>NW_024070204.1:24129023-24729023 GCF_014754425.2 Oryx dammah
CCAGGGTATAAATTCCTAGATTTACAGCTTATTTTGATTTCAGCACATAGTTTTCTTTCTTTGCTTTTGCTCTGATGAAACTTTAGGTAACATTTTTTTTTAATTTCATTCTTTTAAATGTGTCCTTCCCCCCAAGCCCAACCATTTCTGTGATTTCCTTTTTATATTTAGCTCTCAGCCTTTTGATTTTGATGTACCTCATTTTATTTTCTTTGTATTTATCATGTTTTGAATAGAGTAAGCTTCTTGGATCCCTGAGTTTTTGGAAAAATTTTTAACTGCTGTCTCCAAATATGTCTTATATCCAATTTTCTCTCTGCTCTCCTCCTGGGTCTCCAATCACATGCATAATAGAATATTTGATATTTTATACAGATCTTGGATATTCTGTTTACATTTACTGAATTGTTTTTAATTCCTCTTCATTGACATAATGTAGAAACTAGCTTTAAGTTGGCTGTTCTACTTTTTCTTCTGTTGAATCTAACCCATTGTGAATTTACTCATGGATTGCTTTTACTAACATTATGAAATTTTTCAGTTCTAATAATTCCATTTGCTTCTTTTTATAACTTCCATTTCTACATTGAAAAATCACTATCTTTTTATGCATTTATCATTTTTCCAGGAGGTCGTTTACTTTATATTTTTCATACTTTAAAGGTTTTATTACCCCAAAATCTTTTTCCATCAGTACATTTTTCTTTTGATTGTGAGTATATGTTTGTGGTACTTGGTAATTGCACAGTCTTCTTTGTGTGTGGGGCAATGTCTAAAACAAAACAAAACAAAACAAAATACTGGATGATGGTATAAATAATATGATTTCCAGAAAAAGGCATACCTCATATTCTATCTAGATGCTAGCGTGTATGACCAATATATAGTCAGTAGCTTAGAAACATCTGGACTTTTTATAGCTATTGTTAGATTCAGTTCACTAACTTCAAACATTTTGAGGGCATAATTAAGCCCTATCTTCAGTAGACATTGGATCTAATGAAATCTAAGTATCTTATGCTGATTTACAGTTCTGATATAATTGTTCTTTATTATGGCGGGGGGGGGCGGTTCATTTTTGCTTTGCAACCGGTGCCAGGACTTGTTTTTGTTTTGTGGGGGAGGGGGGTGTTGTTTCTGTTGATGTTTTCTATGTCCTCTACTCCTGTCCCAATTTTTAGATTTCTCAAATCCCTCTCCTTACCACACTTGCTGGTCCATGGTAGTTGGCTGACAGTATAGGCCATTCTTTTTCAGGGAGTATATGTCTGTGTCCTCCTTTTCTGTCCAAAATACTGAGTCTCAGGTAGCTGCTTTGTACCCTGGGATGCCCTTTATACCTTTGGGGGCACCTGTTTCAACTCTACTTCCTGGTTCCCAGCTATCGGCATCCTCTTCAAATTTATTATACTTGCTGAAGATGGTCAGGGTATGTATTTGCATGTAGGAGGAGACTCACTTAGTGACTGATACTCAGAATCCTACTTCATCTTGCTGGCTTATATCTGGCCATTAAGTGTCTCTGTGTTTCTTTTTCTTGTCTTCTTTTCCCTTGTGTGTTCACTTATTATTCTGTTGTGTTTCCAGAATGAACATAACTCAGGAATGTTTCTCCTACAAAAGACAATTTTTTATTTAGACTTACTTTATTTAGATTTTCTTATGTTTAGTGCTCTGACAGGAAGGAGAGGGTTATGATTTTTAACCTATAATGACTGATCTTATTGTTCTAGTGAGAGTAATGGTCATTTGTAACCACATCCTAATGAGATGAAAAATAAACATTAAATTTAATAAACATTTCATTTTAATTTACTTGCAAAGAAAAGCATCAAATGCTGATTTAATTGTTTTGTTTCTTCTTTTTTTCTTTTGGCCATACCACACGGCCTGTGGTCTTTCCCTCACCAGGGATCAAACATTCTTTCTGCAGTGGAACCACAGTCTTAACTACTGGATGAGGGAAGTCCATTGTCATTACATTTTTTTTATCTTTTAAAGATTTTTTGATGCTCTGTTTCTCCATTTGCAATTCTATAGCACTTGAAAAGTTTAATTTTCAACATAGGAGTAACTTCTTAAAATGAGTTATAACACTTTCAGTATAATAAATGGATCATTTAAGTTCTCAGTTTATACATTCAGTTTTACTTTGCTAAGTGTTTTTTCCTAATTATTTTTCTATGATATGTTAGCCTGTATATAAATCTGAAATTCAAATATTGACACTATTGGTAGAAATATCCAAAAGTTAAGCCAATTCACTATTATATTTACAAGGAATTCCCACTAAAAATAGTAATGTAAAGAAAAAAAAATCAAGTCATGGTAAAGAAGTCAAGTATAAAGCTCAGCAGAAGAACTTCTTTATTACAAATATTTGCATTTTTAACAACAGGCTAAAATTTGTTAAAAGGACTAATGTAGTTTTCTTAGTTCTCTATTTCATTCCTTCACTATTTTTTTTTTTAATGTGAGAAAATTTGTGGTGGTATTTACCAGAGAAGCAAATGTGCACACTTTAGGATACTTGTATGAAGATTCTGAGAAGTTTGTGAAAGTAAAATATTGGTTTTAAAGGTATTTTTCTTTTATTAATACATTAATATTTTCTATCTTTACTATGCATGGAATTTTGAAAAAACCCTGATGAAAAAGAATATGTGTGTATGCATTTTAATTAAGCTATTTTTATTCCATTTTATTTCAAATTATACAACACCTTTCAAACAGATGCATCAAACATTAAAATCTTTCCAAACCTGTTCTATTTCTATTTTCCTTTTTGCTAAATCATTGTAGATGTCAAGACCTTTAATTCCTAAATTATGTGACATGTATCTTTCAGAAAAAAAGGACATTAGTTCCTATGTAATGATAATAAAATTACTACAAATTAGTTTCAAAATCAATAGTGATACAACAGTACAATCAAAGAAAATCCCCAGCTGGCTTCACCATTTCTCTTTTATCTTTTAATTTTTCAATTCAGTCTCATACATTGCACATTTCTATAAAATCTCTTTTAACCCCTTCAGGTTAAACCATTCCCACTGCTTCTCTCTATTCTTTAGGGCCTTAAACTTTTGAAGAGTCCAGACCAGTTACCCTAGTATATGTCTTGCACTGCCAATTTATCTCTGTCTTTGACTTCATTCTGGTCAGTAATTTCTGGGAAGAGCATTAAATAGATGATGCCTTTCACTCCTGCTTTATGACATTCTAGGAATTTGTTCAGTATTAATGACAGGAAATTTGATCAAAATTTGATCAAAAGGAGAAGAATGATAGATTTCATTTTTGTAAGGATATATTTTAATATGCAATTAAAAATAAATTATAAGGTGATTTTCTGAAACTGTATAAGTGGGCTGTTCCTCAAAAACACACTATGAATTTAGCATATCTTGATTATTTTTGCCTGAATCTTTGCTTTAAATTACCTAAAACATGGTGATTTTAAAAATGTTATTTGCTATACATTTATTAAGTTTCTCCACTCTAAACTATCTCTTTCTTCATGGATTCAATTAATTTTTTAGTTAATTCAGTTTGCTATAATTTATTAGTGTCACGATTATTTTTTATATTCAAATTGTCCTCAACATGATCAATTAAATCACTTCTATTTAGTGTTATATCCCACTTTTTTTTTGGAAAATGCTATTGAGATATGAAAAGACAAAAAGAATAGTGTATAAACAATTTTATTTATTGATAAGTTTTTACAAAGGGAATGAATATTTTAATCTGTTAATCAGGTTAAGAAAATATATTTTATAAAATCTCTGCAATTATCTTAACGTCTCCTCACAAATGCAATCCCTACAGGGAACCATGGTCCTGACTTCCAGGTTTTCAGGATGGTCAGAAAAAGCTATTCCATTTCACAGGCCTGGTATTTATTCTTCTTACCATGAAAAACAAATGCAACAGTCATTTGGTCATAAAAACTCTTGTTTGTAATTAATTATTCATAATACTCCTATATTTCACTAATTGATATTATCTCACTTTTCGTCATCTATATAATAGATATCAAATGCAAAGATAAATGCAAATGAATTGTGAAATCTCATTTTTAAGGGTCTGTGTGGTACCAGTCTTGAGACCATATGCTGACCTAACCAGGTCCTATCAAAAAAGCAGAAGTTAAGCTAGTTATTTCAAATTTGAGAGGTTAATGTGAGGATGGAATGTATAAGCTGTTGGACAAAGAAATGTGAAACAGGGACACAGAGAATACTGAAATAATAACTTCGGGAAGAAGTACCTCCTTGCCGTGACAAAGAAAGCTTAGGGGTATTAGAATCTAGAAACTTGGATAGATATAACATTTCATTTAAACTGTCAACTTGACTAGGTTATGGAATGGCTAGATGTTGGTCAAATACAATGCTGAGTGTTTTGTAAGAATGCTTAAGGATGACCTTAACATTTAAGTGGGGGCTTCCTTGGTGGCTCACTGGTAAAGAGTCTGCCTGACAATACAGGAGGTGCAGGTTTGATTCCTGGGTCAGGAAGATCCCCTGTAGAAAGAAATGGCAACCCAGTTCAGTACTCTTCCCTGAGAAATCCCATAGACAGAGAAGGCTGGCAGGCTATAGTCCATCCATAGGGTTGCAGAAAAGGGTTGAACATGACTTAGCGACTAAACAACAAAAACAACATTTAAGTTAATAGACTGAGGAAAGCTGACTGCCTTTCCCAGTATGAGTGGATTTCATACAATTAGTTAAATATCTGATCAGAACAAAAAACCTGAGAAACAGGGAATTCCTCCCATGTGACTTCCTTGAACTGGGATATTAGTCTTTTTCTGCCTTCAGACTCAAATTGAAACATCAGCTGTCCCAACAACAAACTTGGACCTCCTCGGTATTAGTCCCTTGGACTCATGTTGAAACTCAGACATGGGCTTTCCTGGGTCTCCAGCTTGCTGAATGCAAATCTGGGGGTTTGTCCACCTCCATCGTATAACCTTTCCCCTATATATAGGAAGGTTCTGTTAATGGAAGTACAAAAAAAAAAAAAAAAACCCAAAAACCTGAAGGTGTTAAATTACAGCCATTGCATGGGTGAAGAGCCATCTCTGTGGCTAGTCCCATAGGAAAGCAAACAAACAGGATGGAGCAAGTCCTTTCTGTTTCTTCTGTCTTCCAGTCTCCTTCAGTGATTTCCTTGTATTAAAACCTAACAAAGTCAACTGCAACAAGAGAAATAACATCTTCAGAGACAAAGCAGTAGTATCAGAGTAGCTTAATAATCTTAGCTTCTGACACTGTAGATTAGATTTGTTAAAATTGAACCTTATATAAATGGAATCATGGAGAACATACAGTATGTACTATTTTTCATTTTTTGCATATTATTTACATTTAATTCCATTTTATTTAATGTTGACAAATACTTATATTTTCTTGACAATATTTATATTGATTTCACTCAGAGTAAATCAACTAGCCTTTAATTTTCTATCTGTAATTTCTGAGGTGGTCTTAAAAACAACTTCTGATGCCTAATATTATTTTATATTTAAAATAAATTTCAGATTCTTGTTTCTTATAGTTATACCTTTTTAATGGATAGATTTACACTTGAGAACTAAAATATTTAATTCTTCTCTGGATTGTATTAAAAGTATGCAGTTATTTCAACATTTCAAAATTTTCACTACATTGTTAAAATAATAAAAAAAATTCTGAAATAAACAGTAAACATCTCTGAAATAAATCTTAAACTAATGGGACAAATATCTCATATATCAATTTTTAAAGTTTTGGTCAATAAAATGAAAAAGTATTAAAATATTTTTAGACCTATAAGTGTCATTCAAAAAAAGATATAGTTTCCATAGTTTTTCCTACATTAATCTTCAGGATGTGTGTGTGTGTGTGTGTGTGTGTGTGTGTGCACACGTGCGCGTATTAAGTCAATCGTGTCTGACTCTTTGTGGCCCCATGGACTGTGTCTTGCCAGCCTTCTCTATCCATGGGATTTTCCAGGCAGGAATACTGGCATGGGTTGCCATTTCCTCCTCCAATAATCAGGATATTATCTAAAATTTGTTAATATGAACACTATCTTTCTGTGTTTTCCAGGCTACAAACTGACTATATCATCTATTCTCTACTCAGTTTCACAGTTCTCATTAGAGATAGGAATTTTTCATTAGAGATCAACACTGACTACTTCAATTGCTAGTTTAAAAAACTTTATTATTATTCTTTATTATCAATGAAATAAAGGCTAAATTATGAAAATTCAATAATTTTCATTAAGTAATAGTAACAAACTATGGTGTTTTGAGTGCTTGAGTTCAATATTTGAAAGGTATTACACGAATTATTGTTCATTTTGTTTAGTAGATACAGTCATTATCCTTATTTTATAAATGAAGAAGAGGATTAGGTAAGATAAATGATTTTCCAGAAACATATAGGTGGCACCTAGGAATTTATCCATATTTTCCAAATCTAGAGCCCCAGCTTGTCCATTTCCAGGACTGTTACATTCTAAGTCAATGTTCTTCCCAAAATAGCTAAATGTATCTATTTATATTTACAATTTTATGCATATTCTCCCAGCTAAAAATGAAATCATAAATTTAATGCTACACAGATGGTCCTAACTTTTCTTTCTACCTTTCCAAAATGTTGACTACTTATCCTTTTTAGATTCTATTTCTTTCTAAAACTTTCTTTAAATATGCTAACCAAAAGGTTACTTTCTTCTTTCAAAGAGATGAAAATTTCTTATAACTCAGGCTTAGAAGCTTTCCACCATTCCATCCTGATTATAATTTGTATATGGAAAATAATTTGAAATGTTAATCCTTGTCTCAGATGTGTCTCATGATCATGTTTTCTTGGTCTTTTTTTTTTTTTGACTGTGTTGTTTAGCCATGGGATCTTACTTGAACCCTGCCCCTGCATTAGAAGCAATGTTATAATCACTGGACTGCTGAAGAAGTCCATGATCATTTTTTAATTTTTTTTTTTAACCACTGCTTGAGAAACATCTTTTCTCTACCCGTCCCTCTATTCAACTCCAGTAGAAATCTATTTTCCATCTGGGAAAGTGTCCTGTTCAACATTTGAGCAGAGTATTTTCTATCTATGAATTCTATCTCTTGCCATGTGGAAATGAAGTTAGATAAGGCTGTGTTTCACATCAAAGTTGTATTTGCCTTACATCCATTTGCTTTGTGAATGGCGCACACAGGAAGCTTAATGTTTCCATGGAAGAGGAAATTAATGGGACTATTAGAGTTACAAAATATGCCAGACACAGTCCTTCACAACAAACCCTCTGTACAGTAAATCAAGTTTAACTTTATTTTATGACCCTCCCATGGAAAATCTTAAGGTGCCCTTCCAGACAGTAATGCTTATCTGCAAAGCAGCACAATGCTATGGAAGTGTTATTTTCCTTAAGGTCTCTGAGCATTTGAAAATAGACTTATATATTGGCTGAATATCTACATCCTTCTATTATTTGCATTATTTTATTTCTCACTGCGATTACCCCTAGCACAGGTAGAATCACTAAAAAAGCAAGATGAGCTCCACAGCAAGGGGTAAGAAGGTGAAAAACAGGGCAATGCTTGAACAGCCAACTTATTCAGTTTCTAGTTTTTGCATATAACAATCTGGTTCTCCAGCCATAAACAATTTGCCTTTTGATGCATTATTTTTGGGGGTCTTTGCTGGTGGTTCAGAAGGTAAAGAATCTGCCTGCAATGCAGGAGCCTGGGTTTGATATCTGGGTTGAGCAGATCCTCTGGAGAGGGGACTGGCAACCCACTTCAGTATTCTTGCCTTGGAAATTCCATGGACAGAGGAGCCTGATGGGCTACAGCCCATTTTCATCCAGTCTCTAATCCTAACAAGACACTCTGTGTTTAAGAATTTCCACTAAGGAAGTAAAAGAAAGTGAAAGTGAAAGTTGCTCAGTTTTGTTAGACTCTTGCAAGCCCATGGACTATACAATCCATGGAATTCTCCAAGCCAGAATACTGGATACCCCTCATTTCAGGCAGATTCCTTACCAGCTGAGCCATAAGGGAAGCCCAAGAATACTGGAGTAGGTAGCCTATCCCTTCTCCAGCGGATCTTTCTGGCCCAGGAATCAGACCGGAGTCTCCTGCATTGCGGGCAGATTCTTTACCAACTGAGTTACCAGGGAAACCACTAAGGAAAATGGATCAGAAATAAGGCTGCTCTATGAGCAATATCTACCTTGTATAATAATCAGATGGAATTTCTTATCTTCTCCTTTTCAGGCTTCTGGACTATATATACCAGGTTGGAGAAGAGAAATGGGTGCTGATTAATCATATATGTGTTTGCCTGATTAGAATGTCATCAAACAATTTATTTTTTTATATTTTTTCCAGGGTATATTTCTTTCATTTTTTTTCAAACAATTTTTATTCTCTGATTTCCAAGTCTCCTCTGCCTTACTCATACTTGGTTAAGTTTTCTTTGGCTTTGATCTGTGCAGACCTGGGAGCTTTCAATGGAAATATTTTGCCATGAACTCCCAAAGAAAAGTAAACTCTCATCTCTAAACTCATAACAGATATCTTAGAATTTAACACACCATTTATTTAGAAAGGGCTTCCCTCGTGGTTCAGACAGTAAAAAATCTGGCTGTGATGTAGGAGATCCAGGTTCAATCCCTGGGCTGGGAAAAATCCCCTGGAATGTCTAACCACTCCAGTACTCGTGTAAGACACACTTCTTTTTTCAAGTTTCTACTCTTCTACAGAGTTTAGTCTCCTCTAAGGCAGATTGTATTAGTGGTCAAGAATATACCTGCAAGACACAGGAGACACAGGTTTGATCCCTGGGTAGGGACAATCTCCTGGAGGAGGGCATGAAAACCCACTCCAGTATTCTTGCCTGAAGAATCCCAAGAAAAGAGGAGCCTGGTAGGCTACAGTCCATGAGGTTGCACAGTTAGACGTGAATGAAGCAACGTAACATGCAGCATAGTCTGCCTTCAGGTAGCCATGCTACAGATGATAAATGGACATAATCTTGGTGAAATGCCAGAGTCTATTGGTGCTAGAATATCATTTCATACCCCAAAAACAGTACGAAAAAGAAGAAAAAAGACATGACACTGAAAGATGAACTCCCCAGGTTGTTAGGTGTCTAATGTGATACTGGAATAGGGCAGAAAAATAGCTCCAGATGGAATAAGAGACTGAGACAAAGTGGAAACAATGCCCAGTGGTAGATGCATCTGTTGGTGAAAGTAAAGTCCAATGCTATGAAGAACAATATTGCGTAGGAACCTGGTATGTTAGGTCTATGAATCAAAGTAAATTGGGAGTGGTCAACCAGGAGATGGAAAGAGTAAACATCAATATTTTAAGAATCAATGAACTAAAATGGATTGGAATGGGAGAATTTAATTCAGATGACCATTATCTCTACTACTGTGGGCAAGAATCCCTTAGAAGAAATGGAGCAGCCATCATATTCATGTCAATGTATGGCAAAACCAATACAGTATTGTAAAGTAAAAATAAATAAATAAAAATAATAAAAATGGTAAAAAAAAAAAAAAGTCCACAATGCAGTATTTGGCTGCATTCTCAAAAATAATGAAATGATCTCTGTCTGTTTGCAAGGCAAACCATTCAGTATCACAGTAATCCAAGTCTATGCTCCAGCAACTAATGTTAGAGAAGCTGAATTTGAATGGTTCTATGAAGGGCTTCCCTGGTGGCTCAGAGGTTAAAGCGTCTGCCTCCAATGCGGGAGACTCAGGTTCGATCCCTGGGTTGGGAAGATTCCCCTGGAAAAGGAAATGGTAACCCACTCCAGTATTCTTGCCTGAAGAATCTCATGGATGGAGAAGACTGGTAGGCTACAGTCCACAGGGTCGCAAAGAGTCAGACACGACTGAGCGACTTCACTATTCACTATACCATGAAGACCTAAGGGAATATTTCATGCAAAGTTGGGCTCGATAAACGACAGAAATGGTACGGACCTAACAGAAGAAGAAGATATTAAGAAGAGGTGGCACGAATACACAGAAGAACTGTACACAAAAGACCTTCATGACCCAGGTAATCACAATGGTGTGATCACTCACCTAAAGTCAGACATCCTGGGATGTGAAGTCAAGTGGGCCTTAGAAAGCATCACTACGAACAAAGCTAGTGGAAGTGATGGAATTCCAGTGGAGCTATTTCAAATCCTGAAAGATGTTGCTGTGAAAGCACTGCACTTAATATGCCAGCAAATTTGGAAAACTCAGTAGTGGCCACAGGACTGGAAAAGGTCAGTTTTCATTCCAATCCCAAAGAAAGGCAATGCCACAGAATGCTCACTACAGCACAATTGCACTCATCTCACACGCTGGTAAAGTAATACTCAAAATTCTCCAAGCCATTTGTTTATTTTTGCTTTTATTTCCAATATTCTGGAAAGTGGGTCATAGAGGATCCTGGCAAATGAAGCAACTAACAAACAACTAATCTCAAAAATATACAAGCAACTCCTGCAGCTCAATTCCAAAAAAATAAATGACCCAATCAAAAAATGGTCCAAAGAACTAAACAGACCTTTCTCCAAAGAAGACAGACATATGGCTAACAAACACATAAAAAAATGCTCAACATCACTCATTATCAGAGAAATGCAAATCAAAACCACAGTGAGGTACCATTTCACACCTGTCAGAATGGCTGTGATCCAAAACTCTACAAGCAATGAATGCTGGAGAGTGTGTGGAGAAAAGGGAACTCTCTTATACTGTTGGTGGGAATGCAAACTAGCACAGCCACTATGGAGAACAGTGTGGAGATTCCTTAAAATACTGGAAATAGAACTGCCTTATGACCCAGCAATCCCACTTCTGGGCATACACACAGAGGAAACCAGAATTGAAAGAGACACATGTACCCCCAATGTCCACTGCAGCACTGTTTATAATAGCCAGGACATGGAAGCAACCTAGATGTCCATCAGCAGATGAATGGATAAGAAAGCTGTGGTACATATACACAATGGAGTATTACTCAGCCATTAAAAAGAATACATTTGAATCAGTTCTACTGAGGTAGATGAAACCAGAACCTATTATACAGAGTGAAGTAAGCCAGAATTAAAAACACCAATACAGTATACTAATGCATATATATGGAATTCAGAAAGATGGTAACGATAACCCTGTATGCGAGACAGCAAAAGAAACACAGATGTATAGAACAGTCTTTTGGACTCTGTGGGAGAGGGAGAGGGTGGGATGATTTTCGAGAATGGTATTGAAAGATTTATAATATCATATATGAAACGAATCACCAGTCCAGGTTTGATGCATGATACTGGATGCTTGGGGCTGATGCACTGAGATGACCCAGAGAGATGGTACAGGGAGGGAGGAGGGAGGGGGGTTCAGGATGGAGAACATGTGTATACCTGTGGTGGATTCATGTTGATATATGGCAAAACCAATACAATATTGTAAAGTAATTAACCTCCAATTAAAATAAATAAAATTATATTTAAAAAAGAAATTCTCCAAGCCAGGCTTCAGTAATACATGAACCAAGAATTTCCAGATGTTCAAACTGGTTTTAGGAAAGGCAGAGGAACCAGAGATCAAATTGCCAACATCCGCTGGATCATCGAAAAGGCAAAAGAGTTCCAGAAAAAACATATATTTCTGCTTTATTGACTATGCAAAGCCTTTGGCTATGTGGATCACAATAAACTGTGGAAAATTCTGAAAGAGATGGGAATATCAGATCACCTTACCTGCCTTTCGAGAAACCTATATGCAGGTCAGGAAGCAACAGTTAGAACTGGACATGGAACAACAGACTGGTTCCAAGTAGGAAAAGGAGTACTTCAAGGCTATATATTGTCACCCTGCTTATTTAATTTATATGCAGAATACATCATGAGAAATGCTGGGCTGGAAGAAGCACAAGCTGGAATCAGGATTGCCGAGAGAAATATCAATAACCTCAGAAATGCAGATGACACCACCCTTATGGCAGAAACTGAAGAAGAACTAAACAGCCTCTTGATGAAAGTGAAAGAGGAGAGTGAAAAGGTTGGCTTAAAGCTCAACATTCAGAATACTAAGATCATGGCATTTGGTCCCATCATTTCCTGGCAAATAGATGGGGAAACAATGGAAACAGTGTCAGACTTTATTTTTGGGGGGCTCCAAAATAACTGCAGATGGTTATTGTAGCCATGAAATTAAAAGACGCTTACTACTTGGAAGGAAAGTTATGACCAACCTAGATAGCATATTGAAAAGCAGAGACATTACTTTGCCAACAAAGGTCCATCCAGTCAAGGGCTATGGTTTTTCCAGTGGTCATGTATGGATGAGAGAGTTGAACTATGAAGACAGCTGGGCGTCGAAGAATTGATGCTTCTGAACTGTGGTGTTGGAGAAGACTCTTGAGAGTCCCTTGGACTGCAAGGAGATCCAACCTGTCCAGCCTAAAGGAGATCAGTCCTGGGTGTTCATTGGAAGGACTGATGCTGAAGCTGAAACTCCAATTCTTTGGCCACCACATGTGAAGGGTTGACTCATTGGAAAAGACCCTGATGCTGGGAGGGATTGGGGGCAGGAGGAGAAGGGGACGACAGAGGATGAGATGGCTGGATGGCATCACCGACTCGATGGACATGAGTTTGAGTGAACTCCGGGAGTTGGTGATGGACAGGGAGGCCTGGTGTGCTGTGATTTATGAAGATGCAAAGAGTCGGACACTACTGAGTGACTGAATTGAAATGACTGATCTGAACTGACAGAAAAATGAAACATTCAGCCTGATTTTTATGGAGATAAAAGAAAGTGAACTGAGTAGCTGAGGTATTGCCAAATATGTTTGAAAATGTTTTAAATAGTTTGGAACTAAACTTACCCTAATTACCAGGCATAGGGGAAAAAAAGAAGGCAATAAATTAGAAAAGTCATTACTGTCTTATATATATATATTTTTTGCTTATGATCATTAATATTTTGTTGTTTAAACAATTTTACATCAAGGTTTCACATCACATTAGTATTGGTTCAGTTCAGTTCAGTTCATTTCAGTTGCTCAGTCGTGTCCGACTATTTGCGACCCCATGAATCGCAGCACGCCAGGCCTCCCTGTCCATCACCATCTCCCGGAGTTCACTCAGACTCACGTCCATCAAGTCCGTGATGCCATCCAATCATCTCATCCTCTGTCGTCCCCTTCTCCTCCTGCCCCCAATCCCTCCCAGCATCAGTCTTTTCCAATGAGTCAACTCTTCGTATGAGGTGGCCAAAGTACTGGAGCTTCAGCTGTAGCATCATTCCTTCCAAAGAAATCCCAGGGTTGATCTCCTTCAGAATGGACTGGTTGGATCTCCTTGCAGTCCAAGGGACTCTCAAGAGTCTTCTCCAACACCACAGTTCAAAACCATTAATTCTTCAGTGCTCAGCCTTCTTCACAGTCCAACTCTCTCATCCATACATGACTACTGGAAAAACCATAGCCTTGACTAGACGGATCTTAGTTGGCAAAGTAATGTCTCTGCTTTTGAATATGCTATCTAGGTTGGCCATAACTTTTCTTCCAAGGAGTAAGCATCTTTTAATTTCATGGCTGCAGTCACCATCTGCAGTGATTTTGGAGCCCCCCAAAATAAAATCTGACACTGTTTCCACTTTCTTTCTTTCTTTTTCTTTTTTTTTTGCATTAAAAGCAATTTTTTTTAAAGTTAAGATATTGCAAATTTAATCTCTGAAAATCTATAGTATAGAATTTTAAACAATTGATACAAATAAATGTATTGTCACTTGTGTGTATTGTGTGTGTGTAGTATGAGTATTCTGTATTGACCATTTTTTCCAGCACCTATGGTTTGGTTAAAAAGAAAACAAAACATAGATAGTGATGAAAAAACATTGTATTGTAATTTAAGCTTTGGCTGTTCAGTCACTCAGTCATGTCCCCATGAACATGGGACACTCTTTGTGGCCCCATGGACTGCAGCATATCAGGCTTCCCTGTCTTTAACCATCTCCTGGAGTTTGCTCAAACTCATCATGTCCATTGAAACATAGATGCCATCCAACCATCTTATCCTCTGCCGTCTGCTTTTAGCTTCCCTCTCTTTTTCATTCTTGCGGTGTGTTGATCAGCTTAGTAATCTACTGATAACCTATTGGTTTCAGAGCAAATGCACCAATGAAAACAAAATGTTAGAGTTCTCAATGACAAGTTAGAGTCTTCAAAGTGGAGAACCTTTTCAACCTCAGTAAATGTCATCTACATTGAAGCTACTCACAAACTATTAAACTTAGGTAAACATAAACATCTCCCCTAAATTATCCTAGTGATAATTTTCACAGAAGCCTGAGAAAGCCAATGCATGCCCTCTGCATGAAAGAAGGAAGAGAAGTAAAAATTTCTATTTCAAAGGAAGACAAACCTTTCCCAACTGCTTCATTACCAAAGAACCCAATTGTCTATTATTATTTCTGAGAACCTATAGACACAGACGTTGTGCTGAAATGAGTCCACTTCTGCTTAACTGTGTTAATTAATTCTTAGATGTTCATGCCAATTTGTATTTAATAAAGGCTATAAGAAAAATAGTCTTATTGCCGAGTTGAGGCTTAAATTGAAGAAAGTAGGGAAAACCACTAGACTATGCATGTATGACCTAAATCAAATCCCTTATGATTAATCAGTGGAAGTGAGAAATAGATTCAAGGGACTAGATCCCTTGATCCCTTATTTATTTATTATTTTTTTTTGAAGGGGGAACAGGCAGAGGAGGGCAATGAGGCATATGGAAAGATTGAAGGCAGGAGGAGAAGGGGAAACAGGATGAGATGGCTGGATGACATCAATGACTCTATGGAAATGAATTTTAGCAAGCTCTGAGATTTGGTCATGGACAGGGAAGCCTGGTGTGCTGTAGTCCATGACTTGGCAAAGAGTCGTACTCAACTGAGAGACTGAACTGATACTGGAGGAGGAAATGGCAACTCATTCTAATATTCTTGCATGAGAACACCATGAATAGAATGAAAAGCCAAAAAGATAGGACCCAGAAGATAAGCTCTCAAGGTTGGAAGGTGTCTAATATGCTACTAGGGAAGAGTGGAGGTCATTAATAATAGCTCCAGAAAGAATGATGTGGCTGTGCCAAAGCGGAAATGATGCTCAGTTGTGGATGTGTCGGTTAACAGTCTTCTGTTCAGAGACTGCAAGACCAACCAGTTAATCCTAAAGGAAATCAACCCTGAATATTCACTGAGAGGACTGCTGCTGAAGCTGATGCTCCAATACTTTGGCCACCTGATGTGACGGGCAAACTCATTGGGAAACACCCTGATGCTGGGAAAGGCTGAAGGCAAAATGAGAAGAGAACAGCAGAACATGAGATGGTTAGATAGCATCAGTGAATAATGGACATGAATTTGTGCAAACTCCAGGAGATAGTGGATGACAGAAGAGACTAGCATGCTGCGGTCCACGGGATCATAAAGAGTCAGACACAGCTGAATGTCTGAACAAAAACTTCAGTATATTGGAATACTATTTAGCAATGGAAAGCGGTGAACTACTCATACGTTCCAAAGCATTTATGACCCCGTAATACTGGGCAAAACAAGCCAGGAAGAAAAATCTGTAGTATTCAATTCCATTTACATGAAATTGTAGAGGAGGGCATTAATGTATAGTCTCAGAAAGTATATCAATTATTACTTTGGACTGGGGGGAAAAAGCATGGGAAAAGTTTTGAAGGTTATAAAAATGCTTTCTACTTTGATATGATGGGTACATAGGAATACAGGTAATATCATAGTATATGATATGCTTTTATCATTAAAAACATACACTTAAAATGGATGTCATTTCTTAAATGTAAATTAGGCCTCAATAAAGTTGATTTAAGATTTTAAAACGTACCAATATTTATTCATGCCTCACTATGTTTCACTGTATCATGACTTTGCCATATATTCTTTGTCTTTCATTTGGCGACTCTGAGGGGTGTTAAAAGTTATTTTAATGTTGCAATTTTTTAGCATCTTATTTTCAACGTGCTTTGATTATCATAAATTACATAAGTAGGAGTAAAATGTTTAAGTCAATCCCATATTTCCATTTGTACACTAGTAATAGAATAATAGTTTGAAAACTAGCATTTTAATAGAATTACTGTGATGTTCAGAGAGATGATATGGGGTGGGAGGTGGGAGGGGGGTTCATGTTTGGGAACTCATGTACACCCGTGGTGGATTCATGTCAATGTATGGTAAAACCAATACAGTATTGTAAAGTAAAATAAATTAAAAATTAAAATTAAAAAAAAATAAAGATGCTTGGGAGAAACAAACAAACAAAAAAAACCCTATTCTTTTCTATTGCCACTAAGTAGTAGTCTTTTTGATCTGTTTTATAGGCTACTTAATTTAACTGCCATAAATTTTTGATGAAGATTCCTGCCTATAAATAGGAATTTTACCAATGCAACATATTTTTAGAATTATTTCACTTAGAATGTTTTCAATAATTGTTTAGCAACTGAATTTTCAGGAGAAAGGGGATATTTTATTTTAGTCAGCAAGTCAACAAGTATTTATTGAGCTTTCCCAGGATGTCTTTTGTCGCACTAAGCAAATTTATCACTTCCTAAGCAGTACCTATGAAACTTGGGGATATATTCCCAAAGTTGCTGTTTAACACATTTCATGACATTAATTACATAAGAATGAAACAAAAGAGAAGAAATTAGCCTTCCCATGTAAGATTTTCCCTGTTTTTATAGTATAGTATGTGCTTTCAGTGTAATATCTCCCTTCTGAATATGTTGATGTATTATATCATGAACATTATCATGCATATATCAGAAATTGATATAAACTTTAAATAAAAACTTCTTGAGAAATATTTCTGCCATCCTTATATATTTCTATGAATAAATAAAAGGGAGAAAAGATATTGAGGCAAACAACAATTTTCTTGTCTATTTAGTTCCTATAAACTGCCTAAATGCAACATCCTTTTCAATACTTAATTCTGTGTTGCAAATTTCAAGTTATGAAATCAAACTTCTCAAGACTTCAGTCCTTTGGTTCTCCTCCACCATAACAGTGACTTCCTCATTCATCCATCAATCACCACCTAGAGGCCCATACCACAGATTAATTTTGGAGCATGTATTTGATATTAGCTACTTTACAAACAAATAAAAGCAAAACAATGTTATGAGTCATTCACAGTGTCATTTGGAACGTAACTTGAGAGTTTGGGATGAAGAAATACAGTCATTGAGATCTGTGCACACATGTGCGTACATAAAACTCTGAGATTTCAGAAACATTTTTTACTTAAACCTAAAATTATTTATTGCCTGATATTCTAAGTGCAATTTTATCCAAATTATAACTCCTTAGTTTCCTCTTAAGTTTTCAACAAGAAAGTGATATATAAATTCAAAATTGTTCCCCAAAGTGTGATTTATATCACCATACTTCTTAAATTCTAAAACATTATGCCAGGAATAAGAAGCAATAGGTAGACGACGGATTATTTGAAAGTAAACCCAAACTGCTTTGTACTTCTTTTGTGAATGTTCTAAGTAAAAAGATTACAAATACATATTTTGCTGATCTTTAGTATATTTACTCTATATTTAGTACAAATAAAAATAACAATTTAAAATGAAAACATTATACCTACTCTATTTTTTCCAGTTTATACTTGTTTAAGTGAAATAATACAGCAAAAAAAAAAAAAATCCTTAAAGGAAAACAATACACATACTATTTCTATGCAATGTTCAGCCCCTATCGCTCAAGAGAAGGAATAGAAGAATGTTATTATTCCTGTTAGAAGGAGGAATGCATTCATTTCTATGAGTGGTTGACTTCAGGGTAAGTTACAATTTAAAATTCCCCACTGGGTTAATAGCAGGTACCAAAAGTTCAGAAGAGCATTAGTAATTACTTTTCCCAAAAGCAGAGATTTATCAGGAATATCATGCAGTTCAGCATTACGCATATCCTGTTCTTTTCAACTGTGGCTTAAAATACATGCAATTTAATGTTTCTTTTCCTAAGACACTCAAAGACCCTGTAATATTCAAATTGGTTTCTTTGGCTATTTCAAGTTACTTTTTTTTTCTTTTTTTCTTATTATTGTGCTTCTTTGTGAAATGTATTAACTACCATTGGTAGAAAAGGTGATGATCATTTCTCTGATCTATGTGTGGGTTGTATGTGTAACAGACTTCTCTGGATGGAACTAGTCAGAGTATGTTTAGTGTTAGAAATTGTGTAAATCTTCTCACAGGCTATTCTAACATTTTAGGGACTATTGTTAAGTACTTCCTAAGTATACCAACCTAAATCTTTGAGATGATTTGCAACTTCAATCCACTGACATCTCAGAAAATTCTGTTATTAGTCTTTTTTCTTTCTTTCTGAGATCTTTGACACTGGCTCTGCGGCTTCCTATTCCCTTGGGCTCTTGATTTTTCTCTCTGCCCAGGTCTCTATTTTCCCTAAGGCAGCTTCACACTCATTGTGTTTCCATAATCACTTTGCTGAACTGGAGCAAATCCTTTACTTCCTGGCCTTTACTTTACCATACAATGACAATAGTTTGGAAATGGTCCTAAGTGCTTACCATCTCACAGTTATTTTAATTATCTATTTATTTATTTCTCATTACAGACTTCTCAGACTTCCTCACAGGACTCTGGGGACAAAGAGTGGAAGAGGAGCCAGGACAGAGGATTAGAGAAGTAGCAATATCCATGATGTGCTTAAAAACCAAGCTATGTTTTACTTGAAGAGGACTGATGCTGAAGTCAAAGCTGCAATACTTTGGCCACCTGATTTGAAGAGCTAATTCGTTGGAAAAAAAACTCTCATCCCAGCAAAGACTGAGAGTAAGTGAAGAGGGTGACAGAGGATGAGATGGTTGAATGGCATCACTGACTCAATGGACATGAATTTGAGCAAACTCAGGGAGATGGTGAAGCACAGGAAAGCCTGGCACACTGCAGTCCATGGGGTCACAAAGAATCAGACACTACTGAGCTACTGAATAACAGGTGCCTGAGTTCTTTCTGCCTGACAAGTGAATTCCTGACCTTACATCCCCAGGTTTTCTATGTGAATAGAGATAATGGCCTTGGCTTTTTACACATACTGAGCAAGATGGCCTTCACTTTCCCCAGGCTGGACTGAACTCTAAACAGATTTCCTCCTGATCAGAGGCCTTTGACCTCCCTTTTTTAGAGCATTCATTTTTGAAAATTCACCAGTGTAAATACTGTGCCTTGGAGAAGTAAATCTTTTTCCACTCTCTTTCCAGTTTTACGATCAGCACAATTCCTCCCCCACCCCCCTGCCCCCAAGGATCTCAGGGCCATTGCATTAAAATGTAATCATCAAGGAAGATAAAGATACCTATATCCCTATCTTGGTGAAAAGGTAGGTGTCTCATTTTGATAAGTGTTGTTTAGCAGAAACAAAGTGACCCATGCAATGCAATAATTGCTGAATAAATTATTTTAGAAAGAGTCCCAGTTTTTTTTTTTTACATCATCTATCATTTATTTATGCATTTTTACTGGAATATAATTACTTTACAATGCTGTATTAATTTCTGCTGTGCAACATTGTGAATCAGCCATATGTATATGTATATCCGCTTATTAAAAATATTTTTTATTTGAAGGATAATTGCTTTACATAATTTTGTTGTTTTCTGTCAAACCTCATCATGAATCAGCCACAGGTATATATATATCCCCTCCCTTTTGAACCTATCTCCCATCTCCCTTTCCATCCCACCCCTCTAGGTTGATACAGAGCCCCAGTTTGAATTTCCTGAGCCATACAGCGGATTCCTGTTGGCTATCTATTTTACATATGGTAATGTAAGTTTCCACGTTATTCTTTCCATATATCTCACCCTCTCCTCCCCTTTCCCTATGTCCATAAATTTATCCTCTATGTCTGTTTCTCCAAATAAATTCTTCAGTACCATTTTTCTAGATTCCATATATGCATTAGTACACGATATTTATCTTTCTCTTTCTGACTTACTACACTCTGTATAATAGGCTCTAGGATCATCCACCTCATTAGAACTGACTCAAATGCATTCCTTTTTATGGCTGAATAATATGCCACTGTGTATATGTACCACAACTTCTTTATCCATTTATCTGTCGATGGACTTCTAGGTTGCTTCCATGTGCTAGTTATTGTAAATAGTAATGCAATGAACAATGGGATACATGTGTCTTTCTCAATTTTAGTTTCTTCAGGGTATATGCCTAGGAGTGGGATTGCTGGGTCATATGGGGGTTTTATTCCTAGTTTTTTTTTTAAGAAATCTCCATACTATCTTCCACAGTGGCTGTATCAACTTACATTCCCACACACAGTACGAGAACAGTCTCTTTTCTCCATATCCTCTCTAGCATTTATTGTTTGTAGACATTTTGATGTTGGTGTGAGGTGAACATTTTGAACTGGTGTGAGGTGACATCTTATTGTAGTTTTGATTTGCATTTCTCTCAGTCCTGGGTGTTCATTGGAATGACTGATGCTAAAGCTGAAACTCCAATACTTTGGCCACCCATGCAAAGAGTTGACTCACTGGAAAAGACTCTGATGCTGGGAGGGATTGGAGGCAGGAGGAGAAGGGGATGACAGAGGATGAGATGGGTGGATGGTATCACCGACTAGATGGATATGAGTTTGGGTGGACTCTGGGAATTGGTGGTGGACAGGGAGGCCTGGTATGCTGCAGTTCATGGGGTCGCAAAGAGTCAGACACTACTGAGTGACTGAACTGAACTGAACTGAACTGAATAATGAGTGATGTTGAGCATCTTTTCATATGTTTGAGATGTGATGTAAAGCCATCTATATATCTTCTTTGGATAAATGTTTGTTTAGGACTTTTTCCCAGTTTTTTTTTTAATATAAATTTAATTATTTTAATTGGAATTTAATTACTTTACAGTATTGTATTGATTTTGCCATACATCAGCATGAATCCACCACAGTTATACACATGTTCCCCATCCTGAACCCCCCTCTCTCCTCCCTCCCCATAACATTCCTCTGGGTTGTCTCAGTGCATCAGCCTCAAGCATCCAGTATCATGGATCAAACCTGGACTGGCGACTCGTTTCATACATGATATTATACATGTTTCAATGCCACTCTCCCAAATCATCCCACCCTCTCCCTCTCCCTCTCCCACAGAGTCCAAAAGACTGATCTATACATCTGTGTCTCTTTTGCTGTCTCACATACAGGGTTATCGTTACCATCTTTCTAAATTCCATATATATGCGTTAGTTTACTGTATTGGTGTTTTTCTTTCTGACTTACTTCACTATGTATAACAGGCTCCAGTTTCATCCACCTCACTAAAGGTGATTCAAATGTATTCTTTTTAATGGCTGAGTAATACTCCATTGTGTATATGTACCACAGCTTTCGATTGGGTCATTTATTATTCTGGAATTGAGTTGTATGAGCTACTTGTATATTTTGGAAATTAATCCTTTGTCAGTTGTTTCATTTGCTATTATCTTCTCCTATTCCAAGGGCTGTCTTTTCACCTTGCCTATAGTTTCCTTTGCTATGCAAAAGATTTTAAGTTCTATCAGGTCCCCCTTGTTTACCTTTGTTTTTATTTCCCTTACTCTAGGAAGTGGGTCATAGAGTACCTTGCTTTGGTTTATGTCATCGAGTGTTCTGCTTTTGTATTTCTCTAAGAATTTTATAGTTTCTGGTCTTATATTTAGGTCTTTAATCCATTTTGAGTTTATCTTTGTAGTGTTAGGAAGTGTTCTAATTAGGAAGTGTTCTGCATGTAAAAGTGTTCTTTTACATGTAGCTGTCCAATTTTTTCAGCACCATTTATTGAAGTGGTTGTCTTTGCTCCATTGTATATTCTTGCCTCCTTGGTCAAATATAGGGTATCCATAGGTGCATGGATTTATTTCTGGGCTTTCTATCTTCTTTCATTGGTCTATATTTCTGTTTTTGAGCTAGTACCGTATTCTCTTCATGACTGTAGCTTTGTAGTATAATCTGAAGTCAGAAAGGTTGATTCCTCCAGCTCCATTTTTCTTTCTCAAAACTGTTTTGGCTATTCCGGGTCTTTTGTGTTTCCATATGAATTGTGAACATTTTTGTTCTGGGTCTGTGAAAAACGCCATTGGTAATTTGATAGGGATCACATTGAATCTGTATGTTTCATAGTATAGTCATTTTCACAATATTGATTCTTCCTACCCAGGAATATGGAATACCCCTCTGAATGTTTATGCTGTCTCTGATTTCTTTCATCAGTGTCTTATAATTTTCTGTGTACAGTTCTTTTTTTTTCTTAGGTAAGTTTATTCCCAGATACATATTTTTCTTTTTATTGTAATGGAGAATGGGATTGTTTCCTTAATTTCTCTTTCTGATTTTTCATTGTTAGTATATAGGAATTCAAGTGATTTCTCTGTATTGATTTTGTATTCTGCAATTTTGCTAAATTCACTGATTAGCTTTAGTAATTTACTGATTCTATCTTTAGGATTTTCTATGTACAGTGTCATGCCATCTGCAAACAATGAGAGCTTTACTTCTTTTCTGATCTGGATTCTGCTTATTTATTTTTCCTCTCTGATTGCTATAGTAGGAGTTCCAGGCTTTGTTGAATAATAGTGGGGAAAGTGGACACCCTTGTCTTATTCCCAATCTTAGGGGGAATGCTTTCAGTTTTTCACCATTGAGAATAATGTTTGCTATAAGCTTATCGTATATGGTTTTTACTATGTTGAGGTAGATTCCTTTTCTGCCCATTTTTTGAAGAGTTTTAATCATAAATGGGTGCCGAATTTTGTCAAAGGCTTTTTCTGTATCTATTGAGATTATCATATGGTTTAAATCTTTCAAGTTGTTAATATGGTGTATCACATTAATTAATTTGCATATACTGAAGAATCTTTGCATCCCTGGAATAAACTCAAGTGAATCTTGGTGTATGAGCTTTTTGATGTGTTGCTAAATTCTGTTTGGTAAAATTTTGTTGAGAGTGTTCCATCTATGTTAATCAGTGGTATTGGCCTGTAGCTTTCTTTTTTCTGTGAGTGCTGGCTTTGTCTGGTTTTGGTATCAGGGTGATGATGGGCTTGTAGAATGAGTTTGGAAGTTTTCCTTCCTCTGCAATTATTTGAAAGAATTTTAGAAGGATAGGCATTAACTCTTCTCTAAATGTTTGATAAATTTCTCCTGTGAAGCCATCCGGTCCTGGGCTTTTGTTTTTGGGGATATTTTTGATCACAGATTCAATTTCAGTGCTTGTAATTGGGTTGTTCATAAACTCTATTTCTTCCGGGTTCAATCTTGGAAGATTGAACTTTTCTAAGTATCAGTCCATTTCTTCCAGTGTAAAACCTAACTCAATTTCACTGCTCACATATTCACAAATCAGAAATTCTATACTGAGTTTCTTTACTCATCTTTTCCCTTTTGAAGAAAAGTCTCATATAAGTACATCTGATTGTCAGTTCTAACTGCAAATGGAGCTGGAAATACGTCTTGATTTCTTTTCCAGGATGACAGCACTCACAACATAAAGACTTCCCCACACATGCAAGGGTATTCAAAAGGCAGTAATCCCTTCTTTCATATTAAACTTCCAATAGCTCAGTTGGTAAAGAATCTATATGCAATGCAGGAGACCTTGGTTTGATTCCTGGGTCAGGAACACTTGATGGAGAAGGGATAAGTTACCCAATACAGTGTTCTTGGGCTTTCTTTATGCCTCGGTTCAGTTCAGTCCAGTTCAGTCGCTCAGTCATGTCCGACTCTTTGTGACCCCATGAATTGCAGCACGCCAGGCCTCCCTGTCCATCACCAACTCCCGGAGTTCACTCAGAGTTGCGTCCTGGTAAAAATTCCACCTGCAATGTGGAAGATTTGGGTTTGATCCCTGGGTTTGGAAGATCCCTTGGAGAAGGGAAAAGCCACCCACTCCAGTATTCTGGCCTGGAGAATTCCTTGGACTGTATAGTCCATGGGGTCACAAAGAGTTGGACACGACTGTGTGGGACTCACTTTCATTTCACTTTTCCAATAAACAGCATAAATCTAAACAAAATGACAAATATAAATATGTATATGTATATATATACACCATGTTCTATATGGGCTTTCCAAGTGCTGCTAAAGGACTTGCCTGTCAATGAAGGAGACATAGGAGATGTTGGTTCATCCCCATGGGATTTGAAGATCCTATGGAGGAGGGCATAGCAACCCACTCTAGTATTCTTGTCTGGAGAATCTCTTGGACAAATGAGTCTTGGGTCCATGGTTTATGGGATTTCAAAGAGCTGGACATGACTGAAGGAGGTAAGCATGCACACATACCTATTATACACACATCTTGGAGTGTGAAGTCAAATGGGCCTTCTGAAGCATCACTATGAACAAAGCTAGTGGAGATGATGGAATTCCAGCTAAAGTATTTCAAATCCTAACAGATGATGCTGTTAAAAGGCTGCACTCAATATGCCAACAAACTTGAAAAACTCAGCAGTGGCCACAAGACTGGAAAAAGTCAGTTTTCATTCCAGTCCCAAAGAAAGAAGGGCAGTGCCAAAGAATGTTCAAACTGCCACATAGTTTCACTTATTTCACATGCTAGCAAGGTCATGCTCAAAGTCCTCCAAACTAGGCTTCAACAGTATGTAATCCTAGAATTTGGAGATGTACAAACTGGATTAAGAAAAGGCAGAGGATCCAGAAATCAAATGCCAACATCATTTGAGTAACAGAAAAAGGAAGGGATTCCAGGAAAAAAAAAAAAATCTTCTTCTACTTCTTTGACTTCACTAAAGCTTTTGGCTGTGTGGATCACAACAAACTGGAAAATTCTTCAAGAGATGGGAATATCAGACAGTCTTACCTGCCTCCTGAGAAGCCTGTTTGTAGATAAAGAAGCAACAGTTAGAACCAAACATGGAACACCAGACTGCTTCAAAATTGGGAAAGGAGTGTGTCAAGGCTGTATAATGTCAGCCTGTTTATTTAACTTATATGTAGAGTATATCATGTGAAATGCCAGGTTCGATGACTATCAAGCTATAATCAAAATTGCCCAGAGAAATATCAATAACCTCAGATATGCAGATGACACCAAGCTTATGGCAGAAATTGAAGAGGAACTGAAGAGCCTCTTGATGAAGGTGAAAAGGAGAGTAAAAAATCTGGCTTAAATCTCAAGATTCAGAAACTAACATCATGGCATCCAGTCCCATCCCTTCATGATGAATAGATGGGGAAACAATGGAAAGAGTGAGAGACTGTTTACTTGGGCTCCAAAATCACTGCAGATGGTGATGGAAACCATGAAATTAAATGATATTTGCTCTTTGGAAGAAAGGCTATGACAAACCTAGATAGCATATTACAAAGCAGAGAAATTACTTTGCTGATAAAGGTCCATCCAGTCAAATCTATGATTTTTCCAGTAGTCTGTATGAATGTGAGAGTTGGACCATAAAAAAGGTTGAACACCAAAGAATTGATGCTTTTGAACTGTGGTGATGGAGAAAACTCCTGAGAGTCCCTTGGACTGCAAGGGGATCAAATCATCAATCCTAAAGGAAATCAATCCTGAATATTCATTGGAAGAACTGATGCTACAGTTCCAATACTTTCGCCACCTCATGTGAAAAGCTGACTCATTGGAAAAGACACTGATGTTAAGACAAATAGAAGGCAGTAGCAGAAGGGGACAACGGTGGGTGAGATGGTTGGATAGCATCACTGACTCAATGGACATGAATTTGAGTAACCCTGTGAAGGACAGGGAAGCCTGGCATGCTAAGTTCCTGGGGTCACAACAAGTCAGACATAACTACATGACTAAACAACAACAAACAACAGCAACATTATACATACGTGTATATATAGCTACAACTATACACGCACACATATTATATTTCTATTCCTGCTATAACAAATTATCAAAACTTAGTGGTTTGAAACAACACAAATTTATTATCTTATTATGATCATGGAGTTTTATTGGGCAACATCCAAGGTGTCAGCAAGGTTGTGTGCCCTCTGGAAACTGTAGAACAGATACACAGCACTTCTTTTTCTCTCTATTCTATTGCTAAGCACTTTTGTGATTATATTTGTCCAACCTGGATATTCCAGGATAATCTTATCATAAAGTTCTTATTATAATCATATTTCTAAAATTTCTCTTATAATATAAGGTAATATAGTCACAGACTCCAGGTATTAAAATGCTAACATTTTATAAGGGGAATATTCTATATGCATCCATATATATTAGACTATATATTTTTAAAGCACAAATCTGCAACCTGGAAGCATTTAATTCTTTGTGTGGAGAATCTAATTCTTCCATAAAAGTTAAACATTTGAAGAAGTATGTTTGATTTTTAAGTCCAACAAGGTGCTGTTGAGTAAATGACTGCTCTAGGAAACTGAAAGTTCCACTCTTAAATAAGCATTAGTTCTTTCATATTGTTTAAATGTTAGAAGAGATATTATGAGAGAAATGTGCCCCAAGTTCGGATACTAGAATAAAATGCATGTAAAATATATAATAGCATAAATATTGACCCTAAAGAAAATGTAATAAATAGACAAGTATTTCATTTACAAAAATGTATGTTTATCATATTTGAAAATAGAAAAATTCAGACACAACTGAGTGACTGAATTGAACTGAAAATAAAGAAAAAGAAAACCAGATCATTCTACAAGACACTCTATTTTATGTATGTGTATATGTGTGAGCATGTGTGTGTGCTATGTCATTTCAGTCATATCTGACTCTTTGCATCCCTATGAATCATAGCCCAGCATGCTCCTATGTCCATGGGATTCTTCAGACAAGAATACTGGAGTGGATTGCCATGCTCTTCTCCAGGGAATCTTCCCAACCCAGGGATGGAACCTGCATCTCTTATATCTCCTGCATTGGCAGTGGTTTCTTTACTACTAATGCCACGTGGGAAGCCTACATATGTGTGTATCTATATATATTTTCTCAGGAATATTTAAAAATGGAAGTATATAATATCTTCTTCATTTTTTTAATGACAGAGGTGATAACTTTTATTGGTACTTCTTACTTTTCCTTTTATTTTATTTTTCCCTATTGCACTTCTTTTTCCTTTTCTTTCTTTTTCTTCTTCTTCTTTTTTTTTTTTAACTTTACAATATTGTGTTGGTTTTTGCCATAGATCAACATGAATCTGCCACGGGTGTACAAGTGTTCCCCATCCTGAACCTCCCCTCCCATCTCCCTCCCCATACCATCCCTCTGGGTCATCTCAACGCACCAGCCCCGAGCATCCTGTATCATGCACCAACCCTGGTCTGGTGATTTGTTTCACATATGATATTACATAGGTTTCAATGACATTCTCTTAAATAATCCCATCCTCGCCCTCTCCCACAGAGTCCAAAAGACTGTTCTATACATCTGTCTCTTTATTTTTAATGAATTTCACTTGTCTGTTTACTAGAACAAATTTACACAATTTTCCCAGTGTTTAATAAGCCATAATTCCTTTGACAAAATTATATATGATAAATTTGTAAACAAGCCCATTTTCATTTCATAATAGCTATTAAAATTGTTAAGATTATAAGGAACCCATCTGTTACTGTTAAAATTAGTTCTTAATTATTCAAAAAAATATAGGTGAATAACTTTAGAATATCTCAAATGGTTTTAAAAAAAAGCAATCTAAAACTCAACAGGCAAAGGAAGCAATTTAACTAACCTTCAAATTAAACAATAGTAAATTTCAGATTGTGTGCAAAATTACCTATTTTGCATATGTAATTACATGTTTTTGCATCATTAGATATAACTTTGGAATTTATCCCTAGGACTAGCCTATTTTTATCGAAAATATAAATATATGAGTATTGTACTAATGTTACCAAGCCTCAGCTTTCCTTCAAAATATACTGCTGTCAATATTTTCCTTTCAATTAAAAACAATGGATTCATTTTTTTTCTGTCATCTTAAAATTCATATTCTGCATTTCCCCTCAAGCAAAACCTTTCCCCCCATTTATTAACAATAAAGTTTTCAGTGTGGTTATAGACTCCGGTCTCCAGCATTGCAGGCAGACACTTTACCATCTGAGCCACAGGGAAGCCCTTCTATAGACTCTATCTAGGGTGTTTAATAGTAAATTTGTTACTTCATTCTAATCAATGTATGTTTTAAACTATTTCAATGAAGCAATATTGCCAATTTGCCTAGTATTAGGTTGGTGCAAAATAAATTGCGGTTTTGCATTGTTGAACTTTGCCATTTGATATTGGAATGCATTCCTAAATAAATGTGGTTATGTTATACATCATTTTAATGAAAATTTCTCATTTTATGTTTCTTTGATAATGACTTATTATTGCTGTTTATTTTGTAGAAAAGATGCTAGACACCGAAAATTCAAGTGATTTTTTTTTTTTAATTCGAGTTTAAAATGGGTCATAAAGGATCAGAGACAACTCAAAACATCAACAATGTATTTGGCCAAGGAAGTGCTAATCAACATACAGTGCAGTGGTGGTTCAAGAAGTTTTCCAAAGGAGATGGGAACCTTGAAGATGAGGAGCTCAGTGGCTGGGCATCAGAAGTTGGGAACAATTAATTGAGAGCAATCATCGAATCTGATTTTCTTACAACTACAGGAGGAGTTGCTGAAAAACTGAATGTTGACCATTCTATTGTCATTTGGCCTTTGAAGAAAATTGGAAAGGTGAAAAATCTCAATAAGTGGGTTCCTCAGGAGCAGATTGCAAATCAAAAATCATAATTTTGAAGTGTCCCTTTCTCTTATTCTATGCAACAACAATGAACAATTTCTAGATCAGATTGTGAACTGAAATGAAATGTGGATTTTATATAACAATCAGCAATGACAAGCTCAGTGGTTGGACTGGGAAGAAATCCCAAGGCACTTCCCAAAGCCAGACTTGCAACAAAAAATGTTCATGGTCACTGTTTGTTGGTCTGCTGCCCATCCGACCCACTGCAACTTTCTGAAACCTGGTGAAACCATTACATCTGAGAAGTGTGCTCAGCCAATCAATGAGATGCACCAAAACCCTCAACATCTGCAGCCAGCATTGGTCAAAAGAAAGGGCCCAGTTCTTCTCCATGATAATGTCTGACCAACCACACATTGCACAACCAATGCTTCAAAAGTGAATGAATTACTTTACAATATTGTATTGGTTTTGCCATACATCAACATGAATCTGCCACAGGTATACATGTGTTCACCATCCTGAACCCCCTCCCTCCTCCTTCCTCGTACCATCCCTCTGTCCAATTAAAATAAATAAATTTATATTAAAAAAATAAAAAAAAAACACAGTCCAAAAAATTTTTTTAAAAAGTTAATGAATTGGGCTATGAAGTTTTGCCTCATCTCCCATATTCACCTGACCTCTTGTCAACCAATTACCACTTCTTCAAGTATCTCAAAACTTTTTGCAAAGAAAATGTTTCCACAACCAGCAGGAGGAAGAAAATGCTTTCCAAGAGTTTATTGAATCCTGAAGCACAGATTTTTATGCTACAGGAATGAACGAACTTATTTCTCAGGGGCAAAATATGTTGATTGTAATTGTTCTTATTTTGGTTAATCAAGATATATTTAAGCTGAATTACAAACCACTCCAGTATTCTTGCCTGGAGAATCCTGTGGGCAGAGACACTTGGCAGGCAATAGTCCATAGGGTCACTCAGAGTTAGACATGACTGAAGAGACTTAGCATGCATGCCCATAATGATTTAATATCCATGGTCCATGGACCATGCATGCTAAGTCTCTTCAAAATCACAATTACTTTTGTACCAACCTAGTAAACATTAAAATCAGTGATTCTCAAATAAAAATGGAAACAGTAGCCGATTTTATTTTCTTGGGCTCAGAAATCATGGTGGACAGTGAATGCAGTCATGAACGGAATCTCATATGACAGCTATAAATAACTATAAACAATAACAAAGAAAAGTTATGACAAACCTCACAGCATATTCAAAAGCAGAGACATCACTTCGCTAACAAACATCCATATAGTCAAAGCTATGGTTTTTTGAGTAATCATGCAATCATGCATAGGTATGAGATTTGGACCATAAAAAAAGCTGAGTGCCTAAGAACTGATGCTTCATATTATGGTGCTGGAGAAGACTCTTGAGACTCTCTTGTTCTGCAAGGAAATCAAACCAGTCAATCCTAAAGGAAATCAGTCCTGAATATTCATTGAAAGGACTGATGTTGAAACTAGAACTTCAATACTTTTGCTACCTGCTGCAAAGAGCCAACTGATTGGAGAAGCCCCTAATGCTGGGAAAGACTGAAGGCAGGAGTAGAAGTGGGTGACAGAGGATGAGAAAGTTGGATGGCATCACCAACTCAATGGATGTGAGTTTGAGTCAACAGTGAAACAATGAAGGACAGGGAAGCCTGGCATGCTGCAGTCCATGCCACCTCAAAGACTCTCACATGACTTAGTAACTGAGCAACAACAAATCTGGTTTCAACTGATAATCACTTAAGAAGTTTTAAATAGATATCTGTACTTAGGTCCTCCCCACAAAGTTTACAATTTAATTATTCTGGGGAATGTCATGACCCTTTCAACATTTTAAAAATTCTCCAGGTTCTTCTAGTAGCTGCCTAGGTATAAAACTTGGAAGGAAGCTCTGAATATCTTAAGACCTAGGAATTTAAAAATCCCCTTCTATCCCAAATACACTGTCACTTGTTTGAAATCAACTATAACCAATTCTGAAAATGGCTTAATAAATTAGATATATATCTCTTAATTTACAGAAAAACACAAGTACTAAAAACACTTAAGTATTTTGTTCAGAGTCATACATCCTTCCCAGGTGGCTCAGTGGTAAAGAATCCACCTGCCAATGCAGGAGATACAAGGGACTTGGTTTTAATCCCTTGAGTCGAGAACATCCCTGGAGTAGGAAATGACATCCCACTCTGATATTCTTGCCTGGAAGATTCCATGGACAAAGTTGCCTAGTGGGCTAGAGTCCACAGAGTCTCAAACAATCAGACATGACTGAGCAACTAAGCACACACACACACTCAGAGTCATACATCCAATCATGTTAAAAGCCAAAATCTTTAAAAAGGTGTTTCAGATTACAGTATTCATCCTCTTCAATTTTCTATTCTGGAGAGGCTGACAGTCTTAGAGATTTAAGAGCTATTAAAATGCATGTTGAATTATTTCCCTTGACATATTCATACTAATATATTTAAGTATAGGCAATATTCACTTGTCACCAAATTCTATGCAAAATGTATGGAATAGTACTAAAAATTTAGAATAAACTTTAGAGGATATTATCTATTTTGTATACTGCTGCTGCTGCTGCTGCTGCTAAGTCGCTTCAGTCATGTCCGACTCTGTGCGACCCCATAGACGGCAGCCCATCAGGCTCCCCAGTCCCTGGGATTCTCCAGGCAAGAACACTGGAGTGGGTTGCTATTTCCTTTACTACAACGTGTATATATATATATATATATATATATATATATATATATATATATGAAAGTGAAAGTAAAAGTCGCTCAGTCCAACTTTTTGCCACCCCATGGACTATATAGTTCTCCAGGCCAGAATACTAGAGCGGGCAGCTTTTCCTTTCTCCAGAGGATCTTCCCAACACAGGGATCAAATCCAGGTTTCCCACACTGCAGACTGATTCTTCACCAACTGAGTCACCAGGGAAACTCCAAACATATGGGCCTGCCCTGGTAAAGAATCTGCATGCCAATGCAGGAGACTTGGGTTTGATCCCTGGGTTAGGAAGATCTCCTCTTAGCACCCAAACAACAACTATAAATAAAATATAAATATACATATAACAACTATGTGAAAGTGTTAGTTGCTCAGTCATGTCCAACTCTTTACGACCCCATAGACTATAGCTGGCCAGGCTCCTCTGTCCATGGAATTCTCCAGGCAAGATTACTGGAGTGGGTAGCCATTCCTTTCTCTAGAAGCTCTTCCTACCTAGGAATGGAACTCAGATCTCCAGCATTGCAGGCAGATGCTTTACCATCTGAGCCACCACGGAATCTCATATAACAGCTATAAATAACTATAAACAACAACAACTATAAGCAACAATATACAAAAACACATATATATTTAAAGCTGACAATAAAACATTGCTACAAAGATAAGGACATTACAGAATATCCATTTCTACTCCTCATGTATGCTGTCAACTTGATAATTTGTCTCATGGAATTGGTACCACACAACATTCAAGAGATAACACACTCCACCACTTCTAATTTTTGTATTGTTTATAATGTTCAACATAAAAATATAATTCCAAAAGTATCTCAATGTTTATCTGAATACAAAGTTAAATTTTGACTATTTTAAAATTATTTAAAGTATTCTCGAAAGCAAGTATTTCTTTATTCTGAACAATTACAAAGATCCATCATGGAAAAAGCAAGAGAGTTCCAGAAAAACATCTATTTCTGCTTTATTGACTTTGCCAAAGCCTTTGACTGTATGGATCACAATAAACTGTGGAAAATTCTAAAAGAGATGGGAATACCAGACCACCTGAGCTGCCTCTTGAGAAACCTATATGCAGGTCAGGAAGCAATAGTTAGAACTGGACATGGAACAACAGACTGGTTCCAAATAGGAAAAGGAGTACATCAAAGCTTTATATTGTCACCCTGCTTATTTAACTTATATGCAGAGTACATCATGAGAAACTCTGGGCTGGAAGAAGCACAAGCTGGAATCAAGATTGCCGGGAGAAATATCAATAACCTCAGATATGCAGATGACACCACCCTTAGGGCAGAAAGTGAAGAGGAACTAAAAAGCTTCTTGATGAAAGTGAAAGAGGAGCGTGAAAAAGTTGGCTTAAAGCTCAACATTCAGAAAACTAGAATCATGGCATCTGGTCACATCACTTCATGGGAAGTAGATGGGGAAATAGTGGAAACAGAGTCAGACTTTATTTTGGGGGGCTCCAAAATCACTGCAGATGGTGATTGTAGCCATGAAATTAAAAGACACTTACTCCTTGGAAGGAAAGTTATGACCAACGTAGACAGCATATTAAAAAGTAGAGACATTACTTTGCCAACTAAAGTCTGTCTAGTCAAGGCTATGGTTTTTCCAGTGGTCATGTATGGATGTGAGAGTTGGACAGTGAAGAAAGCTGAGCGCCGAAGAACTGATGCTTTTTTTTCCTTTTCTTTTCTTTTTTTTTTTTTTACTTTACAATATTGTATTGGTTTTGGCACACATCAACATGAATCCGCCATGAGTGTACACAAACTGTGGTGTTGGAGAAGACTCTTGAGAGTCCCTGAATTGCAAGGAGATACAATCAGTCCATTCTAAAGATCAGTCCTGGGTGTTCATTGGAAGGAATGATGCTAAAGCTGAAACTCCAGTACTTTGGCCACTTCATGCGAAGAGTTGACTCATAAGAAAAAAACTCTGATGCTGGGAGGGATTGGGGGCAGGAGGAGAAGGGGACGACAGAGGATGAGATGGCTGGATGGCATCACGGACTCGATGAACGTGAGTTTGAGTGAATTCCAGAAGTTAGTGATGGACAGGGAGGCCTGGCGTGCTGCAATTCATGGGGTCGCAAAGAGTCAGACATGACTGAGCGACTGAACTGAATTGATCTCTATAATGGATTATGGATTGAACTGCAGTCATGGAATATGAAGTTTGAAAATGTTTGGTAAATTAATTTACCAAATATCTGTTGCATTTCTTTCATGATAACCTGAGAAGGATCTTCCTAAAATTTTTGCAGTGGTATATTCCAGTGTAATAAGGATCTCAGAGAGAGACCAGTAAAGGAGAAAGATTAGAAGCCTACAATGGTAGCAAGTTTTAAAATCTGACACTGACATTGTGTTTAGAACAGCCATGATGTTGTTTTTCATCCTTCAAATTCTGCCTTATTTTTCTTTCAAAGTGTATGATTCTGCTATTGTTGTATAGATAGGAATATCTGGTGTTTTATTTGCCTTCCCTATATAAAATGTTTGGAGTATTTATGGGTAAATTTATTTAGACTAAACTACAGTTAACCATTATTTAAGTGGTGAGTCAATGTTGCATGTTAATTATTTTGTAAATGTGGTACACTGTTACACTGGTTTGTTTTGTTTTGCTTTTAGGCTTCATATAAGAAGATGGGTCTATATTTTAAATAAGTATAATTTTTTTTCTAATTTACAAACTAGTTGTGTTTATTGATATAAATGAGAGATTGAAGAGTTGAAGAAAATTAGATAATTATAAAAACTTTTGAATATAATAAGATGAAAAACTTGTCTGATTGTAGGAATGAATTAAAGTTAGTAGCAGTTCAGCTTTTTCTAAGATCTCATTTTAAAAGAAGACTAAATAACCATTTTTACTACATGTGGTTTTAATCAGTGTGATATAATTTTCAGTTCCTTTGATTAATGAGTACATTCTCAGCTTTTAGGTGTTACCTATTTGTTCAGAAGCCATAGAAACACTCTGACTTAACTGGCTTAAGCACAATTTTTGACTCACTTAATTAGCTTCTCTAGAGTTGCTAATAACCATACAGCCTTAACTGTGAACCATGTAATTATTTTGACATTATTTCTCTCCCTGGGATATCTTACTCTTGATGTCATCATTTCTCCACTTCAGTTTCTGGCTGGTAATTTTACAACTGTAAGGAAAAAACTACTAGAAGACATGTATGAATATTATATATATTAAAATGTTGTGGTATAAATAGGTGTTGACTTTTATTCTCACTCTCATAACACCTACATTCTCTATAATATCTGATAAGTTTACCAAAAATGAGGTGAGAAGACTATGTACCTTGAAGAAAGGTGAGTCAATGTCGTCTATCAAAACATATGTGATTACTTTTTAGTTTGGTTTAATTATTTATATTAAATTACAAAGAAGTTGAAATAGCAAAACCACAGCTTAGATATTTTTTATTAACCTAAACCAAATCCTCATTCTTAGCAAATATATATGTATATTTGAGAGAAAGAGAAAAAAAAAAGAAAAAAAGGCAAGAGACAGAAAGAGAGACTGTGAATGGTAAAACAAACAAAAAAGGTAAACATTTTTTGGTTAATATATCAGACTGATACTGCAGCACAAATTTAGCTTACTCCAAAGGAATTAAAATATATTTATTTCAAATTCATTAAAATAAAAATGTATTAACACCAACCACACACAAAGAAATGAAGCTAGCTAAATGCTGATGAATGCAGACCCACTGAATTCTGAAATAAAGTTGTTCAGTCAGGGTAGAGCTGTAACCCTACTCCAAACTCAAAAATCATAGTATTCAATCACAAATTCTTTAAATTTTCAGTAAAATCCCAAAACCAAGAGAGGAATCTGGCAGTCTGAGTTATCAGTCCTTCTTCTACTTGGAAAAGTCCAATCCTTCTTCGATCTTCCACCTCTATGTTTTGTAGAAGCTCCACATACAGCAAACACTATCAATATGGCTTTTGCACACTCCTGGTAAATCTATTCTTCCCTGAGGGCTGTCAAAAAGAATCACTTTAGTCAGTCCAAAACCACATCTCATTTAGATTTCCTGCTTTCATTTGTTGGCATTCTAATCCCCTGAGTGTGATTAGGTCAAGTGTGAGCTACAGTTATTTCCCACTCCTTTCTACCTAACAATCACACAGCATCTGCTCTGAGAACACAATGACTAATCATCTTTTCCCCTGTTTGCACTGGCCACTAAAAGAAGCCCCATTGCCAATTGTAGCACCATGGTCCCAGGTATTTCTGACCCCTGTGGAACCTCCAGTCCATGAATAAAAGCAACTTTATTTTCCTCCATCAATTCAAGGGTCTCAACCTGTCCTTTGCTACCCAGATAAATTTCTATTATTATAGCCAGTCATTATAATCATCCTCCCTTGCATTTCTCTCTGTTTTCCACTTGTTTGGAAAAAAAAAAAATCATACTATGAAAATATACAGTTATCTACTTTGTCTCAACTTTCATTAGTGAAGGTCTTCAGAATGTTGAAAAATGCACTTTAAATCCAAAATCTGGAACTTGAAGTGGATATTCATACTTCCAGGCATTTTGGCTATATGTTTATAGTGTATTAATTTTATTCTGTCTTTTATAAATATTTTACTTTTCTTCTCTCCTCAGCTGACCAAAATAACCTATTTTGCCCTTTTTCTAAATTTATAACCTTATTTTTATTAAGAAAGCTATAGCACTTGAAAGAGAACTTTTCCAGATTCCTTTGTAATATCAGCATACTTCCAACTCATGTAATTTGTTTTCCTAACAATTTATTATATATGAGCCATTCATGATCCTCTTTACAGCTAATGTCCCAACTCAAGCATTAATTTATTTACCTTTATGTCTACTTACAAATATAGCCCAGGTGTTTGTTCTTTTCAAAGTAAAAGAGAAGAATGTGAAGGAAGAGGGTAAAAGCTAAGAAAAAAAGAAGTGATGATGGGTGGGGGGGAGGAGAAAAGATGTATGTGTGCATGCGTGTTCCGTTGTGTTCAACTCTTTGTGACCTCATGGACTATAACCCACCAGGTTCCTCCCAGTCCATGAGATTCTCCAGGCAAGAATACTGGAGTGGATTGCCATGTCCTCCTCCAGAGGATCTTCCTGAAGCAGGGATGGAACCCGCATTTGCTGCATTGGCAGGTGGATTCTTTACCACTATGGCACGTAGGAGGCTCTGGAGAAAAAGATAAAGATGAAAAAAATAAGAGGAAAAATTCTTTTCTAATCTCGAGTTGTCAAGTTTACTCTCCCCACTTCAAAGGAAACTTCTCAAATTAATAAATTTGACAGTGCCAGACTTATTATGGTTTAACTTGTAATTTCTTTTTTTTTTTTTTACCTTTATGATGGTATGAAAGCTATATACACTTAATTGAAACTTTGCTTTGAATTTTGATACTTTCTCAGGCTTGCCATACGCTGTATGATACTGGGCAGAAGCAGCTGTAACTCCCAGTCAGCCACACAGTCACTATACTAAATAACCACTAGGCTCACAGCCATTCTCTAACCAGACAACCATTCTGTTTTCACTTTCAGTACAAGCATATTAAGTGCATCTTGGGAAGAAACATTATTTACAGCATCCAAGATATGGAAGCAGCCTAAGTGTTCATTATATGTAGATAAAGAATACACACACACATACAATGGAACATTTGCCACAAAAAGGAATAAAACTCTGTCATTTTTAAGTGGATGAACCTAGAGTATTTTATACTTAGTGAAGCATATCAAAGAGAGAAAGACTAACACTGTATGTTTTCACTTAAATGCTGATTAAAAAAACTAATACAAGCTAATGTATATAACAAAACAGAAACAGACTCACAGACACAGAGAACAAACTAGTGGTTACTGTGGGAAAAGGGAAGGTGGGAGGGGCAAGATAGTGGCAGAGCATTAAGAAAATACAAACTACTCTGTAAAATATATAATAAGGACATTAAAAAGCAGAGACATTACTTTGCTAACAAGTCTGTCTAGTCAAAGCTTTGGTTTTTCCAGTAGTCATGTATGGATGTGAGAGTTGGACTATATAAGCTGAGCACCAAAGAATTTATGTTTTTCAACTGTGGTGTTGGAGAAGGCTATTGAGAGTCCCTTGGAGAGCAAGGAGATCCAACCAGTCCATCCTAAAGGAAATCAATCTTGAATATTCATTGGAAGGACAGATGCTGAAGCTGAAACTCCAATACTTTGGCCTTCTGATGTGAAGAACTGACTCATTTGAAGAGACCCTGATACTGAGAACGATTGAAGGCAGGAGAAGAAGGGGCCAACAGAGGATGAGATGGTTGGATGGCATCATCTGCTTAATGGATATGAGTTTGCGTAAGCTCCAGGAGTTGGTGATAGGGAAGCCTGGTGTACTGCAGTCCATGGGATTGCTAAGAGTTGGACACTACTGAGTGACTGAACTGAACTGATTGTACAGCATAGGGAAATATAGCCATTATTTTCCAATAACTTTAAATAATGAAGGGTCTTCCCCGGTGGCTCAGTTGGTAAAGAGTCTGGCTGCAATGTGGGAGATCCAGGTTCAATCCTTGGGTTGTGAAGATCCCCTGGAGAAGGAAATGGCAACCCACTCCAGTATTCTTGCTTGGAGAATTCTATGGACAGAGGAGCCTGGGGGGCTACAGTCCCTTGGGTCACAAAGAGTTGGAGATGACTAAGTGACTAACAGTTTCACTTTCACTTTAGAAACTGAATCATTAGGTTGTATTCCTGAAACTAATAAAATATTGTAAGTCAATTTTAGTTCAAGAAAAAAATGCATTTTTTACTTATGTTTTCACTTTATGATGAGTTTATCAAGACAGTCCCATTGCAAGTTGAGAAAGATCTGTATACACAGTGTCTTCAATTTCTCATCTTCTGTTCTCTATTTAAACACTTTCTCCTACACTAAGCAAGCTAATCTGCTTTTGTCAAAGTCATCCAAATGATATCTATGTTGTTGTATCCAAGAGTTCATTCTTAGTTCTTAGTTCACCTAACCCAAGAACAACAGTTGTCAAAGTTAATAACACACTCCTTAATAAAATGTAATCTCCAGGATACCACATTCTATTAGTTTTTCTTCCACTTCATTGTCTGCCTTCCTCAAAGTCTGCTTCATTGGTTATTCACCTTTTCCAGATATCTTTAAATTTTTGGTACACTATGACTTTGTTATGTTCTTAACTATCTGTGCTGAGTCCATGGTCGATGTTGGACTGATACACTCTCACACCTTAAACAAGTTTTTACACAACAACTTCCAATTTTATATCTTTAGCACAGACCTCTCTCCTGAAGTCAATACCATATATCCAACCTCTTAGGTGAATTCTCTTCTTACAGACCAATCTAGGTTTTCTAAGTTAACAAGCCTAAAATGGAGCTCTGATATTTTGCCACAAATTTTATCCAACCATAGTCTTTCCTATTACATTTTATGGCCACTCTCTTTCTCCTAGTTAGAGGTTCCCTTGAATCCTTTCTCACACATTCAGTTCATTTCTCAAAGCCTAGCATTCAGCCACTTTCCACTCTGTTTCTTGCTTCCTTGATGGAGCTTGTTGCCATAATCTCTCAGAAATACAGCTACAGCTTTCTTCTACATTGTCTTTCTGCTTTCATTTTTGACCAATTCCTAAAATCTCTTCTGAACAAAATAGAGTGATTCTTTTAAAGTCTAAATCTGATGATATTTATGCCTTGATTTAGAATCCTCCCCAAACTTCTCATCTTACTCAGAGTAAAATCACAGTTATTTATATAATTTAAAAAGGCCATTATGATCCCCAAACAGGATCTTTTTCTAATCTAGCCCCCACTATTGGCTTTTGTTCTTCAATTAGTCTTGGTAAACTCCTAATATAAGGATTTATGCTCCCTATTTCTTCACCTAGACACCTGCATAGATAGGTCCTTCACTTCCTTTATACCTTCACTCAATGTCAGTTTCTCAGAGAAGAGCACTCTAACTTCTGTCTTGATCTGACACTTAAAAGTCCAATTCACTTTACCTAGTCTATGCCCCCAGAGGACTAATGACTTTCATAACATTATACCATAGCTCTATGATTTATACTCCATATCCTTCCCATAGAATAAAAAATTGATAGGGAGCATTGCTTTTCTGATTGGTTGCATGTTCTATGCATCAGTGCCTGATACTGTAAGAGTCAACATTTGCTAAGCAACAAACAAAACTGATTCTCATTTGTTGTATGTAACATGCTCTCTCTCCTTTTAGGATTTTCTGTTTATCCTTAATGCATTGAGGTTATTACAATAACTGTTTATTTATTGTTGCTAAAGTTTGTATGAATTAGTTATTACATTGCTGTTGTTGTAGCCTGAAATGGTACATAGCAGGTTCTTTAATTCTATAGATGCATCACTTTGATGATACAAAACTTGAGGCCTTTATTTCTTTTGTGGGATTCCCTGGTAGCTCAAAAGGTAATGGTAAAGAGTCTGCCCAACCTGTAATGTGGGAGACCCTAGGTTCAATTCCTGGGTGGGGAAGATCCCCTGAAGAAGGAAATGGCAACCCACTCTAGTATTCTTGCCTGGAAAATTCCATGAATGGAGGAGCCTGGCAAGCTACAGTCCATGGGGTTGCAAAGAGACAGGATTGAGTGACTTCATTTATTTCTTTCATGTTTTCTGTTTTTCATTCTCAGTATTCTTTCTTTTAGAACTCTGATTAGAAATATTTAAAAGTTTTGGGTTGATGCTATTACTTTAAAGTTTTTCACATTCCCCTTCCTTCTTTCTTTTGGACTATGCTGTAATATAGTTTAACATATAGATTTTTGTTCCCTGTGTCCCCTTTACCCTTAATCTTACAGAGTTGTTTCTGCTTTGGCCATTTCATTATTGATTATTTTAATTTCCCAGATTTCTGAGATTTCCTGTTTTAAAACAAATTTATATTTAACACAGTCTCCTATTCTTTTACATGGCTTTTTTCCATCTCAAATTTGTCTAAGAATTTAAATATATGAGTTTTATGGTTTATTTTGTAAAAGTGTTCTTTTTATCTTTTTTTTTTTTTGCAGGTACTATATTTTCTATTTGTTTATATCAAAAAGAAATCCTTTAGATGAATTGTTAACTGTTCATTGAGTTCATGTATGTCTAAGAGTTAGAAACAAATCTCACCTGGATAAGTTCTGGATTGTGTGCCTCTCTCCCAGGAATCAAAAATGAGCTAAATCAAACTCCATTATGGGCATTTATATTGTGTGCTACATTAAGAAACCTGAGGCCCACTTTTTTGTTAGGACATTTTCTGATATATTTTGAAGGATAGTTAAATATCACAGTTGAGAGTATTGGTCATTGATTGCCAACTCTGTGCATTATGATTACAAGAGAAAAGATAAATACTATGAAACCCTGAGACTATCATCTGCAAATTTTTTTTTTTTAATTCAGTTGACTTAAGATATATTTTTCCCCATTCCATGTAATTTGGGGGCAGATTTTCTAAAATAACAATACAAATACAGGATTAAAAATTAAAACATGAGAAATTTTAAAAATCTACATACTGATTCTTAATACTCATGACCTATTTACCTCTGAGAATTTAACAGATACATAAGCAAATGTGGCTAATATTTCATAGATTAAACTTAGAATTTGATCTTATTTATAATAACAGAAAATCAAATATAGAAAAATTAACCAAATTGATATGAAGAAATAAGCATTAGTGCTATGTTACTATGTTGGAGATTTTAGTAGGAAAATTTGTTTTGAAGACAATGTTTAAAACTAGAATATAGATAGTTTATTATGAAAAATTATGTGTACTTGCATCCAAAACTATTGATGATTACTTGAGTTAACTTATTGATTTATACAGTTTATCAAATTTTATTCATTTTATTTTTTACTTGAAACTTAGTTTTTAAACAATTGATGTACTACAGGCAGTGTTCTGGGCTTCCCTGGTGACTCAGATGGTAAAGAATCAGCCTGCAATGAAGGAGGCTGATTCAGTCCGGGTTCAATCCCTGGATTGGGAAGATCCCCTTGAGAAGGTAATAGCTACTCACTCTGGTATTCTTGGCTGAAGCATTTCATGGACATTGGAGCCTGGTGGACTACAGTCTATGGAGTCTCAAAGAGACAGGACTGAGGGACTTAAACACACACACAACAGGTACTCTTTTATTATGTACTGGTGATGAAATTGAAACTTTTCTCATACAGCTACATTTTAAGAGAGTAATGACAAACCTTCCTCCCAACCATGTTGCTGATTTTAGGGTTTATGTTTCAGTGTTGCTATAACAGTTGTTGATTCTGATAATTATTTGAATGATATAATGAAAGATATGATCATTACTTGAAAAAAAGATAAATGATGACAAATTCATTTTCCCTTAATTATTGAATTGTCTTCTCAAGCAGATAAAATTAATAGAATAATCAAGTGGGCTCATTGTTTATGTCCAACACAGTCTATAATTATATACTGATTTTATAATAGAATAAATTTTGTGCAAATCAAACAAAAGAGGCTTCTGTGAAATTAATCTAACAGTTTCCAATAAATCTGTATGTTAAATCTGGAGTCAAAAAAACCAACCAATTTGGCTATCTTGATAGCATTCTTGAAGCATAAAAGAGAGTGAAAAGAGTAATGTTTAGAATAAAATAAAGCTGTAAAGACAGAGGTAATTCTATTTTAATGTAGTTAGATATTCAGCTAAATTGATTCTTCTAATGCCTGTTCTCTCCAAGATTTTTTCAAACAAATAATAGGAACACCTTGAATATGGTCTCATATTATCACATTGTGTTTAAGAGTTTGTTCTCTGGTGTCACAGTCTTGGGTGCTGGGAATTCTAAGGCAGAATTCTAACTATAACCCCCAATGACGCGTCCCTTGTGTAAATCTTTCTCTCTTTCATTGTGAATGAAATTTATAAACATGACTAGATGTCACTCCATGAATATGCTACATTACACGGCAAAAGGAAATTTACAGGTTTAATCAAAGCTGTTCGTTAAATTTAAATTGTGAGATTACTTGGGTGAAGGTCTGTCTAGTTGAAGCTATGTTTTTTCCAGTAGTCATGTATGAATGTGAGAGCTGAACCATAAAGAAAGCTGACTGCTGAAGAATTGATGCTTTTGAACCTTGGTGTTGAAGACTCTTGGAAGTCTCTTAAACTACAAGGAGATCAAAAGGGTCAGTCTCAAAAGAAATCAGTTCTGAATATGCATTGGAAGGACTGATGCTGAAGCTGAAGCTCCAATACTTTGGCCACCTATTTCAAAGAACTGACACATCAGAGAAGACCATGATGCTGGGAAAGATTGAAGGTAGGAGGAGAAGAGGATGCCTGAAGATGAGATGGTTGGATGGCATCACCGACTCGATGGACATGAGTTTAAGCAAGTTCTGGGAGATGGTGAAGGACAGGGAAACCTGGTGTGCTGCAGTCCATGGGGTTGCAAAGAGATGGACAGGACTGAGTGACTGAACAACAATCTATTCATAAAGTCATTTAAAAGCAGAGTGTTCTCTGGCTAGTGACAGAAAGGAAATGAGAGAGAGAAAAAGTGAGAAGATGCATCACCGTTGCTGACTCTAAAGGTGGAGTGGGCCATGTGAGAAGGACTACAAGCCACCTCCAGGAGTGGAGAGTGGCCTCTAGTTCACAGCTGAACAAAAAAAGCAAAAGCAAAACAAACCAACAAAAAAGGCCACTCAGATTTACAGTCAGCAGCAACAGGATTCTATTAACAATCTAACTGAAGCACATTCTCAGAGCCTCTAGGCAAAGCCTGGCCCTACCAATACTTTGATTTCAGCCTCTAAGACCCTAAGAGAACCCAGTCGTGCTGATTGGATCCTGACATTGCCTTTTTTCCTTTAAGTTTGTGATAAATAGTTCTGGGCAATTGAAAACCAATACAGGTGTGAATCCAGCTCATGTCACTTTCCTGAATATACAACAGGGCAACTTAGAAGGAATAATTTCTAGTTAATGTATTTCAAGAGTTGGCCAAAAAGTGTATTTATTTTTTTCTCCCTAGGATGGCTCTAGTAATGCTTAGTTGCCTTTAACTTAATTCAAACAACTACTGTCACAGTTAGACCAACGTAAAGCAACACTTGACAAACATTGTCCAAAATTCATCAACAGAAAATTATAATATTCTATCAGGATTATACACAAGACTGCAAGTTTCTCCAATGACCAGGCAAAAACTGTCACTGCCTGGAAATTCAGATTCATCCACTGTATGTACCAGACATTGCACCTTCAAACTTCCAATTATTTTGGTTTTTGCAAAATTCTTTTAATGGAAAAAATGTCAATTCCCTGGAAGACTATAAAAAATCACCCAGAACAGTTCTTTGTTCAAAAAGATAAAAAGTTTTGGGAAGATGGAATTATGAAGTTAACATGAAAAATGGCAGAAAGCAATGGAACAAAATGGAGAGTATATTAGTCAATAAAGTTCTTGGTGAAAATAAAATATATGTCTTTTATTTTTACTTTAAAACCAAAGAAACTCTACAGCCAAGCTGATGCAAGAGGGGATAATATGGTTTAAATGCATAGCATAATGCTGGAACATTGCACAATAATTAAAATTAGTGAGTAAGAAACAGACTACTTTACTTTAAGTGAATCATTTCTTACACAAAATAAAACAATTTTAAACTACTGACTTAAAATTATTTTAATGTTAAACATTTCCTATTCCATTGGTAAACTAACATACATTTTATTAACTTTTATTAAATCAGTAGTAGTATTTAGTGCTAATCACAAGCACATCTAAGTCCCAGAGGAGCCCCTCATTATATGAATAGCATAGATTATAATAACAGAAACAAATAATACTGACATAAAAATGCACCAAAAAGGAATGCATCAACGCATACACCAGCATGGAGAGCTTCTTGTGTATTAAATTACTCAGTTCTCACAATCCATGTATTGACCTCGAAGAGTCATACGAAGTGTTAAAAATAAACTGAGTCATATTAAAAACTTTCAGAGTTGGATTCCACATTTATCAATTAGAATTGTGTGTTAGTTGTTCAGTCATATCTGACTCTTTGTGACCCCATGCCCTGTAGCCAGCCAGGCTCCCCATCCATGGAATTCTCGAGGCAAGAATACTGGAGTGGGTTGCCTTGCCCTCCTCCAGGGGATCCTCCAAAGCCAGGGATCAAACCAAGGTCTTCCACACTGCAGGCAGATTCTGTACCATCTAAGCCACCATGGAAGCCTAGGTATCAATTATAATTGAGCAGGGTCAAACCAGAAATCATTAGGTGTTCTTCCTATATAGAATTTGGGGAGAGACTTTTACAGAGAACAGTGGGAGCACTGTTGTGTTGTGCTTACTTGCTCAGCTGTGTCTGACTCTTTGCAACCCCATGGACTGTAGCAACTAGACTCCTATATCCCTAGGATTCTCCAGGCAAGAATACTGGAGTGGGTTGTCATGCCCCACCTCCAGGAGATCTTTCAAACCCAGGGATCGAACTCAGGTGCTCCACATTCCATGTGGATTCTCTACCATCTGAGCCACCAGGGAAGCCCAGGAATACAGGAGTGGGTAGCCTATCCATTCTTCAGGGGATTTTTCCATCTCAGGAATCATACTGGGGTCTCCTTCATTGCAGGTGGGTTCTTTACCAGCTGAGCTACTAGGGAAACTATTGCTTGGCTATAGATTAAAGCTGGGTTGGCTGTTTCTGATTGGTTGTCCTTATATTTAAATTTTGTAACATTGAGGCATTTCCAGGTTTAGATTTTTGTTTGCTTATGACTACTGCCAATACCTTAGAAGCTGGTTTTAGAAAAGGCAGAGGAACCAGAAATCAAATTGCCAACATCCTCTGGATCATCAAAAAAACAAGAGAGTTCTAGAAAAACATCTATGTATGCTTTAATGACTATGCCAAATCCTTTAAATCTGTGGATCACAATAAACTGTGGAAAATTCTGAAAGAGATGGGAATACCAGACCACCTGACCTGCCTCTTGAGTAACCTGTATGCAGGTCAGGAAGCAACAGTTAGAACTAGACATGGAACAACAGACTGGCTGCAAATAGGAAAAGGAGTACTTCAGGGCTGTATATTGTCACCCTGCTTATTGAACTTTTATACAGAGTACATCATGAGAAATGCTGAGCTGGAGGAAGCACAAGCTGGAATCAAGATTGCCAGGAGAAATATCAATAACCTCAGAAATGCAGATGACACCACCCTTATGGCAGAAAGTGAAGAAGAACTAAAGAGCCTCTTAGTGAAAGTGGAAAAGGAGAGTGAAAAAGTTGGCTTAAAGCTCAACATTCAGAAAACTAAGATCATGGGATTTGGTACCATTACTTCATGGCAAATAGATAGGGAAACAGTGGCTGACTTTATTGTTCTGGCTCCAAAATCACTGCAGATCATGATTGCAGTCATGAAATTAAAAGACACTTGCTCTTTGGAAGGAAAGTTATGAGCAACCTAGACAGCATATTAAAAAACAGAGACATTACTTTGTCAACAAAGGTCCAACTAGTCAAGGCTTCGGTTTTCCCAGTGGTCATGTATGGATTTGAGAGTCGGACTGTGAAGAAAGCTGAGTGCTGAAGAATTGATGCCTTTGAACTGTGGTGTTGGAGAAGACTCTTGAGAGTCCCTTGGACTGCAAGAAAATCCAACCAGTCCATCCTAAAGGAAATCAGTCCTGGGTGTTCATTGGAAAGACTGATATTGAAGCTGCAATTCCAGTACTTTGGAGACCTGATGTGAAGAGCTGACTCATTTGAAAAGACTCTAATGCTGTGAAAGATTGTGGGCAGGAGAAGTTAATGACAGAGGATGAGATGGTTGGATGACATCACTGATTCAATGGACATGGATTTGGGTTGACTCCAGGAGTTGGTGATGGACAGGGAGGCCTGGTGTGCTGCAGTTCATGGGGTCGCAAAGAGTCAGACATGACTGAGCAACTGAACTGAACTGACTGAATACCTTAAGCCACACCAGTCTAATGGCCTCCTTGTTTAATTAATTCTTACCATTATAAGTAGTCTTAGATTTTATTTTTTGTTTCTTTTGGTATGTTTGTTTGTTCCTTTTTTAATGAAGAAACTTAGAAGCAGAGAGTTGAATAAGTAGCACAACATTGTAGAGAGGTGAGTTTTGAACTCATGTAAATCAACATGGTTTAGAGACTGTGTTTATCGGACTCAACTGAAGCGACTTAACAGCAGCAGCAGCAGCAGCAGCAGCAGTAGCAGCAGCAGCTATACTGATGCTCATGCAAGTGAAACTTTCCCAATCATCATTGCCTCATCTTAAATAGGAGACATTAACAAATTGCAGGTTCTTTGAAAAAATTAGTAATATATGTGTGATATTGTGAGTCATAATTAGAAATATGTATGTCATTCTCCTGACACAGAGCTCCTAAAACTCTTAGAGTTTCCTAAGTAAGAAGAGTAACAAAAGTGTATTTTGTTAACCGTAATAAGCCCCTTTCAACCACACCTGACATCTAGAAAGCCCTTAAGGATGAAGTCTTCTTACCAGAGACACCAACCATGTGATGAGAGGGTTGGAGTTTTGAGTCCTACTTCTCCAACCTCCAGGGAGGGGAGAGGGGCTGGAAGTTGACTCAGTTCCCAAAGGCCAATGATTTAATCAATCATCCCTACTAATAAAGCCCCCATTTAGAGGCACTGGAAGAGTGATACATCCAGAGAGGGTATGGGAATTCAGCATCCCTTTTAAATACTGTGCTCTATGTGCATCTCTTCATGTGACTGTTGTTGAGTTAGATTTTTTATAAAAAAATTGGTAACTAGTAAGTAAAATGGTTTTCTCAGTTCTATGAAATGTTCTAGCCAATGAGAGGATTATGGGAACCTGTGATTTATAGCCCATTGGTCAGAAGCACGGATAACAACCTAGACTTGTTATTAGCATCTGAAATGGGAGAGGAGAGACTTGTGCGATGGGAACTTAACTTGTGAGATCTGATCCCATCTCAGGTAGATAGTATCAGAATTGAATTAAATTGTAGGACAACCATCTGGTACTGAATAATTGTTTAGTATGTGAAAAATGCCCTCACATTTGGTCACCAGAGCACAGAAATGTTGAGTGTTATATAGAGTACAGAAAAACACAGAAAGATGTTCTTCTTGCCTTACAATGTTTTTAACATTTGCCATAGTGCCTAGCCAAATGTTGGTGCTTCACAAGTATCTATAAATCATTGAAGAATAAATGTCAAAGTATTCAGTGGATGATATGATAATTGTCATAAAGAAAAGACAGTGTTAGTTGCTCAGCTGTGTACAGTTCTTTGTGACCCCATGTACTATAGCCTGACAGGCTCCTCTGTTTATGGGATTTCCCAGTCAAGAATATTGGAGTGTCTCTTTTCCTGTCTTGCATACAGGGCAAACCAATACAATATTTTAAAGTAATTAATCTCCAATTAAAATAAATAAATTTATATTGAAAAAAAAAAGAATATTGGAGTGGGTTGTCATTTCCTTCTCCAGGGTATCTTCTTGACCCAGGGATCGAATCTGGTTTTCCTACATTGCAGACAGAGTCTTCACCACAGGAGCCACCAGAGAAGTCCTATAAACTGATAGACACTTGAAATATATGTATACAATAATATATATTGTTTTGTTTTTGTTTAGTTTCTCAGTCATGTCTGACTCTTTGTTACTCCATGGATGGTAGCCTGCCAGGCTCCTCTATCCATGGGAATAATATATATATAAACACCTATATATATATATATATATATATAATTGTATCAAATAATATATATATAAACACCTATATATATATTATTGTATCAAATCTGACATGATCAATTAAAGTTTATATTTGAGTTCAAGAGCACATAAAATACAATGATAGTAAAATAGCTACACACCGATCTTAGAGGGTCAGTTTGGTTCTATTTTTACTAATGAACTCCACCCCCCAATATATATATTGCTGAGTTATTTTTTCAAAGTTAAGAAGTAATACAAGGGAAAATGCTAATAAGAAAGATATTTTCTGGTGAAAATATAATTTTAGCCAATACAGACATTGACCACTTGCAACAGTGCCTATTCTAGCTTGAAAGAGAACTCTCGGAAAAGTTTGGGTGTAAATATGGTACAGCATAGCAGTTCAACTAGGTGAATTCCTGGTCCTACTTAATATCTCATGTTGTATTACAACATAAGATAATAGATGTTTTAATAAACCTAACTTTTAAAATTATTATTTCTCAAAAAATGTGCGATTTTGACATTTAACTATATTTTTATATAAATGCTTTTATTGATGCAGCATGTTATTTTTACATAAAATGTGCAATAAGCCATTTATTTAATATTTTTCCCTTATAAAGCATTATGCTTTTTAGGTTTGTGATTATATACTCAGCATGTTTCATAAATGAATTTTGGTGTATATTTATGCCAAGTCCTGAAGTTCCTCCAAAGCATGTTTTTTTTTCTAAATAGAGTTTGGAAATCTCTTCATTAATGTTTCCAGTTGCTAAGCAACAGCCCCTCTTTGCTTGTTGCCATGGTTGCCCTTGAATTAGGGAGGACACAAAGCCATCTGTTTAAACCAAGACCCTTCTTCTCTCTAGAATATGAACTGTTCTGTTCATCCAGAGGCAAGATACAGTAAGTTAAATATAACATAAGGCAGAGGTATTAATGGGGGTAAAAATCCAAAATGAAAAATGTCTTAGTTTTTTTTCCCATTTGAAGAGTAAGCTTTTTAATAGAACATAAAATCAGCATGCTGCCAGGGTGCTATATTCACCATAGAGTGAAAGTACACTTTGGAATGATAAAGCAGAAACAAACAGTAAAATCAAGCCAAACAAAATAGCTTCAGGTATTTTAAAATGCTGGTTTTATTTCCTTTAATTTATTGTGATTTTACTGTAAATGTACTTCTTAGAATAATATTTTTAAATATTTAAGTATGTAAATAGAATAGGCAATTTGTTTAATACCATGGAATCTTTGAAATAGAAATGACCAAGTTGGTGCTAGGACAATCCTAATTAGAAATTTGGAATTTATTTTTATTTTTCTTTCTCCAAAGCAAAACTGGTACTATTTCCTGGACTCCTAATTAGGTGGTTTCAGAATATGCCTGGGGGTATGGCTTCATTGAAGTTGAAAGTTTCACCAAGTTCCCTTTAGAGATGCACAAACATTTATAGAGACTTCTATTCTCAATAATTTGTTCGGCCTCATAAACGAAGTAGAGGAGGTAAACTTTCACTAACTTGGAAGGTTAACAGTTTTGGAGTTCATCAGAGTGTTTTTGTAATAGGGGTGGTGCAGGGGGGACCAATAGGGCTTCCCTGATGGCTCAGATGGCAAAAAATCTGCCTGCAATGTCAGAAAACCAGATTCGATCCCTGGGTCAGGAAGATCTGCTTCAGAAGGAAGTGGTTACCACCTCTAGTATTCTTGCATGGAGAACTCCCTGGACAGAGTAACCTGATGGGCTACAGTCCATGTGGTCTCAAAGAGTCAGACTTGACTGAGCAACTAACATTAACAGGCAGGACGAATAGCAATCCTGCTCAGCTATTGGTTGGTATCAAAGTGGGCACATGTCCTCACCTTCTGTATGAAAGAAATGGGAATTTGGACTGAAGGAAGCTTATTTTGAAACCGTAGTCTGCCAGTTTTTGGTCAGCTAGTTTTCTGATTAAAAGTTGTTATTCCTTGCCCCAACTCGTCTCCTGATTCATTGGCAGGTTGTGTGGTGAGCAGAGCAAGCTTTGGGATTGGTAACATGTTCAGCATGGTAAATGTGAACAATGTCTTTATTTTATTCTTTCTATTACAATATTGCCATAATTAATAACTTTGTTTTTCAGTTCAGTTCAGTTCATTCGCCCAGTCATGTCTGACACCTTGCGATGCCATGAACCACAGCACACTAGGCTTCTCTGTCCATCAGCAACTCCCGGAGTTCACCCAAACCCATGTCCATCAAGTTGGTGATGCCATCCAACCATCTCATCCTCTGTTGTCCCCTTCTCCTCCTGGCCTCAATCTTTCCCAGCATCAGGGACTATTCAAATGAGTCAGCTCTTACATCAGGTGGCCAAAGTATTGGAGTTTCAGCTTCAACATCAATCCTTCCAATGAACACCCAGGACTGATTTCCTTGAGGATGGACTGGTTGGATCTCCTTGCAGTGTAAGGAACTCTCAAGAGTCTTCTCCAACACCACAGTTCAAAAGCATCAATTCTTCGGTGCTCAGCTGTCCCTATAGTCCAACTCTCACATCCACGCATGATGACAGGAAAAACCATAGCCTTGACTAATAGTAAATTTTTTGGCCAAGTAATGTCTCTGTTTTTTAATTTGCTATCTAGGTTGGTCATAACTTTCCTTCCAAGGAGCAAGTGTCTTTTAATTTAATGGCTGCAATCACCATCTGCAGTGATTTTGGAGCCCAGAAGAATAAAGTCAGTCACTGTCTCCACTATTTCCCCATCTATTTGCCATGAAGTGAAGGGACTGGATTCTATGATCTTTGTTTCCTGAATGTTGAGCTTTAACACAACTTTTTCACTCTCCTCTTTCACTTTCATCAAGAGGCTCTTTAGTTCTTCTTCACTTTCTGCCGTAAGAGTGCATATCTGATTTCATATCTATTTCTCCTGGCAATCTTGATTCCAGCCTGTGCTTCCTCCAGCCCATCATTTCTCAAGATGTACTCTGCATATAAGTTAAATAGGCAGGGTGACAATATACAGCCTTGACATACTCATTTTCCTATTTGGAACCAGATTGTTGTTCCATGTCTAGTTCTAAATGTTGCTTCCTGACTTTCATACAGGTTACTCAAGAGCCAGGTCAGGTGGTCTCTTATTCCCATCTCTCACCGTTTTCCACAGTTTATTGTGATCCACACAGTCAAAGGCTTTGTCATAGTCAATAAAGCAGAAATGGATGTTTTTTCTGGAACCCTCTTTCTTTTTCCATGATCCAGCAGATGTTGGCAATTTGTTTTTCAGCTTTGTGCTATTGTCTATAATTTCAAATTTTCAGTTTTTGAAACAGATTATAAAAAGTCTTGAGTTCTGTTGATCCACTTTTGCATCCTTGTCTTTCAAACACATGGAACAACAATCTGGTTCCATATAGGAAAAGGAGTATGTCAAGGTTGTATATTGTCATCCTGCTTATATGTAGATGACACTACCATTATGGCAGAAAGTGAAGAACTAAAGAGCCTGCCAATGAAAGTGAAAGAGGAGAGTGAAAAAGTTGGCTTAACGCTCAACATTCAGAAAACTAAGATCATGGCATGCGGTCCCATGACTTCATGGCAAATGGATGGGGAAACAATGGACACAGTGGCAGACTTTATTTTGGAGGGGCTTCAAAATCGCTGCAGATGGTGACTGCAGCTGTGAAATTAAAAGATGTTTGCTCCTTGGAAGAAAAGCTATGATCAACCTAAACAGTGCTTTAAAAAGCAGAGACATTACTTTGTCAACAAAGATCTGTTTAGTCAAAGCTATGGTTTTCCAGTAGTCATGTATGGATATGAGAGTTGGACTATAAAAAAAGCTGAGCACTGAAGAATTGATACTTTGAACTGTGGTGTTGGAGAAGACTCTTGAGAGTCTCTTGGGCTGCAAGGAGATCCAACCAGTCCATCCTAAAGGAGATCAGTCCTGGGTGTTCATTGGAAGGACTGATGTTGAAGCTGAAACTCCAATATTTTGGCCACCTCATGCGAACAGCTGATTCATTTGAAAAGACCCTCATGCTAGGAGAGATTGAGGCTGGGAGGAGAAGGGGACTACAGAGGATGAGATGGTTGAAAGGCATCAACAACTCAGTGGATATGAATTTGAGTAACTCTGGGAGCTGGTGATGGACAGGGAGGCCTGGTGTGCTGCTGTCCATGGGGTCGCAGAGTTGGACAAGACTGAGACACTGAACTGAACTAAACTGAACTTTCAAACACCTGCCAAAATGTATGAGAAACTCCATTAACTTACTTTTGGGGTTACATCAGAAAATAACTGTTTTTCTTCTAAAGATAATATTAATGCTCAGGAACCAAGGACTTTCTAGTTACTAATATCTAACTGGATTGTAAGTGTAAGTTTAGGTGTTTGCAGAGTAATAATACTTATTTTTACTTCAGTATCAATCAGAATATATATCACTTACTATACTGCCTTGAAATAAAAGCATGAAACAAAAAAATAAAGTCAGCATTATAGTATTTTGTTTTATGACACATGAAAGTTGTTCAGTTATGTCTGACTCTTTGCAACCCCATGGACTATACAGTTCATGGAATTCTCCAGGCCAGAATACTGGAGTGGGTAGCCTTTTCTTTCTCCAAGGAATCTTTCCAACCCAGGGATCGAACCGAGGTCTCCTGCATTGCAGGCGGATTCTTTACCAGATGAATTACAAGGGAAGCCCAATGTCTTTAATTCAATATGCACTTATCAAGGTAAAGGAAAGGCATATATTTCAAGTGAAATTAGATAACAGCTAAATCTGCATGTTCATTCTCTTAACACCTTAGGCCTTTCCTCAGATTTTTAGTAATGCTTTCATGTACAAATTTCCACAATTACATTTCCTTAAACATTTGTATGTAAGATAGAATAAAACATAGTCTAGTTTAAGATCATTTTAATTGCACATGAAGCTTTATGATTTTGATCCTTTTTCAATGGTTTAGTGAATACTTTAGAGTAATGTGCTGGCCTTTTGAGCTATTAGATCATTAATATCATTATTTATAGAACACAAACTTCTCAAATCTTAAAAAATAATTTCTGACTGTACTTTAAAGATATCCCACTTTATTGTGAGGTTTTCTACTAATAGATGACAATGCATAATATATAACTTTCCAGATTCAGCAGTTTTTGTCTCACTTGGTGTTATGCCACTGTCTTGTCATGAATTTATTGTGTGGTTTGTTAATTCTTTGAGTGAAATTAAATGTTCATTAAGTTTTTGCACCTTTAGTATAGAGTTTTTGAGGACTCATTACAAATTAGACAAGCATTTTACTTTAATGGTAATTTGTTTTTTATGTTCAAAAGGAATTTGTAACTGAAAACATTGTTACCTTCATTCATCACATAAAAATGTGTTTTGATGAAGATTATAACACATGGTATTTCTTTAAATTTTGAGATGTAGTGTTTTGACATATGTAGATTCTTATGAAACTATTCAGTTCAGTTCAGTCACTCAGTCGTTTCTGACTCTATGCGACCTCATGAATTGCAGCACACCAGGCCTCCCTGTCCATCACCAGCTCCCGGAGTTCACCCAAAGTCATGTCTATCGAGTCGGTGATGCCATCCAGCCATCTCATCTTCTGTCATCCCCTTCTCCTCCTGCGCCCAATACCTCCTAACATCAGCGTCTTTTCCAATGAGTCAGCACTTCACATGAGGTGGCCAAAATATTGGAGTTTCAGCTTTAGCATCAGTCCTTCCAATAAACACCCAGGACTGATCTCCTTTAGAATGGACTGATTGGATCTCCTTGCAGTCCAAGGGACTCTCAAGAGTCTTCTCCAACACCACAGTTCAAAATCATCAATTCTTTGGTGCTCAGCTTTCTTCACAGTCCAACTCTCACATCCATACGTGACTACTGGAAAAGCCATAGCCTTGACTAGACAGACCTTTGTTGGCAAAGTAATGTCTCTGTTTTTGAATATGCTATCTAGGTTGGTCATAACTTTTCTTCCAAGGAGTAAGAGTCTTTTAATTTTATGGCTGCAATCACCATCAGCAGTGATTTTGGAGCCCCAGAAAATAAAGTATGACACTGTTTCCACTGTTTCTCCATGTATTTCTACCAAAATAAAATAATAAACATATCCATTACCTTCCAAAAGTTCTGTGAAACTTCGTTTTCTCTCTTCGCTTCCTCTCCTTGCCCCAAACTGCCCTTCTCCCCAGTACTGATTTATTTTGTCATTCATTACACATTAGTTTTTATTGCCTAGAATTTACATGCACAGAATCATAAAGAATGTACTCTTTCTGTGTATCTTCTATAATACAGCATAATTATTTTGTGATTCATGCATGTTCCCACACATTTATTTCAGTCATTTTTATAACTGAGCAGTATCCCATTGTATACCTCAGTGTGTTTACTCATCCACCTGTTGATGAACATTTGGGTTATTTCCAATCGTGTGCTATACAAGTTGCTATGAACATTTCTTTACCAGTCTTCATGCATATATATTTTCATTTCCCTTGCATTTTTACTTAAGGTTGAAATGATGTTATATGCATTCTTAATTTCTTAAGAACACAACAATATGTTTTCCAAAGTGATTGCACCATTTCCATTCCCATTATCACCAGAACTGTGTGAATTTTAATTCTTATACATCCTCAACCAACATTGCAATTGTCAAGCTTAAGTTTTAACCATTTTAACAGCCTTGGAAGGGATTTAAGTTTAGTTTTCATGTTTATGTCCTTACTGACTAATGATGTGAAATGCATTTTCGTATGTTCATTTTGTCATCACATGTTTTAATAATCATGTCTAAAATATATATTGTCTATTTTCTTTATTAACTAATAGGTTAGTTATTTCCCTACTGTTGAGTTTTGATAATTTTTTTAACATAGCATGGATAGAAGCCCTTTATTATATATGATTTGCAAATATTTTCCTCAAGTCATGTGGCTTTGGTCTTGTATTTTGTTTGTAATTATTTTAATCAACATGTATCCACCACAGGTATACACGTGTTCCCCACCCTGAACTCCCTTCTCTCCTCCCTCCCTGTACCATCCCTCTGGATCATCTCAGTGCACCAGCCCCAAGCATCCAGTGTCAGACATTCAGGAATAATACTAGTTTTTTGCAAGAAGTTTACTCCAACGTATCTGCTAGAAGTATTTTAGTTTTAGGATTCACATTTAGAACTATGGCATATTTGAGTTAAACTTTGAATATGGTATTAGGCTAAATATGAAGCAAGATTACTTTTATTGCAATGGATATTTGAAAGTTTCAATTGAGTTAAATAAAATATATTCTATCCATTCTCCACTGAATTGGCATTGTGTATTTGTCAAAAATTAGTTCTTCATGCATTCTCTTTTTCTGAAATTTGTATTCTGTTTATTGATCAATTTGGATATGTTTACACCAGCACTACAATCTTAATTAGGTTTCTATTAAATTAGTTAAAATAATTTCTTAAAATCAGGTAGTGTTAGTTCGTTTTTTTTTTAAAGTTATTAAAGGTTTTATGTTCTTTGTTCTTAGTTCATCTTTTTCAAAATCTTAAAAAGTTTTATTTTTATATGAATTTAGTTTCTTTTTTAATTTATTTTTTATTTTTTAATTTTTTTAATTTTGTTTTTACTTTATTTTACTTTACAATACTGTAAATCAAAACCACAAAGAGGTACCACTTCACACCTGTCAGAATGTCTGCGATCCAAAAGTCTGCAAGCAATAAATGCTGGAGAGGGTGTGGAGAAAAGGGAACCCTCCTACACTGTTGGTGGGAATGCAAACTAGTACAGCCACTATGGAGAACAGTGTGGAGATTCCTTAAAAAATTGCAAATAGAACTGCCTTATGACCCAGCAATCCCACTGCTGGGCATACACACAGAGGAAACCAGAATTGAAAGAGACACATGTACCCCAATGTTCATCGCAGCACTGTTTATAATAGCCAGGACATGGAAGCAACCTAGATGTCCATCAGCAGATGAATGGATAAGAAAGCTGTGGTACATATACACAATGGAGTATTACTCAGCCATTAAAAAGAATACATTTGAATCAGTTCTAATGAGATGGATGAAACTGGAACCGATTATACAGAGTGAAGTAAGCCAGAAAGAAAAACACCAATGCAGTATACTAACACATATATATGGAATTTAGAAAGATGGCAATGATGACCCTGTAAATGAATTTAGTTTCGTTATCAATTTCTACCAAAATATCTACTGAGATTTTTACTGGTTACATCAAATCAACAAATTGATTACAGGAGAATTAGCAACCTAACACTCTAAACCATTTGCATAGTACAATTCTCCATTTATTTTGGTTGTTTGAAGTTGCCTCAGCAATATTTTGCAGTTTACAGTGAAAGACTTTGAGACAAAGTCTGTCATATTTCTGTCAAATATATTATCCCCAAGAATTTTGTTTCATTTATTTTAATGTTATTGTAAAAAGTGTTTTTTTTATTCCATTTTTGATATTTGCTTTTAGTATTTAGAAATATGATTGATCTGTATATATTGACCTTATATTCTGCAAACTTACTAAACTCATGTATTGGTTCCAGTGGAGATTCATCAATTTAATTCAACAGTCTATGTAGATGATTATGTGCTCTGTAAATAAAATTTTTTTCTCCATCCTTTTGTAAAAGGAAAATCAAAATGAAGTGAGTGTTTCTAAGGGAGCTCTTTAAAAATGGAGCTGGGAGGCTACTAAGGAAATGTAACTTATGTACATCTCAGTCTGCATGGAATCTTGTTATTTGACCATTTACTGCTCTAGTGAAAACATTTAAAACATCTGCTAGAAACTAGAGATACTTGTGACCCCTGCCCTAAACTAATTTATGATTTCTTTTTTCTCCTGGGACAACCTAGAGGGATAGGATGGGGAAGGATGCAGGAGAAGGGTTCAACATGGGAGGGACACATGCACACCTATGTCTGATTTATGTTGATATATGGCAAAAATTTTAAAAAAAATAACAATATTGTAAGGTAATTATGCTCCAATTACCTTAAAATATTGTGATTTTTTTTTTTTTTTTGCCATACATCAACATAAATCAGCCATGGAGAAGGAAATGGCAACCCACTCCAGTATTCTTGCCTGGAAAATCCCATGGACAGACGAGCCTGGTGAGCTACAGTCCATGGGGTCACAAAGAGTTGGACACGACTGAGCAACTTCACTTTCAACTTCACTATTCTCCAATTAAAATAAATGAATTAATTTTTAAAAATTATGATTTCTTAAGGACAAATATATCTTGACATGTCAAAATTGGTCACAATGTTTTGATTTTTATTTTATTTTTTAAATATAAATTTATTTCTTTTAATTGGAGGTTAATTACTTTACAATATTGTATTGGTTTTGCCATACATCAACATGAATCCGCCACAGGTATACATGTGTTCCCCATCCTGAAACCCCCACCCTCCTTCCTCCCCGTACCGTCCCTCTGGGTCGTCTTAGTGCACCAGCCCCAAGCATCCAGTATCATGCATCGAACCTGGACTGGCGATTCATTTCATATATGATATTTTACAAGTTTCAATGCCATTCTCCCAAATCATCCCACCCTCTCCCTCTCCCACAGAGTCCAAAAGACTGTTTATACACTGTGTCTCTTTTGCTGGGCCAAAGAATTAAATAGACATTTCTCCAAAGAAGACATACAGATGGCTAACAAACACATGAAAAGATGCTCAACATCACTCATTATCAGAGAAATGCAAATCAAAACCACAATGAGGTACCATTTCATGCCAATCAGAATGGCTGTGATCCAAAAGTCTACAAGCAATAATTTTTATTTTTAATTTATTCTCTTCCTTTTTATTTTTTTTTAAATTATGGAAGTATGATAACACATTTACAGGAGACTTGGAAAATACAGAAGAAAATTACATATAATTCCACTATATATTACAATTATTTTTTTAAGTAGACAAATTAAGATCTTTAGTTGGAGTTTCAATATCAAACTCTCAAAAATTAATAGAATGACTACACAGAAATGTAAAAGGATATAGTAGATATGAAAAACACCACAAACCAATTCAATATAATTAAGATGTATACAGTTTCACACAACAGTTGGATACAAGTTCTATTCAAATTCCCACAAACTACAAGTTAAGAGATGCTGGAACATATCCAGGGACATAAAATAAAGTGCAAAAATGTCATTGTCTAAAGGTATTGAAATCATACAGAGTTTGTTTTCTTATCATTATGGAATTGTGTTAGAAATACATAGCAAAAGATATTTGAAAATAACTCACATATTTTCAAGTGCAAGATGACATTTACCAAGAGAGATCTTTGACTTAGCTATTGAAATCCTCAAGGAGGTTAAAAGACAGAAAAAAATACAGAGGGTGATTGTAGAGAAGAAAATGTTTGAAAGAAATTAATATTAAAATGAAAAATTAAAGTTAGAGATGCTTTTTAAAAACCCTCATATTTGGAAATTAAATGCCCACTTTTAAATGATGTCACAACAAGCAACTTTTAAAAACCTGATGACTTTTTATCTTTAGAAGTCCCTGACTGTTTCTCTTTCCTGGAGCAGTTAACCTAATCTGAACCCTCCCATCCCACAACTTTCCTCACACCCTCTTGGATTGGAGTAAGTACCTACAAGTGCCCACTGTTCTCAATTGTCTCCTCTGTGGTCCCAGATTCTGGTGCTGAGTGCTTCCATATCCAAACCGCTCACATTATTGAATGACATTCCAGTTTACTTGGGTATTGTATCCTCCAGAATTTCACTTTACATTTGATACGTCCTCTGGGATTCCTGTTCCCACTTCATTTGAATTGCTGACTTTTGCTCTGGGGACTTTATTTCCCCTTTTATACTGGTGAGTACTTACTCTTGAATTATGGGAAGTTTGCTCTTTAAGGGTGGAGCTACAGAGCAGTCTTTTTCTGGAACTTCTGGTGCTTTTATGTACAAAAGCTGTAGGTCTTAGCTCTGCAGGTATTTGTTTTGCTGTACTATGATTACCCAGGATGATTTATAATTAAATTATGTCATCTAGTACTTCTTTGAAGTTTTCTAAATTAGTTTATCTGTTGAGTCAATAAGAAAAAGGATGTAAGACAAGAATGGAAGTATATTTTAACTGATGTTGTGAAGCTTCCAAAATGCAATAATGAATCCTCTATTGTATTCCCTGAGAGAAACAAACTCACAAGTATCTCAAAGGATTTTTAAATTGGAAAACCCTTCTGAGGTTTGAGGTTGCTTCTCTTTCACTTTTTTGTTCTCCCTCTGCTCCTCCCTGTTCTTCTGAAGGCCCACTGCAATGTTCTCCTTGTCATCATGTCTTTTTGAACTCACTTATTATAGCACTGAGATTAATCCCTGGAGAAGGCACCACTGCATCCAATGGCCTGATGGAAATTTCTACGATTATTATGCTCATTTTTTCCCCAAAATTTGACCTGAAAGGAATAAAAATCCTTCTAGGTAGACATTACATTTATCTCCTTGGACCTTTGAGATATAAATGTTTTACCTGGTCTCAATGAAGATGATGACTGCAGTCACAAAATTAAAGATGCTTGCTCCTTGAAAGAATAGCTGTAACAAACTTAGTGTATTAAAAAGTAGAGACATCACTTTGACAGCAAAGGTCTGTATAGTCAGTGCTACAGTTTTTCCAGTAGTCATATACAGATGTGCGATTTGGACCATAAATAAGGCTGAGTGAAGAAGAATTGATGTTTTCAAATTTTAGTGCTGGAGAAGACTCTTGAGAGTCCCTTGGACAGCAAGGATATCAAACAATGGAATCTTAAAGGAAATCGGCTCTTAATATTTTTTTGAAAGAATTGATGCTGAAGCTAAACTCCAATATTTGGCCATCTGATGTGAACAGCTGACTCATTGGAGAAGATCCTGATGCTGGGGAAGATTGAAGACAAAAGGAAAGGGGTGACAGAGTATGAGATGGTTGGATAACATCACCGACTCAATGGACATGAGTTTGCACAAACTCAGGGAGATAGTGAAGGACATGGAAGCCTGGCCTGCTGTAGTTCATGGGGTCACAAAGAGTTGTATATGATTTACTGACTGAACAACAACTTGGTCTCCAGGCTCTCACATCTGAGCCATTTCCAATTCCTGAGACTAAAAAAAGAGAAAGAGAGGCTTGTTTGAATGCAAACTGCTAAGACAACTCTCTTGCCTAAGCACCCTCCCCCAAATTGCTGACTTTTCTGAATTAAATTATTTCAACTTTATCAAGGTTAATGACCAATTGCATCATGATTTGGTCTATATTGGTATATGGTCCCTATGCAAATGAAATAATGTATATTCAATATTCCTTTCTCATGGTGTATTTACAGATGTCTGTTAGATCAACTGGGTTTCCCTGGTGGCTCAGAGGATAAAGAATCTGCCTGCAGTGCAGGAGTCCTAGGTTAGATCCCTGGGTCAAGAAGATCCCCTGGAGAAGGGAATGGCAACCCAATCCAGTATTCTTGCCTGGAGAATAACATGGAGAGAGGAGCCTGGAGGGTTACAGTCCATGGGGTTACAAAGAGTCAGACACAACTGAGCAAGTAACACACACATATTAGATCAATTGGATTGATAGAGTTGTTCAAATCTTTTGTATCTTTATGGATTTCCTGACAATTTTGATTTAAGGACTTTGTCTCTAATACAAGTGTCTAGTGCTATATCACTCTTAAGTGATGTTTTAGTGGCCTCACACACATTTTGATCTGGTGTATTTTCATTTTCATTCAGTTCAAAAATCTTTCTTCTCTTTTAATCTCATTTTCACTCATTGGTTGATGCAAAGTGTATGTTTACTACCCATAGGTTGGAGGCATTTTGAAATGTTTGTGTAATTGATCCCTAAGTTAATTGCATTAGTCTCAGGGATTATATGTTGTATTACATGAAACCTATTAAATTCATTGAGACACACTTTGTGACTGAGAACACGGTCTACCTTTATTAATATTCAGCAAGTCCTTCAAAAAATATGTATTATTTTAGTGTGAGGTTCTGTAAATGATGACTAAGTCATGTTGGTTGATGGTGCTGTTAAGTCTATGACAGCCTTCCTGATTTAATGCAATATCCAGCCAGTCAATCCTAAAGGAAATCAATCTTGAAATTCATTGAAAGAACTGATGTTGAAGCTGAAGCCCAAATATTTTGGCCACCTGATGTGAACAGCCAACTCATTGGAAAAAACCCCTGATGTTGGGAAAGATTGAAGGCAAGAGGAAAAGGGAGTGGCAGAGGATGAGATGGTTTGATAGTATCACTGACTCAATGGATGTGAATTTGAACAAACTCTGGGAGATGGTGAAGGAAAGGGGAACTGGGCATGCTGTAGTCCATAGTGTTGCAAAGAGGTGGACATGATTTAGTGACTGAACAACAGCAAAATTTTCTATTCAGTATTTAAAGAAGAGTGTTGAAATCCCTTGAAAATATGTCTATATTTTCTTTCAGTTTTCCTGGATTTGAGTTATTGGGTTTATTTTGAAACAGTCATTAGGACCATAAATATGTTGGATATATTAGGTGAGGAATAATGTGAAGCATTTAGTCTGCAGCCAATTATTTCTCACTACTGAGGCAGGATTTGTGTGAATTCCAAGTGCTGTGTGAATGATGAGGTCTGCAATTAAAGTTGGTGGGAATAGGTATTATCCTAAACCCCATTTCAGTTTCCTGTATGATTTTACCCAGTTCTTTCAGATAGTTATTTATCCAGCCATAGATCATTTCTAGACATCTGCTGAGTACCCACTGTAGGGCTTCATGGGTTCTCTTTGTTTTTGGTAGGAAATATCTGAAATGTATCTGAAATGTTTCAGATGTTTCTGAAATCTAAAAATCTACTCAATGTTAACAACTTGATGGAAGCCTCACTTCATTTTTTTTTAATTTTCATTTTTTTCTCTTATCTGTTATGCTCATCTGCTTATGTGTTACTCCTACTTAATCTTATTTTTAAAATAATTTTCTTCTACTTTCTGTCACCTCACTCTGAGTTTATCTAATTCTGATTTATATTGCACTTTAATGATTTTTCCATTTTATTTTATTTTAATTAATTTTGAAAGAGTATATTATCTTTTTTTTAAATTTATTTATTATAATTGGAGGTTAATTACTTTACAACATTTTGATGGTTTTTGCCATACATTGACATGAATCAGCCATGGTTGTATATGTGTCCCCCCGTCCCAAACCCCCATACCACCTCCCACCTCCCTCCCCATTCCATCCATTTGGATTGTCCCAGTGCAACGGTTTTGAGTGCCCTGTTTCATGCATTGAACTTGGACTGGTTATCTATTTCACATATGGTGATATACATATTTCAGTGTTATTCTCTCAAATCATCCCACCCTCACCTTCTCCCATAGAATCCAAAAGTCTGTTCTTTATATCTGTGTCTCTTTTGCTGTCTCCCATATAAGGTCATTGTTGCCATCTTTCTAAATTCCATATATATGCATTAATATACTATATTGGTGTTTTTCTTTCTGACTTATTTCACTCTATATAATAGACTCCAGTTTCACCTACCTCATTAGAACTGACTCAGATGCATGCCTTTTAAATGTTTGTCTACAAATCTATCTGGCAAAATTAATGTTTGCAGGGAGGTAATTCTTCATTTGACCTTTCTTTCTCCTTATAGTACATTTTAATGAAATTTTTACATTGATACTTTTATGTTCCTTATTTCCATTTGAAACCAGGTTTTCTAAGTCCTAGAGTGAAACAAGATTCAGTATATTTTCAAATGTCACAGATCTTTCTCCTTATATTAATCTTGTGTAACTTTCCAAAAACTTTTTGCTTATGTCCTGGAACTTTCTGGTGCTGTTACCTAATTCTATTTTTTTATGGCCATCCTCTTTCTTTCCAAATAGAAAAGAATCTTAATGGGTCAGTTTTAAGACTTGTATGGGATCATATCTCTGTCTGGTCTTACTGCATGACCCTCACATTCACCTAGTATTGGAGAGGGTAAAATCCTCTCATTTTCATCTAATGGCTTTCTTGATATTTCCCTTTTCTCAGTGCCACCAGATTGCATCTTTCTGTTCTCTTCTTTTCACTCCACAGATGTTGACACCGTGTACCTCTTATGTGTGTTGACAATTTGTCACCATTTGCTTGTATTTGGGGAATGTTGAGATAATTTTTCACCTAGTTTTGTTGTAAATGTTGCCCCAAATATTTTTTAGTTTTGCTTTCTCCTCTTTCCATGTGAAAAGCCAGTCTACAATTGATGTTATCTTTCACAAATTCCCATTAATCACTTTAAAAAAATATTTATTTATTTATGTATTTTTGGCTGTGCTGGATCTTTGTTGCTGCCTGGGGTTTTGCTCTAGTTGCAATGAGCAGGGGCTACTCTTTAGTTGTGGTGCATGGGGTTCTCATTGTGGTGACATCTCTTCTTTTGGAGCATGGATGTGGTCTCAGTAGTTGTGTTTCCTGAGGTCCAAAGCACAGGCTAAGTAGTTGAGGGACGTGGACTTAGCTGTTCCACTGCATGTGAGATCTTCCTGGACCAGGTATTGAACCATGTCCATTGCACTGGCAATCGGATTCTTTACCACTGAGCCACCAGGGAAGCCCCACCTTCAATCACTTTTACTTTCTGCCATTTGTCATAGACAGACAATTCTACTTCAAAGTTTTCCATCTGGAAAACAGGTGAAGAAACTTGTTCCATCGATATCCATGTACTATTACATAATGTTTGTCATAAACATGGATAATAGTAATGTCATCTGACATAAAATGCAAGATTTATTGTCCTTTATTCCTCTTTCTGTAGTGCTCAGCTACTTCCAAAGAAGAGGGTTATTTATGACAAATGTTTTGAATTGGTAAGTAACTCCTCAGAGTGTTATTAAGGCAGGGAATAAGCACAGAGATGCAGGAGACATCAGAGCTGCAATTTCAATCCCTGGGTCATGCCCTTGGAGGAGGGCATGACAATCCATTCCAGTGTTCTTGCCTGGAGAATCCATGGACAGAGGAGCCTGGAAGGTTACAGTCCATAGGGTCATAAAGAGTTGGACACAACTGAAGGGACTTAGCATGAACTGTTGAGAGAGAGTCCTTCTATTGTTAGATTTCATATAATCTTCCATCATTAAACAACTGTTAACCTCAGCATTTTCATGGGCACCTGCCTAATTGCTCACAGATTTTTGTGTTTTCTTCCTATCCACATTCAATAGAGCCTCCAATCTCATGCTTTCATAGATATCAGGAAGTTATTCTCACCCTTATTAACCTTTTTATCCCCCTGTTAATCTGCTTATGTCACTTTGTCTATAAAATCTGATTTCACTTATTGTAACAATGAAAATGTTAGATTTTAAGATATTGACATAAAAGTCTTGTTTTTTTTTTTTTTTTTTAAATTCTCAGGTAGATCATACTATATGAGGGAAGGAATCAGGATATTAGCTCATTAAATGGAGTGGATAATTTTAACCAGAGATTGAAGTACAAGGTTCTGTGGAAATAAAAGAACCTAACACAAAATTCCAGTTCATCATAATGAAAAGCTTTAGGGGAGTGGCTTTATCAAAAATAGAATGGAGAATTCAAATTGTATATTTTTTATATATTATGTGATGATATGTAGAGAAGATGTTCCGTACTATGAAAATCACTTAATGATAAAATCTGAGAGATTTCATTTGGGCATTTTACAAGTTTATAAAAATATAATGTGCTATTACATGGGAACATTTTAGTTTTTTGGATATATCTTCTGAGTCTCTACCCTAAGTAGAGTTAATTAATTTAAAGTTAATTTGCTGTAGTTTTCTTGAAAATTTGGTAACTTGAAAAACTGTGATATTGAAATAAATATATTGTCATTTATTAAAATTTATATTAATTAAGAAAACTTATACTGTTTAAATTACTAATAATAATTATTTAATTTTTGCCCTGAATTTCCACACAAGTTGGACAATAAAATAAAATATGAGAATATAGAATACATTCTCAAACCCTTTGTTGTCTGTTTCTGAGGGAAGGTAGCTAGAAGGAAAATTTTCATAAGTCATTTTATTGAACATTCTTTAAACTGTGTTAATACAGAAAAAAAAATGTTGAAATAGAATATAAAACCAAACCAAGTAAATAAGCAAACAAACACATAATGTAAAGTAACATGACCTCATCTAAGATTCAATCATTCAATCATTCCATAAATATGTATTGTACCTTACTATGTGAGAAACATTGAATATGATAACTGTTTTTTTTTTTTTTGCAATGACTGAACACATATCTAAACGTGTAACTGAAAGGGATTACATAAATAACTCTACAAGTTTAAAGAAAAATTACAAAGTACTTCAAGAAAATTTATGAATGGACCCTAACCTTGAATGGGAGGACAGTGTTGGCTTTTTTGAGGAAAATACACATGGAAATGAAAAAGAAAGAAATGTATATAAATTGGACTACATAAGTGAAAACCCTAGACAGAGAGCCAGGAGATTAAAGGAAGAGAGAAGACAGCCTAAATGAATCATGTTGAGAAATGCAGAGAGGGAAGTGGAAGCCTCTGCTGTATTAGAATTATTAAAGGTAAGCATATCTAATACTTTGAGTTTTATCCTAAGAACAATGTGAAGCCATTGGTGGCTTTTAAGGATGACCAAATTTACATTTTAAGAATAGATCAGTGAAAATTCGCCCCCAGTGAAGGCTGAGTAAGGTCTTATCAGGCAGACCTTCTTACAGATAACAACTATAAATTCTGAACATAATATAAAATGCAGCTCCCTGAAGGGAATGGACAGTGAATAAACACAGACACTAGCAGCGAGTACATGCTCCAAGGAGATGAGCTGTATACGATGAGTTGCTGTTTTTATTGGTTTTATTCCAAATAGTTACTCATAACACATTGTGATTGTTGAATATGATAACATTGGTAAAATTGTCTGGCCTAGACATTCTTATAACTATTCATTATTAAGGTTCTTAAGATAGAGTTTCTTTATCTAGATCAAATAATTTACCTTTTATAAGGGTTCAATCCAAATCACGTGTATACATTTACCCCAGGTTATTCATTTTGGTAATTATTTGTAAGGGGCTTCTCTGGTGGCCAGGTGGTAAAGAATCCACCTGCAATGCAGATCTCGGTTCAATCCCTGGGTCAGGAAGAACCTCTGGAGGAGGAAATGACAATCCATTCCAATATTCTTGCCTGGGAAATCCCAGGGATAGAGAAGCCTAGCAGGCTAGAGTTGCAAAAGAGTTAAATACAACTTAGGGACTAAAGAAGAGCAGCAATTATTTATAACATCACAGTTTATATTGAAATATGCCCAGCATGAAAATATTCATTTCAATAGATTACTGCAAGCTTTCCCAATGTCTCTGAAATTTATCTCTTTTCTTTTCCACTTTGTAGATGAAAGCCTAAGTCTTAGTATGGTGCATTGTCCAGTGTAATTTAATTCCAGACAAGCAGGAGAACCACAGTTTAAATACATGTTTTCATGCTTCAAAGTCCATGCTTTTTCTTTTTTTATTATTTTTAAAAATTTATTTAGCAACCACTTGAATATCAAGTAATTGTATACCTATTTCAACTTTACTGATATTATCTTTTAATTAAATCACACAAATATAGGCTGTGACTTTTTCAAGCTCAAAATAAGCAAAAGTAAAAGAATAGATTGTATGGGAATACAGACATGTGTCTCAAAAAACAGCAAGGGAATAATTTTAAAATTTGGGATAGTGGTTACCTCTTTCCAATCCAGGGATTGACCCTGGGTCTCCTGCATTGGAAGCAGATTCTTCATCATTCGAGCCACCAGGGAAGTCCCACACCAGATAGGAGGCAGGGAAATGACTTAGGGAAAGAGCATACAGCTGATATAACAGTACTGATATCATAGTTCTTAAGTTGACAAGCATTTTTTTTAAAGGATTAAAGTGTGATTTGTGCCCAAATACAAAATGAATATAAGTCAAAAGATTTGTTTATATCATTAAATATATAAAGGAGTCAGGAAGATATTACAGCCACATCAAGGGAGAATTCAAATTACTGCACATACATGCGGGCAGCTGGGAATGCTGAAATGAATACAGATAGTTGTAAAACTGATCAACATCCACAGGGCAAGAATCAGTTGCTTTCCAGGGGACATAATTCATTGGCAGTTTTTTACGGATATTAATTTGTATTATTTTCAGTTTTCAACAACTTATAGAGTTGTTAAGTAGCTCAGGCCAAAATGATTCACTGAAGACAGAGTATACCTAGTAATCTTTTTAGCCTATTCCAAAGTCTATCACAATTTTTCTTCTGATATAAAAATTTTTCTTGTGATATAAAAGAAAACTTTTATATGTACCAAATATTAATAAAAATAGAAGAAAGTATAAAAAAGTAAGTATACTAGTCTGTGTTTCTCCCTGCCTTTTCAAAGGGAGGCATTGAAGAGAAAAATCTAAAGTTTCTAAATATACTTATTGCACTATGACAGAGATCTGCTCATATGATCAATAGACAGTTCATCAAATATAATAATATATTATTTAAAAAATAATTTTTGTGTTGATAAAAAATATCATGTTTCTACAAACAAAGTCATAACATAGGAAAGATTATTGGCAGTAAGCTGTGTCAAGAGCCTCAAGTATAAGTGAGAATACAGAACATTTTTATTTCAGAAATTAGCCTCAGCTACTTCTAGGAAGCATATGTCTTGATTTATAGTTAGATTTTGATTCTACAGCTTTAGCTAACTCCAGGTTGGCATAATTTTTACCTTGCTGTTCCTTTCTGAAATATATCTTAATTGGTATATTTCATAACATACCATGAGATTTATATTTTAGCGAGTGTGGAAGTCAAGATGTGTATCTATGGTTAATGATGTCCAAGATTACTAACTCTCTGCTAAAACTACATTCAGTAACTAGAAAAATTTCAATGGGTCATCTATGTTAGTTCTGGGCTAGGATGGATGACCTCCAATTACTGCTATTGTGAAAGAACAGTTGAGAGGAGACCTACTCTCTTGGAATACTATTACATTTTAATAGAGTATTGTTAATTATAGGTACAATGTTGTACACCAAACGTCTAAAACTCATCTTACAAAACTGTGTGTGTGTGTGTGTGTGTGTGTGTATTAGTCACTCAATCATGTCGGACTCTTTGCAACACCATGGGGGTATAGCCCACCAGGCTCCTCTGTCCATGGGATTTTCCTGGTAAAAATACTGAAGAGGGTTGCCATTTCCTTCTCTAGGAAGTCTTCTTGATCCAGCTATTGAACTATGTTCCATAGAATGTATATACCCTATTTGCTCTATCCATTCCTCATTGATGACATTGAGGTTACTTCCATATTTTAATTATTGTGAATAATACTGCAATGAATCTGATAGTAGAGACAACTCTTAGAAATTCTGATTTCAATTATTTTGGATATAGACCCATAAATGGAATTTCTGGATCATATGGTAGGTTTTTTTTTTTTGTATTTGGGAATACCCCATACTGTCTTTCATAGCAACTGTGCCTTTTTGTGTTCCCACCAATAGCATAAGAATGTTCCTATATCTTCACATTCTTACCAACATCTATCTTTTGGTATTCTTTTCGCTTGATAATAGCCATTTATCAGATGGAGGTGGTACTACTTCATGGTTTTGATTTGCATTTCACTGATGATTAGCAATGTTTAGTGTGGTTTCATATACCTGCTATCAGTTGTATGTATTCTTTGGAGAAATATTTATTCAAGTATTTTGCCCTTTGTTTAAACAGGATGGTTGTGCCTATACTATTGAATAGTAGGAGATATTTATACATTTTAGAGATTAATCCCATATGAAATATATGGCTTTCACCTATGTAATCATTTTTTTGTTTATTTTGCTGATTGTTTCCTTTGCTGTGCAGAAGCTTTTTAGTTTGATATTGTCCCACTTGTCTATTTTTGCTCTGGTTACTTCTGTTTTTGTGTCATGCAAGACACTGTTGTCAATAACAATGTCATTAATAGTTTCCCGTAAGTTTTCTCCTAGGAATTTTGTACTTTCACATCTTAAATTTAAGACTTTAATTAATTTTTATTTGATTTTAAATTTGGATGTAGAATAAGAATTCAATATTATTATTTTGCCCGTGGATGTCCAGTTTTCATGGGCTTCTCTGGTGGCTCAGACAGTAAAGAATCCACCTGGAATGAGGAAGACCTGGGTTTGATCCCTGAGTTGAGAAGATCCCCTGGAGGAGGGCATGGCAACCCACTCCAGTACTCTTGCCTGGAGAATCCTCATGGACAGAGGAGCCTGGTGGGCCACAGTCCATGGGGTTGCAATGAGTCAGACATGACTGAAGCAGTTTAACATAGAGCACATTCGGTTTTCTCACCATTAATTTAAAAAATAGCCTTTCCCCATTGTGTATACTCAGCTCTCTTGTCAAAGATCAATTGGCCATATTAACGGGTTTACTTCTGTACTCTCTACTCTGTTCCACTGAGTAATACATCTATTTTAATAGTGATCTACTGTTTTCATTACTCTAGCCTTGTAATATATTTTTGAAAACAAGAAACGTTGTGTCTCCAGCTCCATTCTTTTTTGCCAAGAATGCTTTAGTTATTTGGAGTCTTTTTGTGTTTCAAAATTCACAAATCAAATACAACCACACATTAAAAGGATTATACATTGTGATGAATCGGGATTTATCACTGGGATAAAAGGATGTTTCACCATAGGCAAATCAAGTAATGTGATATATCATATTAAAAGAATGAAGGATAAAAAGCATATGATCATCTCAATAGACTCAGAGAAATCTTAGGACAAAAGTCAACAAGTTTTCATAAGAAAACTGTGAACATGAAATATTTGAAAATCTCACAACTAATATCATACTCAGTGATGAAAAACTGAAAATATATCCTCAATGACCAAGAACAAGGCAAGGATACCCACTCTCACCACCTCTATTAAAAATAGTGCTGGAAGTCTGGGTTAGAGGAACTAGGTAAGAAAAAGAAATAATAGGCATCCAAACTGGGAAGGAACTAAAAATGTATATGTTTGCAGATGCCATAATCTGATATGTAGAAAATCCACAGAACTACTCTTTTATCTAAAGACAACCTTTGTTCATATATTGGAAGACTTAATATTGTTGAAAGTGAAAAATTGAAAAAAAGACATTGTCAGGCTGTATATCATCACCCTGATTATTTAACTTCTATGTAGAGTACATCATGCAAAATGCCCGGCTGGATGAATCACAAGTTGGAATCAACATGACTAGGAGAAATATCAACAACCTCAGATATGCAGATGATACCACTCTAATGGCAGAAAGTGAAGAGGAACTAAAGAGTTTCCTGATGAGAGCAAAAATGGAGAATGAAAAAGCTGGATTAAAACTCAGCACTCAAAAAGCTAAGATCATGTCATCCAGTCCCATCACTTTATGAAAAATTGATGGGGAAAAAGTGGAAAAAGTCACAGATTTCTCACCCACCCCACCCTTGGTCTCCAAAACCACTGTGTATAGTGATTGTAGCCATGAAATTAAAAGATGCTTGCTACTTGGAAAGAAAGCTATGACAAGCCTAGATAGTGTATTAAAACACAGAGACATCACTTTGCCAACAAAGGTCTGTATAGTCAAAGCTATGGTTTTTTCAGTAGTCATGTATGGATGTGAGAGTTGGACTATAATGAAGGCTGAATGCTAAAGAATTGATGCTTTCTAATTGTGGTTCTGGAGAAGACTCTCGAGAGTCCCTTAGACAGCAAGGAGACTATTTAGTCAATTTTAAAGGAAATCCATCCTGAATATTCATTGGAAGGACTGATGCTGAAACTGAAGCTGAAGCTCCAATACTTTGACCACTTGAAGCCAGGAGCCAACTCACTGGTAAAGACATTGATTCTGGGAAACATTGAGGGCAGGAATAGAAGGGGACGACAGCAGATGAGATGGTTAGATGGCATCATAGAGTCAATGAGCATGAGTTTGAGCAAACTCTTGGAGATAGTGAAGGATAAAGAAGCCTGGCATGCTGCAGTCTATGGGATTGCAAAGAGTCAGACATGACTTAGCAACTGAACAACAATATTGTTAATATCTCCATCTTATCCAAATTTATCCATATATTCAATGGTATTCACATCCAAATTCCAATGGCATTTTACACAGAAATGAAAAAAAAAAATCCTAGGCATGGATGATAATGAACATGATAAATATCCTTAATACAATGAAATAAAAACTGAAATAGTAAACAAATATACACTTACACATAAAATAATTCATTCTTAATGTGTTGATGTGCCTTAGACAAGATTTCAAAGTATAGCTGTTTCACTTGCAAATATATGCAGTTCTGAATAATGGTAGATGATTATTTACTGAATAATTACTCAGAGATAATAGTTACTCAGAGAACATTGCTATTCAAAAATTAATTATGCCATCATTTCCTTGCAAAAATAGATTCATGCATGTTCAAAGCCCCAGGAATTGAGAGGAAAAGATGAACATTATACAGAAATATCTTTCTAGAAAATCTGTATTTCTCACATATACTGGCAAGTAAAGAATAATTGAGAGAAACTAGAGGAAATAACTAAAATGTAACATCTGTCTGATCAACATCGTCAAAGTAATGAATCATCTCTCATGGGAAATTTACAGAATCTATCTTTATGTGGTTTTGGCATTACACTAACTCATCGGTTTCTAGATTACAATTTGAGCCTTGGTATTTTTTAGAGCACATATTTGCACTAAAGTTAGAGGATTTTATTATCTTGCTATTCATAAGATTCTGTAACCATTGAGGAATTTTTGATAGGATCTAGTGTTGTTAAATCTTAAAATAATAGCACCTTATCTAGCTATAAAACTAGACAAAATTATAAAGCTAGACTTCAGTGGTTTGATTTTATAATTAGCATGAGCTATCTTAATTACTTCCAAAGTGATGTCTCTTAATTACCTGGATTGAAATTTAACCTAGCTAAACTTTAATATTAACAAAGATGATCAAAAATCACTATCTAAAAGAAAAGAGAGAAGCAATCATTCATAATTACTATCTTGACATAAAGGTTTAGCTAAATAAGTGATCAAAGGATTAATGAAATGCATGTGAGTTAATGTATTCATCAGCATTACACAACTTACAGAAGGAAAAGATGGTCTGAAAACAAGTCTGTGTTTTGAAGTATATAGTTTTTTATAAGTAAGATTACCTTTTATATTTTGTGGAACAAATAAATAATATTTATTTCTTTGGAGATTAAGCAAAATGATAATGTGAAAGAAGCTGGAAAACTATAAGGTAAGAATGACATTACTTTTGGATTTTCTTTTTAGAAATAACTCCTTGACTGCTCAGCTGCAATGCATGTCAATGTGGAAACGGTAAGTAGAATCTAAGAGGTTTATTGAAGATTTACATGTGTAAACCTGGAGAAAATCAAATGATACATGACAGGGTGTTAGGGGCATTGTAAGCAAAGAATAAAGATTTAGCTCTTAAAGCAAAATTAACCCCAAAATTTAATCACACCAACTGAAATAGCTAAACTACTTAGTTATTCAATCAAGTTTTGCTTTGTATAAGCAAATAAGCTAGGTTGTGCTAAACATATAAAGATTAGAGCAACTAGGGAGTGCAAAGGACATGATCTAAATTAACATAAAGAAATATAAACCTAAGAATATGAGGGTAATCCTGAAAGGCCTCAAGAGCATACAAATTAAAAAAGTGGACAAGGTGGTTTCTTTGGAGGTAAGAAACTGGTAAGTAATACGGATGTTGAATGAAGGAATAGACTTGGAAATGATAATATTGTTGCTGTTCAGTCACCCAATAGTGTCCGACTATTTGCTACCCTGTAGAGTGCAGCAGGCCAGGCCTCCTTGTGCCTCACCATCCCCCAGGGTTTGTTCAAGTTCATGTTCATTGCATCAGTGATGCTCTCCATCCATCTCATCCTCTGATGCCCTCTTCTCCTTCTTCCCTTAATATTTCCCAGTATCAGGGACTTTTCCAATGAGTTGTCTGTTTGCATCAGATGACCAAAATACTGGAGCTTCAGCTTCAGTCTTTCCAGTGAATATTCAGGGTTGATCTCCCTTAAGATTGACTGGTATGACCTTGCTGTCCAAGACTTTCAGGAGTCTTCTCCAGCACCACAGTTCGAAGGCATCAACTCTTTGACCTTCTTCCTTATTTAAGGTCTAGCTCTCACAACCATATCTGACCACTGAGAAGACCATAGCCTTGATTATACAGACCTTTGTTGACAGAGTAATGTCTCCACTTTTCAACACAATCTAGGTTTTTCACCGCTTTCTTTGCAAGGAACAATCGTCTTCTGATTTCATGGCCGCAGTCACCGTCTGCAGTGATTTTGGAGACCAAGAAGAGGAAATCCGTCACTACTTTCACCTTTTCCCCTTCTATTTGCCATGCAGGAATGGGGCTGGATGCCATGAAATAAGGAACTAAAGAGTCTGTTGATGAGGGTGAAGGAGGAGAGTGAAAGAGCCAGAAATAATAATAGCTACCATATATTTACTACCAATATTTTCAGGTGGATCAGTGTTGCAGACCCCCATTGTGAATTTAATTTGTATTTTCCTGATTATCAATAAAACTTAACATACTCTTATATGCTAAATGGTTATTTAAAAACTATATTAACTCTTAAAGTCCACAAATAATAAATGTTGAAGTGATTGCTGAGAAAAAGGAATCTTCCTACACTGTTGTTAAGCATGGAAATTGCCACAATCACTATGGAGTTTCTTGAAAAACTGAAAATAGGAGTTACAATATGATCCAGCAATCCCACTCCTGGGAATATTCCCAGTGAAAATTCTAATTCAAAAAAGTACAAGCACCTCAATGTTCATAGAAGCCTAGATATTCTCATATTAAGTAAATCAGAAAAGGAAATATCATAGGATATCACATATATGGAATCTTAAAAAAATGATACAAATGAACTTATTTACAGAGTAGAAAAAGAGTCACAGACATAGAAAACAAACTTATTACTACCAAGAGGGTAGGTAGGGGGTTAAATTAGAAGTTTGGCCATAACATATATTTTATATCTATATTAATATTATATATTAAATAAATAATAACAACTTACCATGTAGCTCAAGGAATAACGTTCAATACTTTTTTAATAACCTGCAATAGAAAAAAAACCTGAAAAAGTATACATATCATTTTGCTGTACATATGAAACTAACACAGTATTGTAAATCAACTATGCTGGTAAGTCACTTCAGTCATGTCCGACCCTATGTGATCCCATAGACAGCAGCCCACCAGGCTCCCCTATCTCTGGGATTCTCCAGGCAAGAACACTGGAGTGGGTTGCCATTTCCTTCTCCAATGCACAAGAGTGAAAAGTGAAAGGGAAGTCGTTTCAGTCGTGTCTGATGCTGTGCAACCTCATGGATTGTAGCCTACCAGGCTCCTGCATCCATGGGATTTTCCAGGCAAGGGTACTGGAGTGGATTGCCAATCAAATATATTTCAATTAAAAAGCCACAAGTGTAAATATATATATATATATATATATATATATATATATATATATATGCATACTCTTTAACAACCAAATATGTAAAATTATTTTGTTGTGGACCATTTGTCTTCTCATTATTAGTAATAAGAAAAAAAGAATAACAATTTTTATATGCCCACATTTTTAGTATCATGTTAAATATTCTCACAGATTTTATTTTGAAATGATTCTATATCCATGGGTTTAATACATTATAAATCATTCTTTATTTGATCAAATGCAATACTTAATCCTTTCAATACATAGGAATGAAGAAAATTCTTTGACTAGGACTCATGATGTACTAATATATTTTTCTCCATAATATTTTTTCATATCTAGGGCAATGTTAATACAAGGATAGCAATATAGAACTTAGTGACAAAAGTATGCAATGACTCAATTTAGACTAATATAACTAAAGCCTAACATCCTTTCACTAAACAAATAATTACCAAATTCCTAATATCTGCCATGTGTACCTTATAGAAATAGTGCAGGAATTAATAGAATTCATTTTCCATACCATCTCAGTGTAGTAACATAAATGGGCAAAAAATGCCAAGTATCTACACAACATTTTATTCATCTTATATAAGTATAGAAAAGATGCTATAAGCTGCACATAAGAGGGACATTTAAGAAAAATTTATGAACTTAAATCTGGGAGGAGTGTGTAGTAAATGAAGGCAACTAGGGTTTACAAAACCCACACTGTAAATTAAGAGTAGATGTTACCCTGTTAAAGCACACACAGACAAAACACCTCTTCTAGGTAAACTCAACCACTAGAAAAGTGAACTAATTTTAGTGTAGGTTGGATTTGTGTTAAGGAAAAGGTAATGAGTGAGCATCTCTATGGGAATATAGTAGCAGAGAGGTAAGTTATATTGTGTTCTTCTCTCTCCTTTTTTTTTTTTTTTTTTTACAGAGTACTATATTATCCTAACAATAATCAGGTAATATTGAATATCACTGCAGTCAGGAGTCATTAGGTTGTATAGAAAATGAGAGAATATACTTGTTAGGCTATCTAATTATCAAGTCCTACTCACTTTTTATGAAAATGTATTTCATAGATTTATGTGTATACTCCAAAATGTAAATGCCTCCATATCTCATCATTGTAACTCTCTAATGTTCTCGTCTGGCTAATTAGTTACATGAAATGTTTGCACCTACAAAGAGGAAGCAGGTTGCCAAGGAATAAAATATTTTAAGAGGAAAATATGATATCTCTTAGTACTTGGAGATAATGACATGAACTAGCTGCTTAGGTAGTACATGGTGACACATAAATCAAAGTTGGCTGAAAAATAATATATTAATGATAGAGTGGACATAAAAATATTCCAAAGTCAAAACACTATTCAACTCATATGCTCTGGTTGGCTATACCAGTGCAGGTGTACTGGATTAGGGAAATAGCAATGTACGAGAGATTGGAAACATCTTGCATGTCCTAAACTGGGTACATAGACAACAAACTCACCTGTGAAAGGGCATTCTAAAATCACACCAAAAACTGAAGGAAACAAGCTAGACTTGCTGAGAGACTGGAAAATAAAACTAGAGAAGCAACCAGAAATTAAAGAATCAGCTAAAGTTTCCTAACTGCCTTGTCAGTTTATTTTCTCTCTTAGTGATTACTTCCTTCTTCTGGGCTTTCCTTTGGCTCAGCTGGTAAAGAATCCGATTGTAATGAGGGAGACCTGGTTTGATCCCTGGATTGGGAAGATCCCCTGGAGAAGGGAAAGGCTGCCCACTCCAGTATTCTTGGCCTGGAGAATTCCATGAACTGTATAGTCCATGGGGTCGCAAAGAGGTGGACACGACTGAGTGACTTTCACTTTCTGACTCTTTAAATATTGGATGTCTGCATGAGATTAAAAAGGGAGAAACTATTTGAGGCCCCCATTATATTAAATACTACTTAATATAGTGCTTGGCACACACAGTCCGTTCATAAACATTTTTTATTTGTTCATTGTTTCTCTATACAGAATGAAAAATCCTACTCCAGTGGTCTGTATACCTTCTGAAGCTGCATATTCATGAGAGTGACTCAAATTACTGTGACCAAATTGCAAATCACTGGTAGAGAAACACTAACCCTGTAGGAATTCCTTTGTTAATTGTCCACTCAGTCACATATGTGCAAGAATTCTTGAAAAGCAGATTTGACAGAAGGGAATGTGGAGGCATAACAAAGGTCATATCTTTTATGTGTGAGTATATATATATATATGAACTGAACTGAAGTCGCTAAGTCATGTCTGACTCTTTGCGACCCCTAGTCTGTAGCCTACCAAGCTCCTCTGTCCATGGGCTTCTCCAGACAATAGTACTGGAGTGGATTGCCATTTCCTTCTCCAGGGGATCTTCCCAACCCAGGGCTCGAACCCGGGTCTCCCGCATTGTAGACAGACGCTTTACTGTCTGAGTCACCAGGGAAGTCCTACATAGGACAAGGCTGTGGTTTAGTGTGATCAGATTGGCTAGTTGTCTGTGATTGTGGTTTCAGTCAGTCTGTCCTCTGATGCCCTTTCTCAGCGCCTACCATCTAACTTGGATTTCTCTTACTCTGGACGTGGGGTATCTCTTCATGGCTGCTCCAGCAAAGCACAGCCGCTGCTCCTTACCTTGGACATCAAGTATGAATGTGAGAGTTGGACTATAAAGAAAGCTGAGTGCTGAAGAATGGATGCTTTTGAACTGTGGTGTTTTAAGAGACTCTGAAGAGTCCTTTGGATTGCAAGGAAATCCATCCAGTCCATCCTAAAGGAGATCAGTCTTGGGTGTTCATTGGAAGGACTGATGTTGAAGCTGCAACTCCAATACTCTGGCCACCTGATGTGAAGTGCTGACTCATTTGAAAAGACCCTGATGCTGGGAAAGATTGAGGGCAGGAGGAGAAGGGGATGACAGAGGATGGATGGCATCACTGACTCAATGGACATGGGTTTGGGTAGACTCTGGCAGTTGGTGATGAACAGGGAGGCCTGGGGATTTGCAGAGTCGGACACGACTGAGCGCCTGAACTGAACTGAACTGATATATATATATATATAATATATAAGATATATTATATAATTATGTATTATAATTATTTTAATTATAATATATGATTATATATTATATATATAATTATATATTGAAATAGAGATGATGAGCAGAGTAGGATTATTTTCTTTAATAGAGCACAAAATCCCACTAAATTTCTGAAAGGTGAAATAATATAATACAATTATTATGTACTTAGAAATGATCACTAGAGGCAATAGAATTATTTGCTGTTTGGAAAGAAAGAAACCTGAGCAGTTAGGAGGAGGGTGTTAGTATAAGCTAAAACAAACTAGACGTTGCCATTAGAAATGGAGGGAAATAAGACATATATGATAAGACAGTTTACAGCAATTAGGGTGAGGTATATCATGTAATTTAAACATATCATGTAATTTAAACATATGTCAGTATATTATTGTACTAAGAATATGATAAAATATAAGGTTTAATTTAGAAACAGAAAAAAAATCAATGCTTATAAATTCAAATAGACTTGCTTTTATGAAACAGAGATGCCATCATCACGTGTTCCTCCATGAGGCACTTCCCATTCACATTTCTGAAAAATGTTGACTCTTAGGTTAGACATACTCATTCATTTCAGTAATGGATTATATACTTAATCCAGTGGGCCTTTGAGACCTGTGAGGATTTCAGACACCTTAAGGAATCTTGCTTTCAATAGAACAGCTTCAGAAGTTTACTATGAGGATAATAAGATCCTGTTAGTTTAAACTATACTTTTTCTTTTTATGATTTAAACTTGGGAATTAAATAAATTTGTTTTATATTTGACAATCTAAATAATCTATGTTCCCTACTATAAGGGTTTCCCAGTTGGTGCTAGTGATAAAGAACTTGCCTGCCAATGCACGAGATCTAAAAGACATAGATTCGACCCATGTGTCAGGAAGAGCCCCTGGAGAGGGCGTGGCAACCCTCCAGGCCTGAAGAATCCCATAGACAGAGGCGCCTGGCAGTCTACAGTCTACAGGGTCACAAAGAGTCAGATGGTACTGAAATAATTTAGCATGAACACAAGCACCCCATTATAAATACAACTTTACAGAAATTATTATTTTACATGTGTCTATCTGGGAAAATTATAAATCTATACAATATTTTATTTCTGACCCAGTAATTTTTGTGTATTTCTTTTAATTTCAATGAACAATAGTCAAACCTTAGTATATATGAATGCTTTATTTCTAAGAGTCCTTATGAGAAATACAAAAATTCCTCCAAAGTTAAAGGGAATAAACATTGTGAGAGTTTTTATTTTTTTGCTAAATGGAAGAGCCTTTTTCATATGAAATAATATCTGCTATTATTGTATACAATGGATATTTGATACAATTAAATTTAATAGTGGCTTGAATTGGGATCAGAGTAGAACATAGTTTATAAATATAGATTTGTCATAATGCACAGAGATAATTGGAACTTTTTATTAGAGCAGTAGCTTAACCAAAATATGAATTAATCTATAATTACATGACAGTGGATACTAGGTAATGAGTAGAGTTATTGCCCCTTCTTGAAAGCAGATACTAATAGAACTAGGGGAATTTATTTTTATTTATTTTTTTTCCCTCCAATTGTTGCTTTTTATTTATTTATTTATTTATTTATTTATTTATTTTGCTTTACAACATTGTATTGGTTTTAAAACCTGGAGGTCAGTTTGCATCTATTGGAATGAGTTTTGGTTTTAAAATACATTGGAACTAGAAAGGTTACATATTTTGGTCTTCCCTGGTGGCTCAATTGGTAAAGAATCCACTTGCAATGCAGGAGACCTGGATTCAATCCCTGGATTCGGAGGATCCCCTGGAGGAGGCATGGGAACCCACTCCAATATTCTTGCCTGGAGAAACCCATGGACAGAGAAGTCTGGTGAGCTACAGTTCATGGGGTCACAAAGAGGTGGACACGATTGAGCAACTAAGTACAGCACATATGTTATCATGTATGGCAAATGAATTTAAAGGATGAAAATTAATTTAAAAGAGAAAAAATTATACAGACTATTTCAAAATAAAACTAGCACATTTTAAAGTTATCATTTTGTACTACCCTTGTTTTCATTCCCTGAATTTCTATTTGCTCTTCAATCCTCAATTCTTTTCCATTTTAATTATCAAGAATAGGTCAAAAGTAATTAGATTGTTGACTCCAAAAACTAAGTTAAGCAATTTATTTTGATTAAAAGTGTTAATAACCATATATAGAATTGATCTCAGCCTGCAACAGCTTGCAGAGGGGCTTAAGTTCACAGCCAGAGATTGAGGCCTGATTGCAGAGGTAAGGGCATCAGATCCTAGCAACTAGACCAGTGGCAGTGATAAGGGCCCTGGCCCTTTGATTTTGCAGAAAAGAATTCCTGAAAAGACAGAAAATAGTGAAAAAAGTAAAGTATTTATTAAGAGGCAAAAAAAGTGTAGTTCATGTGGATAGACACACAGGCACACTTAGAGGTAGAGTCCCTGAGCCACACTCTCCTGGCAATTTGTATTAATTGTATGGAGTATTTCTTCTGGGTTTCCTTTGGTCAATCATTTTGATTTGCCTGGTTCACATTCCATATCTGGTATATCTCAGGATCCTCCTGAGGCAGGAGGCAGATGTTCCCACCCTCAGGGTAAAGCAATTGGGGATTTATTCTCTATTGACCAAAACTCCATGTCAAGAATAGCAAAGTGATTGAGGCAAGGATGCTGGGCCCTGCCCAGACCATGTATTTCTCATTCTGAAAGTCAGGAGACCTCCCTAACCACATATATACATAAAGGCTCCTTGGAGGCCAAAGGAGAGTTATGTCGAGGGATATTTTACCCAGACACTTTTCGGTAAAATTTATCTTGATTAAGAGATCTGTATTCACACATGTGAGGATCTTGAGATATACGAAACAGGGCCTGTGAACCAGGCAAATTAAAATGATTGACCAAAGGAATCCCAGAAGAAATACCCCATGAAAGTAATTCAAACTGCCATGAGGGTGCGACTCAGCTACCCTCTCTTTCCCTGAGTCCGCCCATGTGTCTATTCACATTCACTGCACAGTTTTCCCTCTTTATAAATACTTTACTTGGTTCACTACTTTCTGTCTTTGTGGGAATTCTTTTCTGCAAAGCCAAAAGGATAGTGCCCTTGACTGACCACTGGTCTAATGGCTAGATCTGGTGCTTTCACCGCCATGGCTCAGCCCAATCTCTGGCTGGGAATCTAAGCACTGCTCCAAGCTATTGCAGGCTGAGGCCACCCTAGATCACTCCCATGAGTGCTCAGGCATCTCTTAGCCAAGATGGAGTCTACCAAAGAGGCCTGGCATTAGTTTGCATCACTCCCCTTTGCCTTCCAAGGTGCTTTTTTGTACCTGCATGGTCAGGGAGTTGTCCTGACTCAGGAATGAGAAATATGTAGTCTGGGCAGGGCCCAGCCTCCTTCCTTACTTTTTATGCTATTCTCATCTTGAAGTTTTAGCCCAAAGGAATGAATCTCCAATCACTTTACCTTGGGGAGGGGCATCTGCCTCCTGCCTCAGATGTTACTCCAAACCACTAAAATATAGCTATAATGTACATTGACATATTACATTGACATAATACATCCATAACATATAATATTAAATGATGCTTCCATATTATGTTTAAATATTTTTAGAATTTCTTATGCTTCTCTACCATTATGTACTAAATTTTGTGATAATGACAAATAGAATCAATCAGATCTAGAGAACAATTCATCACACACAGGTTTATTTGCCCCTTTCTTATTAAGTAGAACAAATCTTATGTAATCACCTACCACAAGAAATATTTTGATGTTCTTTGATCCTTCGAAATGCCGACACTGAAGATCACTGCTAAGATAAAGACAAGTGAAAGTGAAGGCGCTCAGTTGTGTCTGACTCTGCGACCCCATGGACTGTGGCCTACCAGGTTTCTCAGTCCATGGGATTTTCCAGGCAAGACTACTGGAGTGGGTTGCCCTTTCCTTCTCCAAGGGATCTTCCTGACCCAGGGATCAAACCTGAGTCTCCCACATTGTAGGCAGACAGCCTCTGAGCCACCACGGAATCCCCAAGATAAAGACCAACACAGCACAAAATCTCAGAAAACAAAATCTATGCCTTATAAACTTTCTCTGGTGGTACAAAAACAAAACGTTGGAACACATACAAAGGTAAATAAATAAATAGAAAAGGAAGGAAAGGGAGTTTCATGAGCCACTTAGCCTAGGATTAATAGCTCTTCTAGATTTATTTCACTGTTCTGTGTTTGACCCTTTCAGAATTTTCAGTCATTTTTGCTTTCCCAAGGTGATCTTTCAACTTTATGTGTCTATTGCCTGTAAAACAATAGCACTTTACAGGCAGAAACAAAGTGAGTTTGATTAAAAGTAGGAAATAGATCTGGTAAACATAAATGTTTTTATACTAATTTGAGTATAATTGTATCATGTAAATGCTTTACTTTTACCAAAGATGTCAAGAATATATCCCTGCATCCCTTAACTCTTCTTGAACCCTAATACTCTCTGATCAGGAGGATTCTCTTGACTTTATTTTTCCTCAAATCTGATGGGCTTTACAGACTGCTTTGAATAATGATATATGACAAAAGTGATGCTTTTGAATTCTGAAACTGCATTACAAAAAATGTCATGAAGTTTCACCCTTCTCTCAGGATACTTATTCTTTGAACCCAGATGGAATTGTGTAAGGAAACTGAAACAAGGTTGTGCAGAAAAGCCATGTGGAATATCCTGGTGGGTTGTTAGAATTGACAGATTAGATGAGGTTCCATCACACATCAGTTTTCAGACAATATAGTTGAAGCTGCATCCAGCTGACTCCAGTACCACGTTGTTGAGTAGAACAGAAACAGATTACTCTATATGTATAAATTCCTGATTAAAGAATTCATAAGAGCAACCAAATGGTGATTGATACTACTAAGTTTGGAGTGGATTGTTACTCATAATCCGTTCAGTTCAGTTCAGTTGCTCGATCATGTCCAACTCTTTGTAACCCCAGGGACTTGAGCATACCAGGCCTCCCTGTCCATCACAAATACCCAGAGTTTACTCAAACTCATGTTCATGGAGTTGATGATGCCATCAAACCATCTCATCTTCTGTCATCCCTCCTGCCTTCAGTCTTTAACAGCATCAGGGTCTTTTCAACTGAGTCAGCTCTTTGCATCAGGTGGCCAAAATACTGAAGTTTCAGCTTCAACATCAGTCCTTCCAGTGAATATTTAGTATTGATTTCCTTTAGGATGAACGGGTTGGATCTCCATGGTGTCCAAGGGACTCCCAAGAGTCTTCTCCAACACCACAATTCAAAAGCATCAATTCTGTGCTCAGCATTCTTTATAGTCTGATTCTCATATCTATCTATGACTACTGAAAAAACCATAGCCTTGACTAGACAGACTTTTTTGGTAAAGCAGTGTCTCTGCTTTTGAATATGCTGTCTAGGTTGGTCATAACTTTCCTTCCAAGGAGTAAGATTCTTTTAATTTCATGGCTGCAGTCACCATCTGCAGTAATTTAGGAGCCCAAAAAATAAAGTCTGACACTGTTTCCACTGTTTCCCCATCTATTTGCCAAGAAGTGATGGGACCAGATGCCATGATCTTTGTTTTCTGAATGTTGAGCTTTAAGCCAACTTTTTCACTCTCCTCTTTCACTTTCATCAAGAGGCTCTTTAGTTCTTCTTCACTTTCTGCCATAAGATTGGTGTCATCAGCTTATCTGAGGTTATTGATATTTCTCCCAGCAATCTTGATTCCAGCTTGTGCTTCTCCCAGCCAAGCATTTCTCAGGATGTACTCTCCATATAAGTTAAATAAGCAGGGTGACAATATATAGCCTTGATGTCCTCCTTTTCCTATTTGGAACCAGTCTGTTGTTCCATGTCCAGTTCTAACTGTTGCTTCCTGGCCTGCATATAGGTTTCTCAAGAGGCAGGTCAGGTGGTCTGGCATTCCCAACTCTTGAAGAATTTTCCACAGTTTATTGTGATCCACACAGTCACAGGCTTTGGCATAGTCAGTAAAGCAGAAGTAGATGTTTTTCTGGAACTCTCTTGCTTTTTCAATGATCCAGGGGTTGTTGGCCATTTGATCTCTGGTTCCTCTGCCTTTTCTAAAACCAGCTTGGACATCTGGAAGTTCACGGTTCACGTATTGTTGAAGGCTGACTTGGAGAATTTTGAGCATTACTTTACTAGTGTGTGAGATGAGTGCAATTGTGCGGTAGTTTGAGCATTCTTTGGCATTGCCTTTACTTAGTTTCACATAATAGTGTGAATGAAAGCATGCTGCCTGTCATATCAGTAAACAAAGGATGCTTCAGCCATCAAGCCATCACATTACCATGGCCCCCATGGTGAGCCCGAAGGAAATTCAGGAAAGAAACAGGATGCCTACCATCAACCAGTCAGTCACTGCATCCACCCCAAGTATGCACCCTGAGGACACTCAGGGTGAGAAAGCATAGGATACTGTCCCCAGACACCTGAGATACATATCAGAATGATTTCAATGAGCTCAGAGTTTTGCATCTCTTATACATAGGAAAACACTATTCATTAACTTGACATGTATGGTTTTCTTTAGTTATCTGTAATCTGTGATGCTCTGAATACCTAGTCTTTGTTACAAAATCCCCTATATATCCTGGTTCCTTCCTTCCTTCTTTGGAGATAGTTCTGAAAGACTGGTCTCCTGGTATTGAAGCTCTCAGAATGTATGCTGAGTAAAACATCAGTTCAGTTCAGTTCAGTTCAGTCACTCACTCGTGTCCAACTCTTTGTGACCCCATGAATCGTAGCACACCAGGTCTCCCTGTCCATCAGAAACATAACTCTCATATTTTGGGTTGCACTTTTTTTCCATTGACACTAGTAACTCTAGTGGTTTCATGTAAGAATGGTATATTTTAGATATACCACTATTAACAGTGATGTCACTTAAGGCAAAATCAGATTATCCAAAAATGGTTCTGTGCTCTTAATTTGAGTTGTCTGGGGCAACATTACTTGAAGGAAACTTGTCTTCTTCTTCTCACAATGGGCATGCGGACAGCCTGTTTTCCATTTGTTCTGGGGCTTCCACATCCTGATAAGAGGGTCACTGTGTCCCCTTCACCAAGATTTCTGGGAACTGAGTCTAGCTGATGCCAGACATCTGTTTTTTTGTTTCTGGAACTTAAATCCAGAGAGGGCTAGTACAGATCGTCTAATATAACTTTTCATGGATAAACTCACTCTCATAATTGACTTTCAATATTCAAATATGCCATTAGAGCAATATTGAAAAAAGCTCATTTACTAAGACATGTACATATACTCGATTTCTAATAAGCAGCCTGAACCCTGACAATTCTTATTCAAGTACTGGGAAAGTTGGGAATTTGTATCCTTTACTTGTTATGTGCACACTCAGTCACTTCAGTTGTGCCTGACTCTTTCTGGTCCCATAGACTGTAGCCCTCCAGGCTCCTATGTCCATGGAATTTTCTAGGTAAGAATACCAGAGTAGACTGCTATTTCCTACCCAAGAGTATCTTCCCGACCCAGAGATCAAACCTGCATCTCTTGGGTCTACTGCCTTGGAAGGCTGGTTCTTCACCACTAGCTCCACCTGGGAAGCCTTTTTATTTGTTGAATGGATTTTAAAGATTTCTCTTTCCCCAAATGAACTGATTTATTTTTTAAAATATAAATTTATTTATTTTAATTGGAGGTTAATTACTTTACAATATTGTATTGGTTTTGCCATACATCATCATGAATCTGCCACAGGTATACACGTGTTTCCCATCCTGAACCCCCCCCCTCCTCCCTCCCCGTACTATCCCTCTGAGTCGTCCCAGTCCAGGTTTGATGCATGATACTGGATAAACTGGTTTCTTAATTTTTGATATGTGACAATCAGTTCAGTCAGTTCAGTGGCTCAGTCACGTCCAACTCTTTGCGACCCCATGAACTGCAGCACACCAGGCCTCCCTGTCCATCACCAACTCCCAGAGCTTGCTCAAACTCATGTCCATCAAATCAGTGATGCCATCCAGCCATCTCATCCTCTGTGGTCCCCTTCTCCTCCTGCCTTCAATCTTTCCCAGCACTAAGGTATTTTCCAATGAGTCAGTTCTTCACATCAGGTGGCCAAAGTAATGGAGCTTCAGCTTCAGCATCAGTCTTTCCAATGAATATTCAGGACTGATTTCCTTTATGTTTGACTGGTTTGATCTCCTTGCAGACTCTCAAGAGTCTTCTCCAACACCATAGTTCAAAAGCATCAATTCTTTGGTGAACTGATTTCTGAACTTTTGATATGTGACAATGCACAATTCCAAAAACTTGCTGCTGCACATAATTAATAGCCTAGAATTTATTTATCTTGTAGGAAAATTAGGAAGCTCATCATCAATTATATTTTAAGATGTTTAAATTCTATGTCACATTTTAAAATGATTCAAATCATATGACTACAAAGAAAAAGAAATTCAAGAGTCTAGAAAATTTAAATGATTTCATATATTGATGTTGCACCAATAAATTGATTAATATATGAATTAATTACTTAGGAATTATTTGAAAATTAGAAATAGTTTGACCAGTTATTATTTAGGAGTTAATAAAGCTTTAATCATTAACTAGTTAGGAATATACAATATTCATATATCAAGTTAGCCTTAATCCATTCCAGTTATGATTATAGAAATTGTTTAACTTTCAGAATTTGTTATTTTTAATAAATATAGTTTATAGATCCTAGTTGGCAATATTTCTTATATCTATGTGACTATTTTTTGCTGACAATTTTAAACTTGCCCCCCCTAAAATCTCATGGCTCAGCTGTATTTGTATTACTTTAACTGCATTATGCTTGTTCTGTGTATTCACCTCTGCCCTAAACTTTTCAAATACAGAAATGTTCCAAAACCAGTTTTTAAAAGTCTGTCTACACTATATGTTTATCAAATCAACATATTGTGCACCTTAAATGTACAAAATGTTATATTTCAATAATATCTTAATAAATCTGAAAAAATATAAAAACCCAATAGTATGCTTTATAATATGCAGTCTTATAAGAGTTTGAATTTCACTGTTAAAAATTCATGCTAATTAGCTCAGGAACATTTGAACTTCTAGTTTTACGGAAGAATATTTTCAGGGAAGAAACAATGAGTGTCAAAAGTATTAACACGCATATATCCCTACTGGTTATCTATGCAGTGATAAAGCTGCAAGGGGTGAGATAGATTCAAACCTATTAGCACTCATTGGGTATATTCAGAATTCTGAAATATTTCTAGCAAGAATGTTTCATGAGGCTGTCTCAAGTATCTAATTAAAGTGAGTTATGTACATATCAAACAGATAAAAGCAATTCCTTGACTAGTACACCAAGCCTGATACCAAAAATAGGGCTACTCTCCTTTCATTCCTCTCAGCATACAGTCTTTCATCATTGAGATATTTCCCTCGCTCCTTAGGTATTATATCTCAGCCTGAAGTCCATTATGGAGTACAAACTCCCTTCATTAGGACTCTGCTTGTGCATGAAATTCTAATGAAATATATATGTAAATTATATTATTATAATATTCATATGCATATTTCACACATATTCCAGATACCCTTTGCTAGTATATAATTTGTCATTCCTGGTGCTGACTGGTGAGGAAGAAAAAGTCTGAGATACTGTCTCCCAAGATGATAATCATTTTACATTAAGAAAAAATATGACTATCCCCAAGATCACATTCATTTCAAGACTGATTTACAAAAAGACTATGTTAAGGGTTTGTTAGATTAACTAGTAGTTTATTTGTTTTTTACTGAACCTGTTTTCAGTGACAGACATATTAGAAAGGCAAAGCAGATCCAAAAAGTGAGTGGCAACCAAGAATTAGGGGGAATAATAGCAAGATGTAAGAGTATACTAATATCTACTGCATGCACAATGTTGACTAAAAAGATGCATAATGTGAGAGTTGTGAATTAAGTTTTATTTGGGCCAAAATGAGGATTCCAGCCCAGGAGACAGCACCTCAGATAGCTCTGAGAGACTGCTCCAAAAGGGTAGTGGGGGAAGGTCAATATATAGGATTTTGGTGAAGGGAGAGTTCAGTGCAATCAAGCGCTTACTTTACAAGAGGTTTTCTGCTCATCCTGAGGAAGCTGATGTCACCACGAAGGGATTTAGTGCTTTTCTAGATATGAAGAGATGCAAAGATTGGGATCATGAAATCAGTTCTGGAAAATATCTATCTAAGACCTGTTCTACCAGTTTCCCTGGAGCACAGAGTGAGATCCTTTACCCTGAATTACCCTCAGTAGGTGTCAAAGGTCATCAGCTGCAGCAGCATAGGGTTCAGTCTCTGCAGAGGCAGATGGCAAATGCCTTTGTTGCTGTTGTTGTCTTGGCAAGAGCCAATTCGCAGTTGACAAGCAAGTGCCAATTTGTAGTTGACAACATTCTCATTAAATGTTACCATTTATGTCAATCTGAATATTTTTTTTTCTTAAAAATACTGAGTTGTTTATTTTTGCTGTTTTTAAAACTTTTTTTTAAATTTTGTATTAGGGTATAGCCAATTAACAATATTGTGATGGTTTCAGGTGAACAGTGAAGGGACTCAGCCATACGTATACATGAATCTTCTCCCCCAAACTCCCCTCACATCGAGATTGCCTCATAGCACTGAGCAGTGTTTCATAGACTATACTGTAGGTCCTTGTCGGTTATTCAGTTTAATATAGCAATGTGTACATGCCCAGCTAGAAGTCCCTAACTATCTCTTCCCCCTATTCCTCCCTGCTGGCAGCCATAAGTTCATTCTCTAAGTCTGTGAAATATTTTTCTGTTTTATAAGTATTTATTTTGCTTTTGGACTGCCATGGTGGCTCAGGCTGTAAAGAATCCACCTGCAACGCAGAAGACTCGGGTTTGATCCCTGGGTTGGGAAGATCCCCTGGAGAAGGGATTGGCAACCAGCTACAGTATTCTTGCCTGGAGAATCCATGCACAGAGGAGTCTGGAGGGCTACAGTCCATGGGGTTACAGAATCGGACATGACTGCGTGACTAACCCTTACTTATTTACTTATTTTGCTTTTACCAATCAAAGTAGAAAGGACATATTTGTGGAATACCACAATGATTGAACCCCTTATTTGTCTGCCATTCTTAACAGAAGTGATTATCAGTATTCAAATATGTGAAGCAACTAAAGAAGTAAAAGAATAAGCAGATGTCTGAGAGACCACAATCTTGGGTTAAATGGTAAAGGAGAAAACAAAAATTTAATACAAATCATATCAATTATATCTGTCTTATTGAGGTCTGAATCTTTCAATCATAAAATGAATCCAATTTGTTGTCTGACATGGAGAAAGGACTCTCTCCTGCTATTTAGGCAAGAATTTCCATAAAAATTCAAGTATAGTCAGCAAGATAAGAATGTGAGTAAATTCGGTACTCTGATATGTTATCAAGTGAAAACGTAAGGCTTTTCTTTTTGTGAGAGGATAATTATTACATTGAAACATGGTGGGTAAAATATTTGGTCATGTTTCCCATTTCCATTTTCCCTTTTCATACTTGCTGATCTGTATGAAACTTAAAAATACACTGTATTTTGATATGGTTCACTAAAATTTTGAGAGAAAATTTTTTTGCTCTGAAAGGGATGAGCCAAGAGGCTTTCCATAGCATGAATTATTAAAATAACACTATACCCCCATCTAGGGGATAATCATTGTATAAAGCAATAAAATCTGATATTTGGAAACTTGGAAATAGTGTATATTTCCTAACTTAAATTTGTAAACATACTATTAACCTTGAGGAGGGCAACAAGTTAAATTCATTATAGCCAAATGATTGGCAGCAAATGATTGTTTGTTGGCTACAGCTATTAAAGTTGTCCTAAATTTACAATTACTTATTTTTGTCATAGAAAAATTTTAGTACAAAATTTAAGGAACAATTATTTGATACCAAATAAAATTTAGAAAGAAATATAATAAGGCACCATTGAATATATAAACTTCTAGTATCCCAATATCTCAAAACTCTTGTATGCATATAATATAGACTCGCTAGGAAAGACTCTGATGCTGGGAAAGTTTGAATGCAAAAGAAAAAAGGGCAGTGGAGGATAAAATGTTTGGATGGCATCACAGACTCAATGGTCATGGATCTGAGCAAACTCTGGGAGATAGTGGAGGACAGGGAAGCCTGGTATGCTGCAGTCCATGGGGTTGCAAAGAGTCAGATATGACTTAGTGACTGAACAACACCAACGGTTACATCTATAAATATAAATTTCATATATAATGATTATATATATATGTGCATACATTATATATTTACAGAAAGAATATAGAGTTAAAAATCTGCTATAAGAGATTATTAGCTTTCAATACCAGACAAGGTTAAAATATCAGATAAAGCATAAATGTGTATGAAAAATACACAATGTCTGATAAAGTTACCAACTAGGTTAGGGAAGGGAAGATGCAAATCTTAAATCTGAAGTTTTGCCTTTATTCTTCTCCAGACATCTACTTTAAAGACAGAATGATTTGCAACACACCTGAAAATAATCTGAAGACTGTTCCTCTAATTACCAACTGGCTAATTAAGAGACAGTTTATTGGAAAAGCTTCAACTGTAACTCACCTTCAAGACCACAATTTACTTGCACCATACAGCCAAGATTCTGGAGAACTTATGTAATCTTAGCCATTAAGATTGTGGGATTTACATAAAAAGTAGAGCCAAGTTGGAAAAGATTGATTTGGGGTGATAAAAAACTTAATTGAAGGGCATTGCCTATTTGTCATTTCAAACAGAACTTCTGGAACTCTTCATCTAAAACTGAATACACAGAACCAACTGGAGGAAATTCACAACTCTCAAACTAGACTTGTAGGAAAGAGAGGTGTCCTTTGATATCTCTACTTCCCTTCCTTTTATTTAACTCCTTTTAACCAACTCATTTACACAATTTTGTTTTATGATATTATCTACTGAATCCCTCCAATAGTCAATTTAAATAGTCAGTTTTATATTTTAGTCTCTTCTACATGCCTCAGCAAAAACATAAACATTTCGCTTTCCTCTGTTCTTCCAACATAACCTTTTGAGTTCTTTTTTATTATATCAATATTTATTATTTTATTGTAATTTTAAATACATTGTTTACTGCAAAGCCAAGTGAAGTAATATTACACTTGTTTTTTATACAATGATAGTTTTGTAGTTAATTATGCCCTATGTGGTTATGTACACTATATATACTTATTTCTAATTTATCTCTAATTATTTGATAGAATTCTGAAGAAACTGAGATATTCTATCTTTTTTTTTTTTTTTGGTCTTTTCTTCTTGATTACTATGTTTTTCTGTTGTTTTCATAGGTTGATCTCTATACTTTTATATTTTTTCTAAATCTTTCCTTCATTTCTCTTCTAGATTATATTGCCTTTTTACTTGATATCATGTCTTCCTCTTGCCTGCTGTTATTTTTTCCCTATTTTGTGTAGCATATAAGTACATGGAAAGTGAAGATTTTTGAGGACATTCAAGTCCAAAAGGCAAAATATTTAAAGTGACTGGACATAGAAACTAAAATTTTTCACATTGTGGAATCTCTATAAACAATTTTGATTGACAGTCATTCAACTGGCAAATTATTCTAAATCATTTTACCCACATCATTAGTTTATCCTTCTACTTAATGAGAAATTAGTCATCCTCTGTTTATAGCTTAAACCTAGTTTAAATTTTCTTGAGGCTTTAAGAACAGATGGTAGCATCTGTTTAAAGTTGATATGGTTATTAAATTACAGAAATACCTAAGCACTAAAGTTTTAATTCAGTTGACATCAACCCTTTGTGCATCTAAAAAAAGTCTACAAAGACTTTAAAGTTATATCTACACTAGGAAAATGTAAATGCCACAAAAGTACAAAAAAGAAGGAAAGACAAAAGTTGATAGTGCATTCTATTTAAGGCCAAAAGTTGTTGACTCAGTTTGATTCACTAAAATGGGCAGAGGAGCACAGCTGGCTGCAGTCCGTGGGGTCACAAAATCAGACATGAGTTAGTGACTGAGCCTGCAACATGCACCTGTCATATTCTAGCAATTATTCTTTTCTAGTAATTTCCTTTTTTTCTTTCTTTTTCTTCTCTTTTACATCAGACATGTTTGCCATCAGTGCCTTCTGTTGTTCTTTGACTTACTTTTAGCATATACAACAAAAAGTGCTAACAACACTGTGTTACATGTAGGTTTATGAATCTCTATTAATCTCTGCATAGTAAAGGTACAGAAAAGAAAATCAGGAATGCATTGGTCTACTTTATTATTAGATATATTTGATAGTTAATTGTTCGGGTCAACTTGGCTGTGCCATGGTAACCAAAACATTTGGTTGAATACCAGATTGGATATTATTGTGATGAAATTTTTAAGATTACATTAACATTACATCAGTCAACTTTGAGTAAAGCCAAGTACCCTCCATTATGTGAGTAGGTCTCCTCCAAATAGTTGAAGGCCTTAAGAGAAAACAGATTGGGATCCTTCAAGGAAGAGGGAATTCTGTCTTCAGATTGCCATTAGACTCAATATATAACATCAACTCTTGCCTGTGTCTCCAGCCTGTTGGCCTCCCTGGCAGATTTTGGATGTGATAGCTTTCACAGTCACCTGAGCTATTTCTTAAATTTCTCTCTCTGACTATAAACACATCCTATCGGTTCTGTGTCTCTGGGCATCTGTTAAGAATATAGTAGAATGAAAGTCATGTAACCAGTCTAAAAGACAAAATTCACATATGTAAGAAATTATTCAAGAGAAGAGTATTAGAGTTATAGTTTGAAACTGGATTTGTCTTCAACTTATCTCTGGAGGATAGTTATTCAGATTATTCCATATTTGAGTAGGACTTAGTTCTTAGGTTCTTGACCTCTAAATTAGATTTTTATTGTATGACTTTTATAATTAACATGAAGGAATCACAGTATTTGATCAAAAGCACTCCCTTTATGCAACAACAGAAATAGATAAATATCCATTCAACCATTTAAATTGTACAAAAATTAAAAGAATTTAGAATTATTGCATTATAATTCTGTTTTTCCATTCATTGAACAAAAACAGTGAGTGAAACGCTGGAGACCCTGTGAACAAAGCCTCAGTTTAAGTTGATAAAATAGAAGTACATTCAATTATACTCTGACTCAAAAGTCATAGAAATTTAATTCATTCTCCTTATTTTAAATGTGCCTTCCCAGTGTCTATAATCCTTTATTAAATTGTGGATATTTATATAACTGTGTAAAATTTCTAAAGTTAAAAAGTAATGCAATTTTGATTTATTCTTATACTTTATAATTCTATCATATAATAATAAGTTAAATTAACAGAATATAATGGAATATTTGAAAAAAATACTTGATTACTGAAACATCTTTCTGTTTGTCTGCAAACAAAATTTTTCAATTCCCCACTTAAAACTCCCACATAGACTCAACTTCCCATGGCATCAAAATTAAGTTTTCTTTGTTTTGGTACCTTAACCCAAAAGAATTATCTCAAAGTCTTTTCCAATGAGTCAACTCTTCACATGAGGTGGCCAAAGTACTGGAGTTTCAGCTTTAGCATCAGTCCATCCAAAGAACACCCAGGGCTGATCTCTTTCAGAATGGACTGGTTGGATCTCCTTGCAGTCCAAGGGACTCTCAAGAGTCTTCTCCAACACCACAGTTCAACACCATCAGTTCTTCGGCGCTCAGCCCTCTTCACAGTCCAACTCTCATATCCGTACATGACTACTGGAAAAACCATAGCCTTGACTAGACGGACCTTAGTCGGCAAAGTAATGTCTCTGCTTTTGAATATGCTATCTAGGTTGATCATAGCTTTCCTTCCAAGGAGTAAGCGTCTTTTAACGTCATGGCTTTAATCACCATCTGCAGTGATTTTGGAGCCCCCAAAAATAAAGTCTGACACTGTTTCTAATGTTTCCCCATCTATTTCTCATGAAGTGATGGGACCGGACGTCATGATCTTCGTTTTCTGAATATTGAGTTTTAAGCCAACTTTTTCGCTCTCCTCTTTCACTTTCATCAAGGGCCTTTTTAGTTCCTCTTCACAAGAACTATACAAAAAAGATCTTCTCAACCCAGATAATCATGATGGTGTGATCACTCATCTAGAGCCAGACATCTTGGAATGTGAGGTCAAGTAGGCCTTAGAAAGCATCACTACGAACAAAGCTAGTAGAGGTGATGGAATTCCAGTGGAGCTATTTCAAATCCTGAAAGATGATGCTGTGAAAGTGCTGCACTCTATATGCCAGCATATTTGGAAAACTCAGCAGTGGCCACAGGACTGGAAAAGTTCAGTTTTCATTCCTATCCCAAAGAAAGGGAATTCCAAAGAATGTTCAAAGTACTACACATTTGCACTCATCTCACATGCTAGCAAAGTAATGCTTAAAATTCTCCAAGCGAGGCCTGACCAATATGTGAACCATGAACTTCCTGATGTTCAAGCTGGTTTTAGAATAGGCAGAGGAACCAGAGATAAAATTGCCAACATCCTCTGGATCATGGAAAAAGCAAGAGAGTTCCAGAAAAACATCTATTTCTGCTTTATTGACTATGCCAAAGCCTTTGACTGTGTGGATCACAATAAACTGTGCAAATTCTTCAAGAGATGGGAATACCAGACCACCTGACTTGCCTCTTGAGAAATCTGTATGCAGGTCAGGAAGCAACAGTTAGAACTGGACATGGAACAACAGACTGGTTCCAAATAGGAAAAGGAGTACATCAAGGCTATACTTTGTCACCCTGCTTATTTAACTTATATGCAGAGTACATCATGAGAAACGCTGGACTGGAAGAAACACAAGCTGCAATCAGGATTGCCAGGAGTAATATCAACAACCTCAGATATGCAGATGGAATGGCTACAATAAAAATAAAAGAAATTAGCACGTGGTAATATGTCTACACGTTTAACCCTCTTACTTAGAACAATAATTATCAGACCTCACTCTGTTCCTATTCAGATCCCACTCAGTTCACAGATTTTCAACCTCCATTGTTCTGCGACTCTGAAGTTATTTCATTAACAAATTATCTGACTAATCTTGGGATTTATGATTCTTATGTCTGGACACTATACCTGATCAAAACAACCTGTAGTCTGTGCATAATCCAGCCACTTAACCACAAGAGCCCTTAGATCCTCACTATTCTGTCTTTCTGTGAACATTGGTCACTTATGACAATGTACTCATCTCATTGTTGGTTCTTTTGAATGAAGTCTCCGATCATCATAGTGGCCTATTCAGTTCTTCACACATTCAATGGCATAGAAAGACACTCCATATGAATAGCCATTCTGTGTTGCCTATGAATTATCAGCAAGTATCACAAAGAATCAGGCTGTTACTCATTAGCAATGAGTTAACAGGTATATATATGGACAATATACTGTGGAGAATTGTACTTTGGCTGGGACAAAACATAGCATATTGGGCACCTACTGACCTAGGGTGTTCCTCTTTCAGTATCCTATCATTTTGGCTTTTCATACTGTTCATGTGGTTCTCAAGGCAAGAATACTCAAGTGATTTGCCATTCCCTTCTCCACGTTCTGTCAGGCCTCTCCATCATGACCCGACTGTCTTGGGTTGCCCCATGGGCATGGATTAGTTTCACTGAGCTAGACCAGGCTGTGGTCCTAGTGTGATTACATTGACTAGTTTTCTGTGAGTATGGTTTCAGTGTGTCTGCCCTCTGATGCCCTCTTGCAACACCTACCATCTTACTTGGGTTTCTCTTACCTTGGGCGTGGGGTATCTCTCCATGGCTGCTCCAGCAAAGCACAGCCATTGCTGCTTACCTTGGACAAGAGGTATCTCCTCACTACTGCCCTTCCTCTAGGCCCTCCTGTGCCCGTGAAGCCACCACTCCTTGGACGTGGGGTTGCTCTTCCCGGCTGCCGCACCTGGCCTCGGTCGCCGGGTTGCAGCCGGCTGAGAGGAGCTACCCCACATCTGAGGTCAAGGGCAGAAGCTGGGAGGACCCCATGCCCGAAGGGCACCGGCTAAGAGGAGTTACCGCATGTCCGAAGTCAGGGGCAGAGGCTGAGAGTGCCAGGCTGTGATGGCGCAGGAATAGCCAAGAGGAACCACCCTGCGTCCAAGGTCAGGGGCGGCGGCCAGGAAGACCATCATTACTCTAGTGTTTTCCCCCCTTTCATATTCTTCTGAAGCTCACATAATGTGTATGCTGATAGCTTGATGGTGTTCCATAAGTCTCTTAAGCTCTAGTCATGTTCCTTCGTTTTATTCTTTTGTGTGCTTTGTCATTTTGTGTTGTAGTTGTAATTGTAGAGAACTGAACATAGTAGAGATTGCAATCTAATAAATTTGGAAATCAGATTCTCTCCTTCCCAGTGTTTGCTATTGTTTTGTTGAGAACTGTAGTCATCCATTTGTTTAGTGATCTTTTCAAAACATTTTTGCAAAGTTTTGTTTTGTTTTGTTTGTGAAAGAATATGTTTTTGCAGAGGTACTCCTTATTGTGTGTGGTCCCTCAAATCCGTTTCATTATCTTTTCTGTCAGTCAGTGACTTCAGAATGATTTCCTTAAATGTCTGGGTCCAAAAAGATGAGCTAAGCAAAAATGTGTTCTGCCTCTTGGAATTTTTTTGATAGATGCTTTCTGAGAAGTAATTTCAGACCAGTGGGGTAGAAACAGCCTTCAGTCTGTGTCCAGTGAACCTCCAGGTTGCTTAAAACACACAACCCCATTTTTTAGGCAACACGGTCTATATGCCCACCTGGTACCAGCAAATTACATAAATAATGTAGATTGCTGGCCCCAGGAGTGGCTTCTACAAGAAATCAGGGAATTATATTATTTGGTCAGTCATGTCTGACTCTTTCTAACTCCATGACTGTAGCCTGTCAAGCATTTTTGTCCATAGAATTCTCCAGGCAAGATTGGGGAGTGAGTTGCTATTTCCTGCTCCAGGAGATCTTCCTGGCCCAGGGATTGAACCCAGGTCTCCTGCATTTCAGTCAAATTATTTAACATCTGAGCCACCAGGGAAGCCATTAAGGGAATGATAGCTACTATGTGAAGCATAAAAACACTCCTGGGCACTCTAAGTGTTAGACTAGATAACCGAGTTCTGGCATATTTTATTCTGACTGTCCTTGCCAGCTCAATAGCTGTTTCAGTGTAGAGACCAATTCTTAGAGCTTCCTACTCCACCAAATTAAATGATGTTATTTCATTGTTTATAACTTAGATGTTCACAATGCACTTTCTCTGAGTTTTAGTTTTAATCTGTCTTTACTATTTTTGTTTGTGTCACACATTTCCACATAAATACTTTCTTATTACAATATCTCCGTGTTCCTGGGACTTTACCTCACATTCAGTTAGGTTCAGTTCAGTCGCTCAGTTGTGTCCGACTCTTTGTGACCCCATGAACCTCAGCATGCCAGGCCTCCCTGTCCATCACTAACTCCCGGAGTTTACCCAAACTCATGTCCATTGAGTCGGTGATGCCATCCAACCATCTCATCCTCTGTCATCGCCTTCTCCTCTTGCCCTCAATCTTTCCCAACATCAGTGTCTTTTTCAATGAGTCAGCTCCTTGCATCACGTGGCCAAAGTATTGGAGTTTCAGCTTCAACATCAGTCCTTCCAATGAACATCTAGGACTGATCTCCTTTAGGATGGACTGGTTGGACCTCACATTAGTTAGCATTTATTCTTCAAGGAGATCCAACCAGTCCATTTTAAAGGAGATCAGTTCTGGGTGTTCTTTGGAAGAAGTAATGATGCTAAAGCTGAAGCTCCAGTACTTTGGCTACCTCATGCGAAGATTTGACTCATTGGAAAAGACTGTGATGCTGGGAAGGATTGGGGCCAGGAGGATAAGGGGACGACAGAGGATAAGATAGCTGGATGTCATCACGGACTCGATGGACATGAGTTTGGGTGAACTCCGGGAGTTGGTGATGGACAGGGAGACCTGGCGTGCTGCAATTCATGGGGTCACAAAGAGTGGGACACGACTGAGCGACTGAAGTGAACTGAATTCTTCAAATATAAACTTTGTTAGAATTTTGGGGTTCCTTGCTTCATAAACGACATAGCTTTCTCTCTTGTTTTTCTTTTATCCCTTTCATTATCATCTAGGAGAAATGGACAGTGATATTAATTTATTTCTGTTTAATTGCAGTTCCAAATTTTAATCTTCACTACTGTGAGTTTCATTTTTATCTTTAGCATGTTTTAATGAGAAATATTATTTTTCAAAGCTAGAAATATGCAATACATTTAAGTTTAATAAAATATTTTGGTGCTTGAAAATATATGTAGATCATCATCTATTCATAGTAATGGTAATCGATCCAGTGAATGATACTTTTCCTGCATACATATCATGACGTAGATACACATAATAAGTCATTACAGTAATTTCTTTCAAATATGCACTTTAAGGAAAGAACTTCAAGTATTTCATTATGATAATATAGCTGTACAAATTATCATATAATATTTTCACTATTCATATTTTCATTATTTATACTATTCATATAGAGTGAAAATATTATGTGATAATTTGTACAGCTATATTATCATAATGAAACACTTGAAAATGAAGTTCCTTCCTTAAAGTGCATATTTGAAAGAAATTAGTGAGAAACCTGTATGCAGGTCAGGAAGCAACAGTTAGAACTGGACATGCAGCAACAGAGTGGTTCCAAATAGGAAAAGGAGTACGTCAAGGCTGTATAGTGTCACCCTGCTTATTTGACTTGTATGCAGAGTACAGCATGAGAAACGCTGGGCTGCAAGAAGCACAAGCTGGAATCAAGATTGCCAGGAGAAATATCAGTAACCTCAGATATGCAGATGACACCATCCTTATGGCAGAAAGTGAAGAGGAACTAAAAAGCCTCTTGATGAAAGTGAAAGAGGAGAGTGAAAAAGCTGGCTTAAACTCAACATTCAGAAAATGAAGATCATGGCATCCGGTCCCATCACTTCACGGGAAATAGATGGGGAAACAGTGGAAACAGTGTCAGACTTTATTTTTGGGGTTCCAAAATCACTGCAGATGATGATTGCAGCCATGAAATTAAAAGACTCTTACTCCTTGGAAGGAAACTTATGACCAACCTAGATAGCATATTGAAAAGCAGAGACATCACTTTGCCAAGAAAGGTCTGTCTAGTCAAGGCTATGGTTTTTCTAGTAGTCATGTATGGATGTGAGAGTTAGACTGTGAAGAAGGCTGAGCACCGAAGAATTGATGCTTTTGAACTGTGGTGTTGGAGAAGACTCTTGAGAGTCCCTTGGACTGCAAGGAGATCCAACCAGTCCATTCTAAAGGAGATCAGTCCTGGGTGTTCTTTGGAAGGAATGATGCTGAAGCTGAAACTGCAGTACTTTGACCACCTCACACAAAGAGTTGACTCATTGGAAAAGACTCTGATACTGGGAGGGATTGGAGGCAGGAGGATAACGGGACGACCAAGGATGAGATTGCAGGATGGCATCACGGACTCGATGGACATGAGTTTGGCTGAACTCCGGGAGTTGGTGATGTACAGGGAGGCCTGGCATGCTGCAATTCATGGGGTTGCAAAGATCAGACACAACTGAGGAACTGATCTGAACTGATCTTTTTCATACATAATTTATTTTGTTCTTTCTAAATAAGACAAGGATCTACTACAATCCTCAGACTTAGTGAAAACACACCTCTATAATAAACACCGCAGTGCTTTTTCTGTGGACACTTGTCAATTAACTGCTAGATTTATGGGGTTTTTTGACAATTTTATTTTATTTTATTAATTAATTTATTTTTTATTTTACTTTACAATTCTGTATTGGTTTTGCCATACATTGACATTAATCCACCACGGGTGTACATGCATTCCCAAACATGAACCCCCCTCCCACCCGCCTCCCCACAACATCTCTCTGGAACATCCCCGTGTACCAGCCCCAAACGTGCTGTATCCTGCATCGGACATAGACTGGCAATTCAATTCTTACAGTCAGAATGTCTGCGATCCGAAAATCTGCAAGCAATAAATTCTGGAGTGGGTGTGGAGAGAAGGGAACCCTCCTACACTGTTGGTGGGAATGCAAACTAGTACAGCCACTATGGAGAACAGTGTGGAGATTCCTTAAAAAATTGCAAATAGAACTGCCTTATGACCCAGCAATCCCACTGCTGGGCATACACACTGAGGAAACCAGAATTGAAAGAGACACATGTACCCCAATGTTCATCACAGCACTGTTTATAATAGCCAGGACATGGAAACAACCTAGATGTCCATCAGTAGATGAATGGATAAGAAAGCTGTGGTACATATACACAATGGAGTATTACTCGGCCGCTAAAAAGAATACATTTGAATCAGTTCTGATGAGATGGATGAAACTGGAGCTGATTATACAGAGTGAAGTAAGCCAGAAAGAAAAACACCAATACAGTATACTAACACATATATATGGAATTTAGAAAGATGTCAATGATGACCCTGTATGCAGGACAGCAAAAAAGACACAGGTGTGTATAGCAGACTTTTGGACTCAGAGGGAGAGGGAGAGGGTGAGATGATTTGGGAGAATAGCATAGATTTATGTTTAATTTATGTTCTTTTAGAAGATAAAAGATAATACAATCTTCAATTTTAGTTTATATTTAGTTGATCCTAAATTGATATTGAACTAATTTATAGCATGATTACCTTAAAGTTAACATTTCCATAATTCACCTGGTACTACAAGTATTTTTTTTTAACTTAAATTACTAATGTTACAATTTTGAGTCTTTTTTAAAAATTTTTATTTTTACTTTATTTTACTTTACAATACTGTATTGGTTTTGCCATACATTGACAGGGCAGATGAATGGATAAGAAAGCTGTGGTACATATACACAATGGAGTATTACTCACCCATTAAAAAGAATACATTTGAATCATTTCTAATGAGATGGATGAAACTGGAGCCGATTATACAGAGTGAAGTAAGCCAGAAAGAAAAACACCAATACAGTATACTAACACATATATATGGAATTTAGAAAGATGGTAATGATAACTCTGTATACAATTTTGAGTCTTAATCTTTAGGTGAAAAATCTGCCTGCAATTCCAGAGACACGGCTTCAATCCCTGAGTTGGGAAGGTGCCCTGGAGAAGGGAATGGCTATCAACTAACTCCAACAGATGAATCTGGTAGGGTGCAGTTCGTGGGTTCACAAAGGGTTGCACAGGAGTGAGTGAATAACTCTGTCACTTTTTCACTAAATATTTATAAAAAGAAATAACTAACTTCAATATATAATATAAAATTTTATTTTTTTATTATTTATAAATAGAATGGCATGTTTGTAATTATTTTGAAAATATAAACTTTTGTCTCCATATACATATGGTTTTATATTTTAGGAATTAGCTGTAGAATGAATGTGACAATAGTTAATTTTTGTACTTCTTGATATAAAATACTTACATGTCATATAATGATAAAACAGATCTGAAACAACATCTCCTCGATAGTATAAGTCATACATATTGATGGATTTGTTTCGTCAAGATAGTGTGAACTTTTCTACAAGTAGTAAAAATGATCGTGTATTTAACTACTTCATAGTGATAAAGCTAGAATAATTTTGAGAAATAATTTTTGGACTTGCTGAATTTTATATAACTGGATTAAAAGATTTGAAGTAATATATTAATTTAAAAAAATTTTTGCAATGAAGATATTATTTAGTTGATATTCTCTTTTGTGTCTTAACCAACTTTTTTTTTTTTAAGTGTGGCCTTTTTTGCACAATGACAAAATGGTGTCCCTCAGTTGGTGTCATATTTTTAAGTCATAGTGGCAATTTTGTGCTAAACCTTGAGGATTAATTTTCCTTGTAAAATACAAAATGCAGTTTACTATAGGGCATATGTCATTCAGAACATAGCACTTTTGTTATGAAGCAATAAAAAAGTAATTGGAGGCTGAGCAGCTTATAGATGTTCATATAAATGTATTGAAAAGGAATGTGGGTCAGCTATGAACTTCCGCATTTCTTAATATAGAAACAGAAGTTGCACTCAACCATAAGGGAGGAGAGTTTTTTCTTTTTTTTTTTCTTCCAGAAAATGCTATCATACATTTAAGATCTCCTTCACCTCTGTTTCAAGAGAAATTTCATTCATAACTTTGACCAAATTGGAAAAAAAAAATCATCTTACAAAATTTCTGATAAAAAAGTTTTATTTAATGGTTTCTTTGAAGATATGTTTGTCACTATATGTCTTCTCAATAAAACTATATCTAAAGTGAAGAATAATCTATTATGTCCTGATGTCTTAATATACTTGATTCCTTATAAATGTTTAGAGCTGCTAGATTTTCATCACTGTGTGACAGCTTTTATGATTTTATTTTAAATACGAACTTCCATTTACTCAAATTTGCCAAATTTATTAAATCTAAAAGTCTCTTGTTAAATGTCTGAGGATGAAATTCTTTGATGAATTATTTTTTTGTATTTTAAATTAACTTCATCATTGTTATGGAAGAGTTATCAAACTTAATAATCTTTTCAAAATAGCTATTTTCTTTGTTTCAATTTTACTATATCATACATTTCATTTATATTTTAATCAATGTATATTATTTTACTATTTCCTTATTCTGTGTTTTATTCTTGATTCAATTTTTTCCTGGCATTTTGAAGTGGAATATTTTGTCAATGATTACCTACTTACCTACCTTATTTCATTTTAAATATACCCAATTGAGTCAAAAATTAAACCCTGAGCATAGTGTAACTTCATCCCATGAGATTTATATGTTATTTGTTATCCTTTATTAAAGTTTTAAATATTTCTTGTAAATTATAGGTTACTTATGTGATTTATTCCAAACGGATGACTTATCTTTTTTGATATTTATTTCTATTTTAATCCACTGTAAAAAGAGAACATATTTTAACAATTTTAATAATTTATTACACCAGTATATAGTTAGTTTTGGTAAATATATCATACATCATTGAAAACAATGGGAGTTCTTTCTTTTGTACATACTATATATAATTCAGATAATATATTCTATGTAGTTTAGATATTTTATATTCTTACTTATTAGTATTATTTTATTTTATTCTTTTACAATCTTATCCACTCCTGAGAGATGTGTTAGTCAACATTATGTTTAAGAATATATTCTCATCTAATTGATTTTGTCAGTATTGGGGATATTTTTTCTGAGTGGAGGAAAACTAGATTTCATAAAGACAAAATATTGCAGGACTGACTAGGAAAATCTACAAATTATTTATTGTAGATAAAACTTAATTAGAATATAAACCTTGAGATATAATGCAGCATTCCATAAGAGAATTGAAGATATTTGAACTAACTTCTTTTTAACAAATATTTAAATCACTTTTTATAATATTTTTCAGTGATATCTTTAAATTTTAGAACTTAAAGTCATTTCTTTTAGGGAGGTAAATGGTTATAAATAAACAATTAGGCATTTGATAAAATATTAAAAAATTATATGTGGCCAGTCTATTGAACAAAGTAAAACAAACTATTTATATCATATAATGATTTAATATGTTATATAACACCTAAGTAGGTGAGTTAATATCTTTTACTACATATTGATAGTATAAGCTATTATTTTTTTAAAAGGAATTACATATGAGAAATAAATGGAAGTAAGCACAAAGAGTATTACAGTTACCTACTCCACCACAGATGTCTCAGAGAAGAAATAATCTAAGTTAAATCTTCTTTGAGAAAAATAATGCACTATATCAGTTCAGTTCTGTTCAGCTCAGGTGCTCAGTCATGTCCAACTCTTTATGACCCCATTGGCTGCAGCATGCCAGGCTTCCCTGTCCATCAACAGCCCTTGGAGTTGGTCACACTCATGTCCATCAAGTCAGTGGTGTCATCCAATCATTTCATTCTCTGTAATCCCCTTCTCCTCCCACCTTCAATCTTTCCCAGCATCAGAGTCTTTTCCAGTGAGTCAGTCCTTCACATCATGTGGCCAAAGTATTGGAGTTTCAGCTTCAGCATCAATCTTTCCAATGAATATTCAGGACTGATTTCCTTTAGAATTGACTAATTTGATCTTACAGTCCAGGGGACTCTCAAGAGTCTTCTTCAACACCACAGTTCAAAAGCATCAGTTCAGTGATCAGCTTTCTTTATAGTTCAAATCTCACATCCTACATGACTACTGGAAAAACCATGGCTTTGACTAGATGGACCTTGGATGGCAAGGTAATCTCTCTGCTTGTTAATATGCTGTCCAGGTTGGTCATAGTTTTTCTTCAAAGGAGCAAGCGTCTTTAATTTCATGGCTGCAGTCACTATCTGCAGTGATTTTGGACCCCAAGAAAATATAGTCTGTCACTGTTTACATTGTTTCCCTATCTATTTGCCATGAAGTGATGGGACTGGATGCCACAATCTTAGTTTTCTGAATGTTGAGTTTTAAGCCAGCTTTTTCACTCTCCTCTTTCACTTTCATCAAGAGGCTCTTTAGTTCTTCTTCACTTTCTGCCATAAGGGTGGTGTCATTAGCTTATCTGAGGTTATTGATATTTCTCCTGGCAATCTTGATTCCAGCTCGCTCTTCATCCAGCATGGCATTTCACATGCTGTACTCTGCATATAAGTCAAATAAGCAGGGTGACAATATACAGCCTTGATGTACTCCTTTCCCAATTTGGAACCAGTTTGTTGTTCCATACCCGGTTCTAACTGTTGCTTCTTGACCTGCATACAGATTTCTGAGGAGGCAGGGAAGGTGGTATGGTATTCCCATCTCTTTAAGAATTTTCCACAGTTTGTTGTGATCTACACAGTCAAAGATTTGGTGTAATCAATAAAGCAGAAGTGGATGTTTTTCTGGAATTCTTGTTTTTTCATTGATCCAACAGATGTTAGCAATTTGATCTCTGGTTCCTCTATCTTTTCTAAATCCAGCTTGAACATCTGAAAATTCATGTTTCACATACTATTGAAGCCTTGCTTAGAGAATTTTGAGCAAAACTTTGTTAGCCTTTGTCCTGCTTCATTGTGTACTACAAGGCCAAATTTGCCTGTTACTGCAGGTATCTCTTGTCTTCCTACTTTTGATTTCCAGTCCCCTGTGATGAAAAGAACATCGTTTTTGGGTGGTAGTTCTAGAAGGTCTTGTAGGTCATTATAGAACCATTCACTTTAAGATTCTTCAGCATTTTGGTTGGGGCATAGACTTGGATAACTGTGATACTGAATGATTTGCCTTGGAAACAAACAGAGATCATTCTGTCGTTTTTGAGATTGCATCCAAGTACTGCATTTTAGACTGTTTTGTTTACTATGAGGGCTACTCCATTTATTCTAAGGGATTCTTGATCACTGTAGTAGTTATAATGGTCATATGAATTAAATTCACCCTTTCCAGTCCATTTTAATTTACTGATTCCTAAAATGTTGATGCTCACTCTTGCCATCACCTGTTTGACCACTTCTAATTTACCTTGATTCATGGACCTAACATTCCAGGTTTCTATGCAGTACTTCTCTTTACAGCATTGGACTTTACTTCCATCATGGGTCACATCCAAAACTGGGCATTGTTTTCACTTTGGCTCTGTCTTTTCATTCTTTCTGGGGTTATTTCTTCACTTTTCTCCAGTAGCATATTGGGCACCTACTGACCTGGGGAGGTCATCTTTCAGTGTCAATATATTTTGTCTTTTCATACTGTTCATGAGGTTCTCCAGGCAAGAATACTGAAGTGTTTTGCCATTCTCTTCTCCAGGGATCACATTTTGTCAGAACTCTCCATCTTGAGCGGCCCTACATGGCATGGGTCATAGGTGGCACTAGTGGCAAAGAACCAGCCTGCCAGTGCAGGAGACATAAGAGATAAGGGTTTGATCTCTGGGCCAGGAAGATCCCCTGGAGAAGGGAATGGCAACCCACTCCAGTATTCTTGCCTGGAGAATTCCATGGACAGAGGCTACAGTCCATGGAACATCAAAGACTGAGTGACTAGCAACATATCAGAATTCATAATAAACATTCTAATGGGATTTACTAGTGGAATGTTACTACAGGGTCTTGATTTACAAAAAGCTGTAGCAGGCATACATTTTCCATCAAGATAACCTATAATAAATAAATTTGTCATTATGGTTTTATAGTGTGCCTGATTAGAGAGTGAAGGATAGTTGAAAAAGCCTATTGTTTTGACTAAACAATGGTGGAAAACTATTGAAATTCTAAAATCAAAATAATTTCATTTTGGGTAGTAATGTCAATGCTTACACTCCCCAGAACAAACATCTGTTAAGTCTCACAAATTGGATCTAAAAGTAAGAGAAAAAGGCATTTTGGTAGATCTGTCATGTGTTGTGACAAAATCATTAAATGGTCATCTTTATGATCATCATAATTATAGCATATTCAAAAGCAGAGACATTACTTTGCCAACTAAGGTCCATCTAGTCAAGGCTATGGTTTTTCCAGTAGTCATGTATGGATGTGAGAGTTGGACTGTGAAGAAGGCTGAGCGCCGAAGAATTGATGCTTTTGAACTGTGGTGTTGGAGAAGACTCTTGAGAGTCCCTTGGACTGCAAGGAGATCCAACCAGTCCATTCTGAAGGAGATCAACCCTGGGATTTCTTTGGAAGGAATGATGCTAATGCCTAAACTGCAGTACTTTAGCCACCTCATGAGAAGAGTTGATTCATTGGAAAAGACTCTGATGCTGGGAGGGATTGGGGGCAGGAGGAAAAGGGAACGACCGAGGATGAGATGGCTGGATGGCATCATTGACTCGATGGACGTGAATCTGAGTGAACTCCGGGAGTTGGTGATGGACAGGGAGGCCTGGTGTGCTGCGATTCATGGGGTCGCAAAGAGTCGGACACAACTGAGCGACTGAACTGAACTGAACTGAACTGAACTGAAGTTTAATTTGTCCATAGTTTCCTGCTATAATTCATTATTATTCAGCATCCCCTCTAGTAATAATCTAATTTCAGCTAGCATTCTACCTCCAAGTGAGGCTCACTATTGTCTCTTCTTCACATAGTCTCTTCTTTATGGGTAAATTTTCAAGGTATAATCAACTCAAAAACATATGTTTTATAAATGGACAACTGATGCAACTTGCCGTTGAGAGTCCTTGATAACTGTGGTCCAGGTAAAGAAATAGAATATCACCCACACTGAAGAAGCCACCCTAATTTTACATCCCAATACCTGTAAACTCCCTATTCCCCTATTCCATGATGATAACAGCCATGTTGCCTTGTAGCACTATCTCAGCTTTGTCTAGTTTAATATATAAACTGAATTATAAGATATGCATACTTTGTGCGATTTATTTCCTCAACATTACCTCATGAGTTATCTTTGCTGACTATAAGTTTATTTTGTTAATTTTCCATCATTGCACTATCCATGAACATTTTGTCTGTTTTCATCTATTTGTCATTATAAATAATGCTGCTCTGAACATTCTTATAATCTCAGTGTTCATGAACACTCACATGTACCTACAAGTAGAATTATCAATCTTGAGTGAATGTATTATTAAATTTACTAAAAAGGTTTTCTGACATTGCTCTACTGATTTATAATCCCACAAGCAATGTTTGAGACTTCCAGTCATCTCACACCCAAGGCTTGTTATCATAGGCCTTTAAATTTTATTTGCGAGTATTTAGTGGTATCTTGTATTTGTTTTAATTTTCATTAATGACACCATGAGTTTCCATTGATTTGTTTTTAATTTATATTAGCACAATTTATAATAAGATAAAGCATCTTTTCAAACATTTGGTCATTTGGATATACTGTCTAATTAAGCGCCTTTGAAAACTTCTAGCTCATTTTTTCTATTTTAATGTGTTTTCCTATTGATTTGTAAAATGTTTTCATGTTTTCTGAAAAAAGTCTCCTTTAAATTTTACTCCATGATGAAGTTTTTTTTTTTTTCATGATGAAGTTTTGATGTCAATTTCAATGTATTTCAATTTATCAGTATTTTCTCTATGTTGAGTGTTATCTGATTTCTGTTGAAAAAATATAGTTTTCTCCCTCAGGTTCATAAATTAGCTATTTCCAAAATAATTCTTACTATCAAACCACCTGTATCACCCTTCATCCTGTTCACAGTGACAGTTGTTCACTGTGTTCACTGAACCCAGGGTAGGGTAAGGCACAGGATAAGAGCTGGGAGGGAGACTAGAGGAACTTTAGGAATTGCAGACACATTTATTCTCTCCCTTGGCACTGCAGTTATAATACAGCCTCTCTCCCGGCTGACGAAGCAGCTGTAGCAGCAGCCACAACATAACCAGAACAAAGCCATAACATAGCAATGACATCATTTCATATAATATAATCATGATGTTGGTCGATTATAGCACCGATGTGGCAGTAGCCAGAGCTTTCATAGTGAGGCTCCTTCAGGCATTCCACACAAAGCAGCTCCTGACCAAGAGAGTCCCTCCTGAGGTGCATGTGCAAAGCTATAAGTGATCTCATCTGTTACAGAAACATTATTTACAAAACACGGGGGCAAGAGCTAGAGGCTGTGGACTGAGAGAGGCTGAACACACCATCTTGGTCAATCTGCTCTCTCCCCACGCCACCCAATACTCAGTGGCCTCAATCAATGATATTTAAGTTTTGTTAACAAGTATGAGGAGAGTTAGTGTTGGCAGGGAGACACTGCTTCTCATTGCACACATGTGTTGCAGCTGTGTTGCCTGTGCTTCAGCTCAGCTGGGATGGTCCCCCAAGTGCCTCTCATCCTCCCCCTAGAACTAGAGGGCTTGCTGGTGCATCTTCTTTAGGCAGAGCAGAGTAGAAGGTGAAACAGTCACGCCTGCTAAGTGCTAAGCTTGCAACTGGTATCTTGTCATTTGCAGATCATTTAATTAACAAAGTAAGTCAAATAGTCACATCCAAAGTCAAGAGGGGAGAACAGGTGAATGTACTTCATTTTTTTTAAGAAAGAGAAATTGCAAAAGCATGCCAAAACTTGGGTTAGTAATTAAATATATTTCTTCAAATAGTATTATATACCATCTAATATAATACTTATTTTTAACATTCACTTTTAGATATAAATTCTACCTAAATCCAATTTCTGTGAAAGGTGGAAGTATGCACCAAGTTTAATTTATGTTTCATATGGATATTTCAGTTTAGTAATTACCACTTATTGAAAAGATAGGCTTTCTTAATGCTGCTCTGAAATGCTATTTTTTAAATATCGGCCTATTTCTGGTTTCATTATAATACATGGTGGGCTATATGTGTTTACTGGTGACCAACCCATGTTAAAATTATTTAATTGTTATAGCTTTAACAATATCTGGTAGAGTAAATCTATTGTTTACATTTTTCAAGAATATTTCTACTCTTCTAGAAGCAATATATTGTGTATAAAATGTAGAATCAGATATTCAGAATCTACCAAAACACTCGATAGGGTTTTCTGATTGGGATTACATTGAATCAGCAAATAAAATTGAGGAAACTTAAATTCTCACAATGAACTGACAGTACTTTAAACAATCATCCATTGAGTTAGATTTTCATTAATGTCGTGCAATGCTGCTGCTGCTGCTGCTGCTAAGTCGCTTCAGTAATGTCCGACTCTGTGCGACCCCATAGATGGAAGCCCACCAGGCTTCCCCATCCCTGGGATTCTCCAGGCAAGAACACTGGAGTGGGTTGCCATTTCCTTCTCCAATGCGTGAAAGTGAAAAGTGAAAGTGAAGTTGCTCAGTCGTGTCCGACTCTTAGCGACCCCGTGGACTGTAGCCCACCAGGCTCCTCCATCCATGGGATTTTCCTGGTAAGAGTACTGGAGTGGCGTGCCATTGCCTTCTCCGAATGTCATGCAATAAGGCTGTCTAATTTTCTATTCAGATTCTGGCATACCTTTTGTTAGAATTTTTACATATGTATTTAACATTTTTCACTCAGTTGTATTATATCATTTTTAAGAGCTGTTTTGTATCACTGACATATATAAATATATTGATTACCACTATTGGCCTTGCAACAATTAACTTTTTAGATCCATTTAAATGAAAATTGCTCATAGATTCTTTACACTTTTTAAAGAATAGATCATACTATCTTCCAGTAATAACAATTCTTTTAAAATTTACTTTATCTTCTTTATCTGCTTCATCTACTGCTTTGACTACAGCCACTAGTACAATGCTGAATCTTACTGGTCTCAGAAATCTGGCTATTTTGTAAAATATAAATGAATTCAATTTATTTCCCTGCTCAAAAACCCTGTTTTCCCATTAACAGTTAATAAAATTTAAATAGTAATGGGACTTTGGTTACCATTAACCTTTTCTTCTACATATATCTCTTGATCATCCATTTAATTATATTTGAAGATTTGTTTTTTTAATTACTTTTACTTATTTTACAAATATGAGCATAGTACTCTTGGTGGGCAGTGAACGTTGAACAGTTTCCTCTAACTTACTATGATCTTTCACACCTGGATGCTTAACAGTTGCTCTTTTTCCTAGTATTTTGTTTTAATTTTTGGCATGGCATTACTATTTTGCAGAAGAACTTGCAAAATAGCACATTTGAAGCGTACTTAAAGATAATATCTTGCATAATCATAGGGAATTGTAAACACCAGGGAAATGATGTGATTATAGTATGATTATCTGGGATACAACTTATCTGGATTTCAGCAGGTTTTACATGCACTATTTTGGGGAGTGGAATGGATGTGCCTGCAAAGTTTTGTCACAAAAATATGTTGTTGTTATTCAGTCACACAGTTGTGTCTGTGCAACCTCATGGACTGAAACACACCACATAAATATAATGTATTTGAATAAATGCCACCATAGCAATATATAGTTTCCATGCATCAAAACATAGAAATTCCCGACATTAATCCTTAATTGTCAAACCCTTTCAGCAATCCTAAACTCCAGCAAGCACTTATCTGTGACCATTATTATAATTTTCTGTCTTTGAGAATATTATATATGTGGAATAATTCAGTACATAACCTTTGAAATTGACTTTTTCACTCAGCATAAAGCCATTGCAATCCATTAAGTCCTCATGTGTATCAATAGTTTGTCCCTTTTTGTCCCTGAGTAGCATTCTACTGTATGACAGTAAAGAATTAGAAGGACCTTTGGGTTGTTTTCAGTTTTGATAATTACACCTGAAGCTGCTGTGAACACCCATGTATAGCCTTTAATATGAATACTCGCCCAGTAATTTCACGTTTCTCAAGCTCTCTTCATTCTTTGAGGTCTGTAATAAAAAGAAACATAATAATTAAGACATAATAACAGTTTTTTTGGTTTGTCCTGGTGGCTCAGATGGTAAAGAATCCACCTGAAATGCAGGAGGCAGAGGTTCAACCCCTGGTTTGGGAAGATCTGGAGAAGGGAATGGTTACCCAGTATAGTATTCTTACCTGGAGAATCCCATGGACAGAGGAGCCTTGCAGGCTAGAGCCCATTGGGTCACAATTTTATGGACAGAGGAGCCTGGAAGGCTGTAGTCCATGGGTCTTAAAGTGTTGGACACAGCTGAGCAAGTAACACTTTACTGCTTTTGACTATTTTCCATATTGTATATTTGTATGTACATATATATTGTTGTTATTCAGTCACTAAGTAATGCCTGTGTCTTCGTGACCTCATGGACTGTAGCCTGCCAGACTCCTCTGTCCATGGGTTTTTCCAGGCAAGGATATTGGAATGGGTTGCCATTTCCTTCTCCAGGAGATCTCCCTAAACCAAGAATCGAACCTGTGTCTCCTGCATTGACAGGCGGATTCTTTATTGCTGAGCTACCAGAGAAGCCTGCATACATATGTATATATAAAATGCTATATAAGTTTTACTTTTTAAGTCTTCCATTATACTATAAGTTCCATCTGGGAAAGGACTTGTCCATCTTATTTATCTGTGATGTACTGACACATAGGAGAATTTTTGATGTATATTATTACTACACATATTTAAATAGTAATTTTTTAAAGTAACTGCTAAATTTTTCTTACACTTTTATAATGCATCTGTACTTTAACTCCATATATTTCAGTGTTAGCTTTCATTTCCTTCTGAGCCCTTTATCTTGGTGTCACCTACTTAAAATCAAAACATATGCTTTATGTTATTACAGATACCAAGAATTATTCCAACACTTTCTTCATATGCAGATCCATATGCCTCTTGAATAACTGCTATAATTCTAAACTTCAGTTCCTAAATAAACATCGTCAATGCATTTGATGGGTGACATTGTCTTCAACTCCTCAAATGTATAATGCAATTTTGGTGAAATGTCTTCCTTGTCAAAATATTAGCTTACTATTGCTTATGCAACCTGCTGTTTTTATTTTTCTTTGAAGATTGTTATGAATAAATAATAGCAACAATGTAGACATTTAGAAATACATTCATGAAAAAAATGAGGCATAACATAAAGTATATTCATAACATAAAGCATATTCATAACACTAGAGTTTTAATCATATTATTTTATAGAGGCGGGCAGTAAGTGATGGATGATAGTCTAGATGTGAATAAAATTTCATTTATTCTGAAATAGCTATCACTAGTTTCAGTTCAACAAAGAATATGTTAATTGTGAGGAAATACCATAAGCATTTGACATGATGCTAATGTCTCAGTTTTCTCATTTTCTATTTGAGAATAAGAACAGAATGTTTTGGGTCCTCATGACTCAGATAGTAAGGAATTCACTTCCAGTTCAGGAGACCTGAGTTCGATCCCTCAGTTGGGAAGATCCCCTGAAAGAGGGCATGGCAGTCCACTCTAGTATTCTTGCCTGGAAAATCCCATGGACAGAGGAGCCTGGTGAGCTGAAGCCCAAAGGGTCGCACAGAGTCAGACACGCCTGAAGTGATGTAACTCAAAGCATAGCAAGTTAACTAGAATAGAGCATGGTGCCAATAGCATCACAGGATTTTTTTTTTTTAACCACTTAAAGACAACTGAGATTCTATGATGTAGGTAGATGAATAATGCATCTAAGACCATGCATAAGCATTTTCACCTTTAATAATACATAACCTGAAAAACTGAATCTTGTCAGAAATGCACACATATTTTATATAACGCAGAATGGTTCAGGTCAGTTCAGTTCAGTCACTCAGTTGTGTCTGACTCTTAGCAACCCCATGAATCGCAGCACACCAGGCCTCCCTGTCCATCACCATCTCCCGGAGTTCACTCAGACTCACGTCCATCAAGTTGGTGACGCCATCCAGCCATCTAATCATTTGTTGTCCCTTCTCCTCTTGCTCCCAATCCCTCCCAGCATCAGAGTATTTTCCAATGAATCAACTCTTCGCATGAGGTGGCCAAAGTACTGGAGTTTCAGCTTTAGCATCATTCCTTCCAAAGTTGCCAAATTCTAAAAGAGCAAATGTACAAACTTCTCCCTCTGATTATTTCCTAAGTAACTTTCTCCAAAACAATTTGGAAATTATTTTTGGACTTTTCTTTGGATATATCATAGTCCTGAAGGTCAACAAATTGCAATAACTATGTCAGTTAAATGTTCCTTTGATAGTCAACTGTAATCTTTATAACAGTGCTTCAGTATAAAAGATACCTTTCCCTTTACTATATCTGCAAACATAAATTTAAAGACTAACACCTCTAAAATCATTTCATTAGGGAAATTTGTAACTTTAATTCATTAACTTATTAAGTTAAACTTTTATTTTTTAATAGGTATTTATAGCCTAAGTATTCTTGTCAAGGATATTTAAAAAGAGAAAATATGGTCCCTAAAAACTCATCTTATGTGTGTATACACACATAAAAAAAGAAAGAAAAAGATCCATTGCAGGAGATCAATGTTGAGGTAATACAAACATGAAAAATAATATAACCATTAAATTTAGTAATACAAAGATTGACGACAAAGTTATGAATAAAAATTTAAATTCACTGATGCGATGTGTAATGATATGCCTATAAGAGTCAAAAAAAGAAATCATTAGTATAGAACTTTGAAGAAATGGGATGGTAGTTAGCAGGGTACAGAAGAACAAGAAAAAAAGAAATACTTTTTGATTGAACTTTGTGTGTGTGTGTGTGTGTATGTATGTGATTTTGCTTTTTATTTTAATAGGAAAGACTAGAACCCACTTCATCATGTGAATGCAGTTGAACTGTAAAAGGAGGGTGTTGAAAATACATTTAAATGAGGATACGCCACATCTGAGAAATTTTGTGGGTTTGGTTCTAGCCATTCATGATAAAGCAAATATCATGATAAAACAAGTCACAGGAATGTACTGGTTTTCCAGTGCATATAAAAGTTATGTCTACACTACACTATAGTCTGTGAAGTATGCAATAACATTATGTTCAAAAATACACATGCCTTAATTTAAAAATACTTTATTGCTAAAATACACTAACCATAATCTGAGCCTTCAGCAAGTTGTAATATTTTTGTTGGTGGAAAGTGTCACCGCCATGTTGATGGCTGCTGACTTTAGGATGATGGCTGCTGACTTTAGGATGGTGGTTGCTGCAGGCTGGGGTGGCTGTGGCAATTCCTTAAAATTAGAAAATAATACATTTGCTACAACCGTCGACTCTTCCTTTCATGAAAGAGTTCTCTGTAGCAGGCAATGCTGTTTGATAGCATTTAACTCACAGTGGAACTTCTCTCAGAATTTGAGTCAGTTCTCTCAAAATCTGCCACTGGTTTATCAACTAAGCTTATGTAATATTCTAAATCATTTGCTATCATGTTAACAGTCTTCATGGCATATTCATCACAAGTAGATTTCATCTCAAGAATCCAGTTTCTTTGCTCATCTATAAGAAGCAATTCCTCATTTTGAAAGTTGTATCATAAGATTGCAGAAATTCAGTTTCATCTTCAGGTTCCACTTCTAAACCTAGTTCTTGAATCCCTAAAAATCAACCATGAGGTTTGGAATCCATTTCTTCCAAACTCCTGTTAATACTAAGACTTTGAATACTTCCCACGAATCACACACGTTCTTAATGGTATCTAGAATGGTGACTCTTTTCCATAGAATTTTCAGTTGACTTTGCTCAGATCCATCAGATTTGTCAGCATCTATGTCAGCCTAATTTAATTCTTGATCCATGGGCTACAGATGTTGTGTTATCAGGCATAAAAACAGTGTTAATCGCCACTGGATCATAGAAAAAGTAAGAGAATTTTTGAAAGAAATCTATTTCTGTTTGATTGACTAGGCTGAAACCTTTGATTGTGTGGATCACAATCAACTGTGGAAAACTTTTAAAGAGATGGGAATACTAGATCACTTTATCTGCCTCTTGAGAAACCTGTATGCAGGTTAAGAAGTGACAGTTGGAATCGGAAATGGAACAATGGACTGGTTCAAATTTGGAAAAGAATTTTGTCAAGGCTGTATATTGTTGCCCTACTTATTTAAGTTCTATGCAGAGTAAATCATGCAAAATGCCAGGCTGGCTAAATCTCAAGCTGGAATCGAGACTGCTGGGAGAAATATCAATAACCTCAGATATGCAGATGATACCACCCTAGTGATAGAAAGTGAAGAGGAACTCAAGAGCTTCTTGATGAAGGTGAAAGAGAAGAGTGGGAAACTGGCTTAAAACTCAACATTCAAAAAAAAAAAAAAAGATCATGGTATCTGGTCCCATAACTTTATGGCAAATAGATGGAGAAAAAGTATAAACAGTGACAGAGTTTATTTTCTTGTCTTCTGAAATCACTGCATATGATGACTACAGCCAAAAAATTAAAAGATGCTTGCTCCTTGGAATAAAAGCTATGACAAATCTAGAGAACATATTCAAACGCAGACACATCAGTTTGCCAACAAAGTCCATCTAGTCAAAGCTATGGTTTTTCCAGTAGTCATATATGGATGTGAGAGTTGGACCATAAAGAAGGCTGAGCACCAATGAAATGATACTTTCAAACTGTGGTCCTGGAAAAGACTCTTGAGAGTTCCTTGGACAGCAAGGAGGTCAAACCATTCAATTCTGTAGAAAATCAATGATGAATTTTCATTGGAAGGACTGATGCTGAAATTGAAGCTCCAATACTTTGGCCACCTGATGTGAAGAGCCAACTCATTAGAAAAGACTCTGATGCTGGGAAAGATTGAGGGCAAGAGGAGAAGGGATAGAGGATGAAATGGTTAGATGACATCACCAACTTAATGGGCATCAGCTTGAGCAAACTCTGGGAGATAGTGAAGGATAGGGAAGCCTGTCCTGCTGTAGTCCATGTCTTAGCAACTGAAAAACAACACCAACAAATCTCTTTGCACATCTCCATCAGAACTCTTGGGTGACTGAGTGCATTGTCAATGAGCACCAATAGTTTTTAAGAGATTATTTTTTCTAAGTAGTGGTTCTCAGCAATGGGCTTAAAACATTCAGCAAACCATGTTATAAACAAATGTACTGTTATAAAAACTTTGTTGTCCATTTATAGTTCAGTGGCAGAGTATAGTTTTCATAATTAATAAGAGTCCTTGGATTTCTGAGTTGATAAGTAAGCACTGGCTTCAATTTAAAGACACTAACTGCAGTAATCCCTGATAAGATATTTGGTCTGTCCTTTGAAGCTTTGAAGCCAGGTGCTGACTCGTCCTCTCCAGTTACGAAAGTCCTATATGACTTCTTTTTCCAATAGAAAACTTTTGTCTACACTAAAAATATTTTGTTTAATATGACTACTTTAATTAATTATATTATCTAGATCTGGATAACTTGCATCAGCTTCTACATCAGTATTTGTTACTTCACTTTGCACTTTGTGGTTATGGATATGGATTCTATCCTTAAATCTCATAACCTCATCTCTGCTGCTCCTGCTAAGTCACTTCAGTCGTGTCCGACTCTGTGTGACCCCCATAGGCGGCAGCCCACCAGGCTCCCCTGTCCCTGGGATTCTCAAGGCAAGAGTATTGGAGTGAGGTGCCATCACCTTCTCCAACCTAATCTCTGCTAGCTTCAAACTCTCAGCCTTCATAGATTTGACGAGAGTTTGGGCTTTGCTCTGACAAGGTTTTGGTTTAATGAAATGTTATAGCTGGTTTGATCTTCTCTCCAGACCACTAAAACATTATCCTTAGCAGCAATAAGGCTGTGTCATTTTCTTTTCATTTGTGAGTTCACTGGAGTAAGACTTTTAATTTCCTTCTAGAACATTTTCTTTGCATTCACAACTAGGCTATTAGACGCAAGAAGCCTAGCCTATCTCAGCTTTCAATATGCCTCCCTCACTAAGATTAAACATTTCTAGCTTTTGGTTTAAAGTGCAAGACATGCACCTCTTTCACTTGAACACTTGGAGTTATTGTAGGGTTATTAATTATCTATTTTTTATATTACTATTTCTCAGGGAAAAGGGAAGCCCAAGTAGGAGGAACCATCACTTGGTGGAGAAGGTGAAACACACATAATATTTATAATTAAATTTGCCTCCCTATATGAGCATGGTTTGAGTGGTCCCAAAAAACAATTGTAATAATAACCTCAAAGTTCAATAATTACAGATCACCATAACAAATATAATAATAATGAAAAAGCTTGAACTATTGTAAGAATTACCAAAATGTGACACAGAGACATGCACTGAGCAGATGCTGGAAAATGGTGCATCTACACTTGCTACAGAGGTTGTCATAAATCTAGGATTTGTGAAACACACATTATCTGTGAAGTACAATAAAATGAAGCATAATGAGATACACTTGTGATAAATATGGCTGGCTCCATCATGTGCTTATTCTATTGAAATCTTAAGCCTCCCATTTAATCAGTGCACTGAAGAAAAGCCTAAAAAATCATTTCCATTCTCTGTACAGAAGTTATTTGTCCATTCTTGATTCTATTTCCATACTTTTATTATCATAATAGAATTTTCTCAAAATAGGAAACAGTAGATTTTTTGTGAGCATAAGTAATCAGCTTTAAACTTCATATTTTAGAATTCATAACCATGTTTTTCTGATATGAAAGACAATGTTTTAAATATCAAGTTTATTATTATTAAATTTGTTATTGATTGATGATTGGCAACCATGTATATTACAGTTTAAATGTTTAGAACTCTGGAAAGAACACAAATTCCTAAAGATGAAATATTTTTTGTGGAGTGGTAAAGACATCACATGAAACTGGATTTTAAAGTCATGAATCAAAGGAAAATAATTCCTGGAAACTAGCAAATAAGAAATTCCATAACTCTGAAGTTAAAGAGCTAAATATCAGATCAAAGAAGGAAAACAAGAATAAAACTCTTAAAACCTGATTATTGTCTTATACTTAAATTACATAATTTAATAGGGCTAAATCATTGATTGATTATACTATTGCAATGTCTTGTCTAAATGATGATCATTAGCTCTTCCTCAGTGTAAATGTTCTTATTACTTTATCATGTATTTGACAGCTTTACTAGTTTAACTCCTATCAAGAACTATGCAAAGTACTATAGATAAAAGATGACCAGTATATAAGGGGATTCAATAGTTAGGAATATGCATACAATCAGTTAAGCTCAATAAAATTTGCTGAGTTTAGTTACAAAGGCTACAATATATGCAATGGGAACACAGAGGATTGAGCAATTACATACATGGGAAACTAGAGAATACTTTATTGAGAAGGTAATATATAGATGTCCCCTGAGAAATCAAGTAAGAGATTTCACAGCCATTAAGGAGGAAGATTAATTTTCTAGGGAAAAGAGATAGTTCATTCAGTGGTATAGGGCATGAGCTGGACAAGAAGGAGCAAGGATGGTAAGTTATCTTCTATGGTACAATCATAACATTCCCATCAGAGGAATTGGCATGCAACGAAGTGAATTATAACATGCTAAAACACGGATTATATGCTCTAAGGGCCATATACCTGTTGTGCATTGGGTACATCTTCCTCATTTCTGTCTTTTTTATTCAGTATCAATACCATCATTTATTTGTCTTTCTGAGGACATCTTAACCAAAATATTATAGCCAGTCTAATAAAGAGACTGCAAAGCCTTCATTTATAAAATTCTTATGTCTCATTGTTTAAGATAATGTATGTAAATTGAGCCCAAACAATGAATCTAGACTGCATTCATGTTTGAAATGGAAAACTCTATAATCTCATTCACTCATTGGTTCATCCATTCACTCACTCATATTTATTCATTTAGAAAAAAATTAGTCACTTCTTTAATACACTTTTATTTTTCATTTGTTGTTGTTCAGTTGCTAAGTCGAGTTTGACTTGCACTGCGTCATGCCAGGATTCCCTGTCCATTATCTCCCAGAGTTTGCTCAAACTCATGCCCATTGAGTTGGTGATGCAATCTCAACCATTTCATTCTCTGTCACTCCCTTCTCCTCCTTCCCTCAATCTTTCCCAGCATCAGGGTCTTTTCCAATGAGTCAGTCTTTGCAACAGGTGCCCAGAGGATCAGAACTTCAGCCTCAGCATCAGTCCTTCCAATGAATATTCAGGGTTGATTTCCTTTAGGATTGACTGATCTCCTTGCAGTCCAAGGGACTCGCAAGAATCTTCTCCAGCATCACAGTTCAAAGGCATCAATTCTTCAGCGCTCAGCCTTCTTTATTGTCCAACTCTCACATCCACACATGACTACTGGGAAAGCCATAGCTTTGACTATATGGACAATATCCCAATATATTATGCTGGGTCTGTGCATAAAGAACTAACAAACTGAGTCTCTACCTTACAGAATTTACATGTGGGAGATGATAGTGGGATGTGCATTCAATCAACCTTGACAAAATTAATTATTCAATTAAAATCATATTGAGTTCTACAAAGGACATGTACATGTTGTTTTACGAAGGCATAAGTGGAGCTAAACTTTCTAAACAGAGAATATTTCCCAGAGGACGACAAAATAAAGACTGATATTATCATAAAAGAATATGGTTCCTCCTGCAGCTGCTGTTATTAATATTTAGTTCAGACTAATTATCAGAACATTTTATCTTCCATATGCCTAATCACTACTCAGTTTGGCTGCATTTAGTCATCAATTTTAACACTTTTTTAAAAGCAAATGTGTTCATTTTAGATTCAGTACCACTCCCTCCTCTTGCCTGACATCTAGTGGAAGAGATTATCAGTGGGAAAATCACCAGGGGGAAATAAATGAAAAGATTAAATCACACAGGGGAAACAGCAAAGGAATTATCTTTCTGAATCACTCTATTTTATAGAACGAGTAAGTGTCCACATTTCATTACTATAATACACTTATCTGTGCTTTAACTATATATTTTATTATAGTATTAATATACTCCCCTATAAAATTCCCTAGTACTTAGCTAACCATATTCTTCACTGGTTGCCTCATTGGCAGAAAAGTAGATTTCAGCTCACTAAGGCTTTCTTCTATTGCTAACCCTGAAGTATAACATGTAAATATAACTTAATGTGATTCAAATGGACTTATTCAAGCTTTTCCTAGAATATGAGGATACTATTAAATAGTTTAATTTTTTAACAATTTTAATTTTCAGATTCATATAAATAAGGATAAATCAACATATGGATTTCAAGGTTAAGAAATTGATTCAAATATCATACAAAACACATGCATTTTACATAGGAAGTTAACCAATGTATCACTGTAGCCAAAGTATAGAAGTAAATGTGAATAACTTAATAAGCTTAATAACAGAGGTGAAATTTACTTCTAGGAAAATAGAGGTAGTTGTTGACTTTCATAGACTCATTACCAATAGCTTTTTATTGGAAATATGAGATAAAACATGTAATTGGTATTTGCTCTGGTATTTTAGATCCTGGAGAAGCAAATGGCAACCCATTCCAATATTCTTGCCTGGAAAATTCCATGAACAGAAGAGCCTGGTGGGCTACAGTCCATGGGGTCGCAAAATGTTGGCTACGATTGAGTGACTGAGCACATTTTTAGATCCATCATTATGTGCATGTGTGCATGTATGTGTACACAAATATGTCTGCCTTTTAAATAAAGTTTCTCTTTGTAAATAATTAATTCTATAGTCACCATTTAATATATACTTACAAATATTGAAATTAGAGCCTTCTCAGGTGGCTCAGTGGTAAAGACTCTGCCTCTCAAGGTAAGAGTCCGGGAGACCATGTTCAGTCCGGGGGTTGGGAAGACCCCATGTAGAAGGAAATGGCAACCCACTCCAGTATTCTTGCCTGGGGAATCCCATGGACAGAGGAGCCTAGTGGGCTACAGTCTATGGGGTCACAAAGAGTTTGACATGAATGAGCAACTAAGCACTAACAAGATTTAAAGCTAAATTTTCAAATAATTTCAGATACGAATACATTCAGTTCAGTTCAGTCGCTCAGTCGTGTCCGACTCTTTGCGACCCCATGAATCGCAGCACGCCAGGCCTCCCTGTCCATCACCAACTCCCAGAGTTCACTCAGACTCACGTCCATCGAGTCAGTGATGCCAACCAGCCATCTCATCCTCTGTCGTCCCCTTCTTCTCCTGCCCTCAATCCCTCCTAGCATCAAAGTCCTTTCCAATGAGTCAACTCTTCGCATGAGGTGGCCAAAGTACTGCAGTTTCAGCATTAGCATCATTCCTTCCAAAGAAATCCCAGGGTTAATCTCCTTCAGAATGGACTGGTTGGATCTCCTTGCAGTCCAAGGGACTCTCAAGACTCGTCTCCAACACCACAGTTCAAAAGCATCACTTCTTCAGTGCTCAGCCTTCTTCACAGTCCAACTATTAGTCTGTTCTATAAACAGGCTTATGCTGATTAGTGAAGTAGCAAATATGAATGTACTGATATTTCTCCTTTGAGAGCTAAAAGTCTCTTTTTATTATCTTTCAACTATATATATTCACTATTTCTACTGTTTTATCTGACTTTCCTTTTAAAATTTGATGTCTTTAGAAAACTTTATTATTTCATTTTGCCTATGTTTGAAATATGTTTGTTTCATTTTGTTTGTTTTCAATGTTATTTTGCTGTTTTTTGAGGTAAGAAAATGTTCTCTACGGCAGTGTGTAATGATCATAAGAAAATTATAGTCAAAAACTCTTATGAAAAAATAATGGATCAAGTAGGTTATACACAGCTAAAAGATTCTCTGTAATTGATGATTTTCTTTAACTTAAAAAAGTATTTTCAAAAACTGATGAGGCATTTTGAAAGGGAAAACATAAAGCTAATAAAATAGGCACTATTAAAAGAGAGAAATGAGAAAACGTTTAAGAGAGTTGAAGGTTAGTGGAAACAAATTTCACTAAATGCCAATTACAATAGTAGACTATATCTTTAGGCTAAATAAGCAAATCTTTTGTGAAAATACATAAAAGCCCATACAATTTTAACATTGTAGATAGCTAACATACTCACCAAATTTGAGTACCCCAATTGGGAATAATAAGGACTAATTGTCATCAACACAAAGAATCTAGCAAATTAGGTAAAAATGCCTGTGAATCCATATGTTACTTAGGGGGAAAAGAAAATGACTGAGTCTCTGAAAAATACATATACTTTTAAAAATACCTTTAACTTAAAAAATTTAACATCAAAAATGTCAAATCAAAAGAAATATATCAGTCCTTTTGAAGCCTACAAGCATACTGTAATTTTCTAAAATAATTTTCGCTATGTAATAGTTACAAGTAATCCCCCTATTGAACACATAAACTGCTTTGATGGCCTTGATCCTTTCTAACTGGCTTGAGAGCATGAAACTGTAACATATTAGAGATTAAACATATGTAACTTTTAATGATGTACTAAATTAATGCAAATTCCATGAAAAGATAATTTATTAATTCAATATAACTATTAAATACACTTGCTTCCCTTGTAGCTCAGTTAGTAAAGAATCTGCTTGCTGTCCAGGAGATTCCTGGGTCAAGAAGATCCCTTGGAGAAGGAAATGTCAACTTACTCCAGTATTCTTGCCTGGAGAATCGCATGGACAGAGTAGCCGGGCAGACTTAGCAACTAAACCACAACCACCATCACTATACACTTGTCATGTAAAGGCTTGTCTACATAAGTGTAATATGATCCAGATCCTGTGAATGACATGTTATTGTATATATATATAAAAAAGTCAAATTTCTCTTTTAAAATGAGAAGAGATTTGATCTGGATTCAACCAGTCTGACATTTAATAAACAAACTTTAAGCTATACCTGCTTTTGAATATGCTATCTAGGTTGGCATAACTTTCTTTCCAAGGAGTTAGCATCTTTTAATTTCATGGCTGCAATCACCATCTGCAAAAAAAATAAAGTTTGTCACTGTTTCCACTGTTTCCCCATCTATTTCCCATGAAGTGATGGGACCAGATGCCATGATCTTAGTTTGCTGAATGTTGAGTGGAAGGAAAGTTATGACCAACCTAGATAGCATATTCAAAAGCAGAGACATTATTTTGCCAACAAAGGTCCGTCTAGTCAAGGCTATTCTAGTGGTCATGTATGGATGTGAGAGTTGGACTGTGAAGAAAGCTGAGCGCTGAAGAATTGATGCTTTTGAACTGTGGTGTTGGAGAAGACTCTTGAGTCCCTTGGACTGCAAGGAGATCCAACCAGTCCATTCTAAGGGAGATTAGTCCTGTGTGTTCTTTGGAAGGAAAGATGCTAAAGATGAAACTCCAGTACTTTGGCCACCTCATGCAAAGAGTTGACTCATTGCAAAAGACTCTTATTCTGGGAGGGATTGGGGGCAGGAGGAGAAGGGGATGACAGAGGATGAGATGGCTGGATGGCATCATCAACTCGATGGACATGAGTTTGAGTGAACTCCGGGAGCTCATGATGTACGGGGAGGCTTGGCGTGCTGCAATTCATGGGGTCGCAGAGTCAGACACGACTGAGTGACTGAACTGACTGACTGAACTGAACTGACTGACTGAACTGAACTGAAGCCATACCTGTGGAGTTGATTTTCTTAGGAATTATGTATGAAACCTTTAAAAAGAATATATTCAGGTGAAATGAAGAAAAATACTGGACATTCTTGAAGGTATAGGGTTGTGTAGATTTGTTGTCATACTACCTTGAAGTTGTTATCTCGGATAACTTATGTACAAATGTTCTTTGCAAATGAGCTTCTGGATCAATCCTGATACAGGTGAACTGTGAAGGTGAGTTCAGTGGAATTGCTCTAGGGAATATGTCTCACTGACCTACCTAAGTTGCTTAAATACAATCATATACTTCTATCACTTATAATAAATCTGAGATCTATCCAAACCTCAGAAAATTCACCAAAACCATTCAGTTTTATATATGGCATGTCTGTTAGCTTTTCAGTTGGTTGGATTGTTCATTATCCATTGCTAATTCTCTGCCCTTTCCTGAGAATATTTTTATTTAGATATTCATCCTTTGAAAAAAGAACAAATAAATAATGCTTTGTCTTACATACTACAATCTGTAAGTGCTTTTTAATTGTCTGACAAAATAATGGCCAATTTCTAGATCATATTAATAAATCATAATTAGAACTGTATGGTTGATAATATCATAATTGATCATTCTATTTTGCAAGGCACCACTCTTGAATAAAAAAGGAACACTTTAGAAATTAGCACTATGTTTAGTTGAAATATTAAAAATAGAGTACTTAAAGAATTTTTCTCAGAGAAATAATTATCAGTTTTGAGGTTCAACTAATTATGAACAAACTAATCATAATATTTTTAAAAAATAGTAATAAAAGTGAAAAAAGAAACTTTAGATTGATTTTATAGATCAACTTAATTACTAATAACCAGGAAAAATTAATAGCATTAAATAGAATCCACTTTTTATAATCCAGTCTGACTTAGAACAAATAAAGAATAATCATTGCTATTAGGAGAGAGTTCTATCCTACTATATTACCAAATGCTTCTTGAGCCATTTGTGCTTTTCATTAATTTTAACCTTACTCTTATTAAAATGATAAAGACTTAACCAGCAGAAGCCAAAGCCATTATTGCATAAGATTTATATATTTAAAATCAGTTATGGCTCCACTTATACTTCCTTAGTTTATATGGAACTGACCTCTCTCCATCCCCATTTAAGAAATATGCTATTACTAAGGGAGATAGGAGCTGATACAGCAATTGATCCCTTGTTTATTTTTAATATTGTCTCAGAAGATCCTCACACAGCCAGTGTCAAATTCAGCATTTGACAACACAGCAGCTTAATTAACTTTTTCACACATATAGAAAATGAGAGGGAGAGCATGGGTTCACAAAGTTTGAAGCAAGTTAGATTTCTGAGAATCAGGTAGCAAAGGATATTGGAGACAGGCATGTCACATTTACGGGTGTGTGTTTGTGGGGAGGAGTAAGTTATGGAGCTTTCTCAGCCCAACAATCAATACAATAGAAAGTATAAATATCAGAGAAAATTATGTGAATACTGAGTCATTCAATCTGTTCTGCTAGGAAAATGTGAAATGCCTATGCTAAAAATAAAAGATAATTCAAAAGTATTTTTGCACTTTGCTGGCTTGTTTTACATTGCAAAATGTCTATATTGTTTAACCTATATTGAATCTTTATTCTTTCCACTCACATTACTTTCTAGCTTTTATGAACATACTATTTGACCAATTAGTCTCTGGATATCTTGCTCTTGATCTATCAAAATTTAATCTGCAGTGAATCAATCTCTTCCTCAGTCAAATACATTTAACAAGCTTTTATCTATAATGGTTTGCTAATTAACATTCCCTCTTTTTGCCAGTGAACTACAGTTACTACGCAAAAAATATTGATTCAAAAGTCAACCACTTGCCAACCCAATTACTCCCATACTCTCTTAGGAATGTGTCTTATTGCCTATTACCAAATTAAAATTGTTGTTTTAAATGTACTATTACAGAGATGAAAATACAGAAGGGCATCATCATCTACTGATGTGTTCAACAAACATTAGTTAACAGTACTGGTAAAACTCCATGAGACAGTGGAGGAGGGATGAGCTGGTGTGCTGCAGTCCCTAGGGTCACCAAGAGTCTCACATGATTTAATGACTGAACAACAACAACAAACTGGTAAAACAAAGTTGAACAAGAGAGATTGCCCATTTACCTTAGAAAGCTAACATTTAAATGAGGTGGACAGAACTTCAACAACTGGAAAGATAAATGATTTTTCATATTATAAAAAGCCTAGTATGAAGGTTCTTTAAAACATTAAAAACAGAGCTACAATGTGATCTAGCAATTCCACTCCTAGGTATGTATCAAGAGGAAAACATGTTTCAAATGTTATGGAAAAAAAAAAGGATATATGCACCCCCAATTAACTACAATAGAAAAGATATGCAAGAACCTATGTATCCATTGACAGAAGAATGGGTAAAGAAGATGTGGTACACATATGCAATGGAATATTAGCCATTAAAAAGAGTGGGATAATGTCATTTGCAGCTGCATGGAGGGACCTGGAGATTATCATAATTTTCTTACTAAGTGAAGTAAGATAGAGAGAGAAAGACAAATGTCATATAATATCAAGGAGGAGAAAGGGATGACAGAGAATGAGATGGTTGAATGGCAGTAATGAATGAATGGACCTGAGTTCTAGCAAGCTCCAGGAGATGGTAAAGTACAGGGAAGCCTGGCTTGCTGCAATCCATAGGGTTGCAAAGAGTCTGAAACAACTGAGTGACTGAACAACATATGCAGAAGAAAAAAGAAAAAAAAAAGATACAAATAAACTTACAAAACAGAAACAGAGTCACAATTTAGAGAAATAATTTATAGTTATAGGGAGATGGGGGATGGGTAGGGGAAGGGATAGATTGGGAGTTTGGGATTGACATTTACACACTGATATATTTGTATTACTCAGCCATTAAAAACTAAACATTTGAATCAGTTCTAATGAGATGGATGAAACTGGAGCTGATATACAGAGTGAAGTAAGCCAGAAAGAAAAACACCAATACAGTATACTAACACATATATATAGAATTTAGAAAGATGGTAACAATAACTTTGTATGTGAGACAGCAAAAGAGACACAGATGTATAGAACAGTCTTTTGGACTCTGTGGGAGAGGGAAAGGGTGGGATGATTTGGGAGAATGGTATTGAAACATGCATAATATTATATAAGAAATGAATCACCAGTCCAGGTTCGATCCAGGATACAGGATGCTTGGGGTTGGTGTACTGGGATGCCAAGAGGGATGGTATGGGGAGGGAGGTGGGAGGAGGGTTCAGGATTGGGAACACGTGTACACCTGTGGTGGATTCATGTTGAGGTATGGCAAAACCAATATGATATTGTAAATTAATTAGCCTCCAAATAAAATAAATAAATTTAAATTTAAAAAAAAAACAACAGATAATCAAAAAAGATCTGCTGTAAAAAATGAAAAAGCATTGAGGATGAACAAACCCTGACAAGTGAATAGAGGAATGTAAGGTGGTCTTAAGGATAGAGAGATAAGAAAGGTTCTCCTATATGGCAAATTTTCAGCCAAAATCTGCAGGAAAGGGGAGAGTTTGTACAAGCAGTATTGAACTGTTCAAGGTACTTCAGTTCAGTTCAGTAGTTCAGTCATGTCCGACTCTTTGCAACCCTATGAATCGCAGCACGCCAAGCCTCCCTGTCCATCACCAACTCCCGGAGTTTACCCAAACTCATGTCCATCAAGTCAGTGATGCCATCCAGCCATCTCATCCTCTGTCGTCCACTTTTCCTCCTGACCTCAATCTTTCCCAGCATCAGGGTCTTTTCCAATGAGTCAACTCTTCGTATGAGGTGGCCAAAGTACTGGAATTTCAGCTTTAGCATCAGTCTTTCCAATGAACACCCAGAACTCATCTCCTTTAGAATGGACTGATTGGATCTCCTTGCAGTCCAAGGGACTCTAAAGAGTCTTCTCCAACACCACAGTTCAAAAGCATCAATTCTTTGGCACTCAGCTCTCTTCACAGTCCAACTCTCACATCCATATATGACCACTGGAAAAATCATAGCCTTGAATAGATGGACCTTTGTTGGCAAAGTAATGTCTCTGCTTTTCAATATGCTATCTAGGTTGGTCATAACTTTTCTTCCAAGAAGTAAGCATCTTTTAATTTCATGGCCTCAGTCACCATCTGCAGTAATTTTGGAGCCCCCAAAATAAAGTCTGACACTGTTTCCACTGTTTACCCATCTATTTCCCATGAAGTGATGGGACAAGATGCCACGATCTTCATTTTCTGAATGTTGAGCTTTAAGCCAACTCTTTCTCTCTCCACTTTCACTTTCAGGAAGAAGAGATTAAAGGGAGAAAATTGGATTCTGTTTTGAGTGAGATGAGAAACTTGTTTGTAGATTAAGCACAAGAGATCCATATTCTTATATACATTACAAGAGGACTCCTCTGAGTGTTGTATGGAAAGTTAGTAAGCGAGGGGAAAGGGCCAAAACTCTCTGTGGTACTAAATGCCCTTAAACAGATGGTTTGGGCAAGTTCTCCTTCCCCTTGGCCTCTAGTGCACTGCACAGCTTCTCTATGTCTTTTATTGTTTGATTATAAACCTTCTCCCAGTTGTCTAAGCATAAAGCTAGGGCTTCCTCTTCAATGGTTAATCAGAACAGTTTTCTAACTTTCTGACTTTTTTTACTTTATAATACTTAATATGTTTTAGTGTGTTCATCATGTATATGCAATGATGGGTCCCATATAGGATGCACAGTTCAATGTAAACCCAAAAGAACCAATGGCATTTTTAAAATTGATTTTCAGGTAGTAAATCTCTCTCTTTTGCTCTCTAACTCTTTCTCATACACAGGCACACACATATGTATATCTGTCAGTATGCATGCATAGAATATATATGTATAGAATATGTATGAAATATTTGGTTGGATTGTGCATAAGTTGGGAAAATGAATGGATATCACTCTTGCACACCTTCAGTAGAAAAACTCTTAAGAGCTCAGCAATGTTTCTTCGCATGTGTGAGATTAAGTGCAAGCATTTGGAAGGCATAACAGAAAAGGAAGCAAGTATTTAGAGAAGTTTTCTCATTATCTAGCTCCCAGGCAAGGAGAAAAGGTATCAGGAAAAAGAAAGTAAGTGTACAGAAAATATTTTATCAGGGATTGTGAACCAAGGATATGCCTAAACATACTCATTTTCACATTTAAAATCCTTTGATATGCTTTTAACAGCATAAAGCCACTTAGAACATTTGTTTTATTGAGACATTCTAAAAAAGTCAATTATCAAAAGACTTCAACTAAATACAATGAATAGAAATACTGTTAACATAAAGAATTTAGGTGATCTCCACATATATATTTCTTTTTGCAATAAGAAATAGCTAGAAAGAAAAGATCAGATGCTTTCTCAGACAAGGTAGAACCAGTACAACTATCAAAACCTGCAAGAGAAGAATGAAGACTATGTCAAAATAGATAAAGCTTTCTAAAAACCTTATAATTATGAATAAATGGGGCTTCCCTGGTGGCTCAAATAATAAAGAACCTGCCTACAAAACAGGAGACCCTCGGACAGGAATATTCCCTAGAGAAGGGAATGGTTACCCACTCCAATATCCTTGCCTGGAGAATCCACGGACACAGAATCCTGACAGTCTACAGTCCATGGGGTTACAAAAATTCAGGCACGACTGAGCTACTAACATTTTCACTTTCAGATATAAACCAGATTCTGCATTAATAAAAAAAGAGAAGATAAAGGAAAAGTTACTGGAAAATTGAAACATTATTTAGAGTAACAAAGGGGAATAGGGATAATTTACAGAAGTGTTAGTATAAATGTTGGAGAAGGAATGGCAACTCACTCCAGTATTCTTGCCTGGAGAATTCCATGGACAGAGGAAGTCAGCAGGCTACAGTCCATAGGGTCACAGAGTTGGAGGTGACTGGGAGTAACACTTTCACTTTAGTATATATGTAACTGAAGATGGGCACACTAAAGGCCAGAAATGGCAAAAATCTAACAGAAGCAAAAGAGATTAAGAAGAAGTGCCAAGAATACATATAAGAGCTATACAAGAAAGGTCAAAATGTCCAGATAACCAGGATAGTGTGATTACTCACCTAGAGTCAGACATCCTGAAGTGGAAAATCAGGTGGGTCTTAGGAAGCATTACTACAAACAAAGCTAATGGAAGTGCTGGAATTCAAGCTCAGCTATTTCAAATTCTAAAAGGTGATGCTGTGTTAAGAGTTGCAGGCAACATGACAGCACATTTAGAAAACTTAGCAGTGGTCACTGGACTGGAAAATGTCAGTTTTTATTCCAATCTCAAAGAAGGGCAATGCCAAAGAAAGTTCACTGTGCTGTGCTTAGTGGCTCAGTTATGTATGACTCTTTGCAACCCTGCTAGGCTCCTCCGTCCATGGGGATTAACCAGCAAGAATATTGAAATGGGTTACCATGCCTTTCTCCAGGGTATCTTCCCAACCCAGGGATCGAAGCAGGTCTCCTGCATTGCAGGTGGATTCTTTACAGTCTGAGCCACCAGGAAAGCCCAAGAATGTTCAAACTATGGTACAATTGCACTCATTTCAGATGCTAGCAAGATTATGCTCAAAATCCCTGAAGCTAGGCTTCAGCATTATGTGAACCGGGAATTGCCAGAGTTAAAGCTGTGGATATGAGAATTTGACCATAAAGAAGGCTGAGCTCCAAAGAATGATGCTTTTAAATTGCAGTGCTGGAGAAGACTCTGAGAGTCTCTTGGACTGTAAGGAGATCAAATCAGTCAGTCCTAAAGAAAATCAACCCTGAATATTCATTGGAAAGACTGATGCTGAAACTGAAGCTCCAATAGTTTGGCCACCTGATGCGAAGAGTGGACTCACTGAAAAAGCTCTGATGCTGGGAAAGATGGAGGACATAAAGAGAAGAGGGCAACGTAGGATAAGATGATTGGATAGTATTACAGACTCAGTGGACATGAGTTTGAGCCAACTCTGGGAGATAATAAGGGCAGGGAAGCCTGGTGGGCTACAGTTCATGTGGTCTTAAAGAACTGGAGAGGGCTTATCTACAGAACAATAGCAACAACCGCTAGAAAAATATCCAAACCTTCTCTAAAAACAGAATATATTTTAAAGAAAGAGCAGCACAAGGAATTTCCTGGCTTCCAGTGACTAGGAGTCTGCACTTCCACTACTAGGGCCTAGGTTCAATCCCTGGTTGGGAACTCTGTTTCTGCAAGCTGTACAACACAGTCAAAAAAAGAACAAAATTAAATTATGGAACTGAGGTTAAAAATTATTAATGTTGACAAAATAACGATAAGTAGTTTCAACTCATTGATCAAAAATATTTTCATATTGACTATCAAAGCAAAATCTAAAATCATTCTAAATGAAAGTAACACACCTAGAGACACTTAGAAGGTTAAAACTAGAATAATAAAATAAATGAGGCAAAAATCTTTTCTTAATGATACAACCTACAAATAACAATGAAGAGTGTATGTTATTATAGAGTGTATGTTATTAATTATTCATCTTGAAAACAGTACAACTCTAATTTTCATAAATCTAAGAGATGTAAGGGAGAAAAAATAGTATCAATACATGTCATCAATATATCTCTCTCAATCTAAATACAAAAAGTGAAGGAACAGGTAGGGTTGAGTAGATCTAAACCACATAATCATAATAGATAGAGAATATTTTATACATAGCTATGGAACTTGGACCCTCTCATGGTTAATTTTATGTATCAATTTGGCTGAGTCATGATGCCCAAATTGTTGGGCAAACATTATTCTAAGCATTTAAGTGAGGGTGCTTTTGAATGAGATTAGCATATAAATTGGTGGGCTTTAAGTAAACAAACTGGTCTCCTTAGGGCCTCATCCAATCAGTTGGATGTCTGGTGGAACTAAATGACTGATCCACTTTTGAATAAAAGAGAATTCTTCTGCAGATAGCTTTCAGACTTGAGTTGGAACATCAGCTACTCTGGGTCTCCAGCTTGCTAGCTCACACTGTAGATTTTGGACATGCTAGTTTCTATAATTATATGAACCCAATTTCTTATAATAAATAACTTTGTATAAGTATACACCCTATTGTTTCTGTTTTTCTAAAGAATTGTGACCGATATACACCTCCAATAAAAAAGACTACTTCTTTTTAAGAATTGTTAGAATATTCACAAACAATGAAGGAAAAATGGTTATACAATTCACCCTTGAAGAACATGGGTTTGAACTATACAGGTCCACTTTCAAATGATTTTTTTTCAATAAATGCATATTATATACACAGTATCATACTATCTGTGATTGCAGTTAGTTGAATTGATGGAAATGAAATCACGGATATGAGAGGACTCACCATAAATTATACATGGATTTTTTGAGGGTGTAGGGAGTCAGTGCCAAATTCCTGCATCATTCAAGTTTCAACTGCTCTTTAGTCTACTAATTTAATAAGTCACAGACATTAAATGATAATGAGAAAATGGAAGAATTCAAGGAAGGTGTCCCTGATCAAAACATTTAACATAAAGCATATGATGGAGCCATCCCTACAAAAATTGTTGGAAGAACCTTGTAAAGAGAAGCAGAATTTGAAATTCCCTTAGCTGGACAAAAAAAAAAAAAAAATCTAGGAAAATATAAAATGTGTGTGGCTTGAGCACTTTGAAAGGAGCAGTGACATAAAATGATAAAGTAGAAAGAGGGGGCAAGGACTATACCATATAGATCACATTGGGGAAAATAATTTATTCAAAGACTAATCATCATCATGTGTTTCTAAAATAGTCCAATATCAAATTTCACTTGATATTTAAAAAATCATATTGTAGATAATATTTGTAGAATTAGTAAGAAATGAAGCAGAGACTAGTAGTTAAGCTATAGCATGTGGTGACTAGTTTAGGTTAGAAATAGTGGTTATGCAGAGAAGTGAATACATTCAAATTTTTTTGCAGTATGATCAACCAAATCTGGGCTTCCCTGGTAGCTCAGCTGGTAAAGAATCTGCCTTCAATGCAGTAGACCTGGGTTGGGTAGATCCCCTGGAGGGGCATGGCAACTCACTCCAGCATTCTTGCCTGGAGAATCCCCAAAGACAGAGCAGTCTGACAGGCTACAGACTATGGGGTCACAAAGAGTTGAACAAGACTGAGAGACTAAGCACAGGACAGAACAGCAACCAAATCTATGGATTGATTAGCTTAGCTAAAGCATCGAAAGATAAATCAATAATAATAGAGACAAGTGCTCAGGAACTTGCTCCTCAGTGTAGTAAATTATAGTATGTTAGGTGAACATTTAGAAAGAATGGATAACCAAGACTTGGGAGATCAGTTAACATATCAAAAAGTATCTAAATTAATCCTAAAGTTAAACCAAAGAATGGGCAATGATAATTTCATCAAAGAAATGGTGTATATAAACACCCATTGGTTAAGATCAAATAAAATACTGACTATGTGGTCATTACATTGAATCAGTTATAAGATGAGGCTGGAAAAATAATCAGCAGCCAATCTATAAAGGACCATATGAGGAATATTATGGAATATGATATTCCATATATCAGATTTGTGTTAGGAAATAAATGGAATATTTTATTAAGAAATCTGAATATTATTCAGAAAGTAATAGATCACTCTTAGAAGTTTTTAAACTTGGGAGTGATGTGATCAGATTTGCTTTACAAAAGACCAGAGAAAATACCATTTAAGATACAGATTAGAGAAAACAATACTGAAGGAAAAGAAAAATAGATATTTGTTGCAAGAAACTAGATGGAATAACAATGATGCAAATTAGGTGAGAGACAGAGTATCATGGAGAAATTACATAATTTACCCACTGGTACATGATAAATGTCATGTGGTTTTATAAATTAAATCCCTTATCAATTAGACATTCAAACTGAGACATTTATAGGGAAAAAAAAGTCAGAGACTTACTTTAAAGTAAAACAGCACAGTTGAAAAGGCAGAAAATATAATCAAAAACATGGTCAAAACGTTGACATGCTTGGATGTGAATAGCAAGAATATAGATGCTTACTATAATTGTCTTTCCATTTTTGTTAGTACTTTTAAATTTATTTTAAAACATTTAAAATTAGAAAAAAATAAAACTACAAACACATAGAAAAAAAAAAGTGAGGCTATCTATGTGTCTTCTATCTCAGCAATCTCTGATGGGAGAAGTGTGTTGAGAGAATATCTTTTGTACCCTGTAATTGCAGCACTTTTTATGGGACTTCTCTGCACACATAATAGAGTGTGCCAGCTTTCAAAGTGAACCCGGCCTGCAATAATTGTTGCCTATAATTACTGTGTGGATGTTTCCTCCAAGAAAGAAATCTAGGAGGAATAGGAAGTGAGTTCTTCTAATCACAATTATAATAACTTCTGAAGATTCATAAAATTTTTAGTAAACCTATTTCCCTGATTAGATGAAACTTCAAAGACTTGAGAACAAGGAAATCGTGTGCTGGTTATCAAACAAGTGCTATATATGTCAGTGCTTCTGCTCATTCATGTCTGACTCTGAAATCCCATGGACTCTTGTCACCTAGGCTCCTCTGTTCATGGGATTCTCCAGGCAAGAATACTGCAGTGGGTTGCCATGTCCTTTCCCAATGCATCTTCTTGATGTAAGGATTGAACCCGTGTCTCCCAAATCTCCTGCATTTGCAGGACGATTCTTTGCCACTGTGCCACAAGCAAAGCTCATTATATGTCAGAGCCACGAACTGAGGTGCTGGAGAAGACTCCTGAGAGTTCCTTGGCCAGTAAGGAGATCAAACCAGTCAGTCTTAAAGGAGGTCAACCCTGAATACTCGTTGGAAGTTCCAATGATGAAGTTGAAGCGCCATTATTTTGGTCATCTGATGCAAACAGTTGACTCATTGGAAAATTCCCTGATGGTAGGAAAGAATGTGGGCAGAAGGAGAAGAGAGTGTCAGAGCATGAGATGGCTGGATGACATCACTGATACAGTGGATATGAATTTGGGCAAACTCTGGGAGATGTTGAGAGACAGAGAGGCCTGCCATGCTGCAGTCCATGGGGTCACGGAGTCAGACATGACTGGTGACTGAACACCAAAAACAACAATGAATAATTAGTAGATAAAAACACCTAAATCAAATAAGTTATGGGCTAGTGGCACTTTTTAAAGTAATTGCTATTACTTTAGTGCTTGCTTATTTATATTACTGAATATAATAAGAAAAATATTTCTATACATCTAATTTACAAAGATCTAACATTCATAGTTTCTTTCCACAATAAGAAACTACAGGAGGAAAGAGGTTACATAGGACATATCTTGCGAAAAATAAAGTACATTTGATATATTACTTATAAGATATGTGCACACAACTTTATTGAATTTTAAGGAGTGAATGGGAAAATTGGAAGACATTAAATGTATGCATACATATATAGGAATTAATATTGCATAATTTAATATTTTATAAAGATAGATATTATCTCATCCAAAAAATGCACCTGATGAGTAAGAATACAGTTTTTAGTTATTTAAAATAAGACTTTCAGTTCAGTTCAGTGACTCAGTCATGTCTGATTCTTTGCGACCCCATGAACTGAAGCATGTCAGGCCTCCCTGTCCATCACCAACTCCCTGAGTCCACCCAAAACCATGTCCATTGAGTTGGTGATGCCATCCAACCATCTCATCCTTTGTCGTCCCCTTCTCCTCCTACCTTCAATCTTTCCCAGCATCAGGGTCTTTTCCAATGAGTCAGCTCTTCACATCAGGTGGCCAAAGTATTGGAGTTTCAGCTTCAGCATCAGTCCTTCCAATGAACACTCAGGACTGATATCCTTTAGGATAGACTGGTTGGATGTCCTTACAATCCAAGGGACTCTCAAGAGTCTTCTCCAATACCACAGTTCAAAAGCATCAATTCTTCGGCGCTCAGCTTTCCTTATAGTCCAACTCTCACAGCCATACATGACCACTGGAAAAACCATAGCCTTGACTAGATGGGCTTTGTTGACAAAGTAATGTCTCAACTTTTTAATACGCTGTCTGGGTTTGTTATAACCTTCCTTCCAAGGAGTAAGCATCTTTTGATTTCATGGCTGCAATCACCAACTGTAGTGATTTTGGAGCCCAGAAAAATAAAGTCAGCCACTGTTTCCACTGTTTTCCCATTTATTTCCCATGAAGTGATAGGACCGGGTGCCATGATCTTAGTTTTCTGAATGTTGAGCTTTAAGCCAATGTTTTCACTCTCCTCTTTCACTTTCATCAAGAGGCTCTTTAGTTCTTCTCTTTCTGCCATAATGGTGGTGTCATCTGCATATCTGAGGTTATTGATATTTCTCCCCGCAATCTTGGTTCTAGCTTGTGCTTCTTCCAGCCCAGTGTTTCTCATGATGTGCTCTGCATATGAGGTAAATAAGCAGGGTGACAATATACAGCCTTGATGTACTCTTTTTGCTATTTGGAACCAGTCTGTTGTTCCATGTCCACTTCTAACTGTTGCTTCCTGACCTGCATACAGATTTCTCAAAAGGCAGGTCAAAGGTCTGGTATTCCCATCTCTTTTAGAATTTTTCAGTTTACTGTGATCCACACAGTCAAAGGCTTTGGCATAGTCTCTAAAGCAGAAGTAGATGTTTTTCTGGAACTCTCTTGCTTTTTCAATGATACAGCAGATGTTGGCAATTTGATCTCTGGTTCCTCTTCCTTTTTTAAAACCAACTTGAACATCTGGAAGTTCACGGTTCATGTATTGCTGAAGCCTGGCTTAGAGAATATTAAACATTACTTTACTAGTGTGTGAGATGATTGCTAAATTTATAATATTCAATTTTTTTAAAGGTAGCAAAATCTATTTTAATTTTTTTCTGTATTTTTTGAAAACAGATAATACAAAAGTAGAAAAATACCCTTATTATAATAAATTATAAATGATATAACTATAAAGAATACAAAGTAATAAAACAGCAACTAAATTTGGTATAAACAGAATAAAGCTAAGTGAAATGATTTGAAATGGAGAAAAAAGAAAAAACACTGACTAATGATGATTTATAGGTTTACAGACATGAATGGGGCATAGAAAAGAGGAAAAATTTTGCTGGTTTGACCCATTACCACATCATAGACAACAGTATCCCCCACCACACACACAAAAAAAAACGTCTGGAGTGAGATCACAGGAGAAAAGAGATCACGTGTCAAAGACTCATAATTGCTTCCAAAGCCAGTTGAAGAGTAATGAATACACTGTAAATCACCAAAAAGAACACTCTATGTACAGCTTGTCATCATGATGATTTCCCACCTAGAGTATAACCTCATCCACATTGATAGAAGCCTCACAGGATGAGAGGTAACTTAGCACAAAAATATATACAAAACTAAACAGTGGTTATCTTTTACCCTCCTCCCTCCAGGATACTGCCTCAAGCATGAAAGCTTTTGTTGAGTAAGTAAAGATATAGATAGATCTATTCCTATTTCAATATTACTATTGATCAGAAAATATAGCCATGATAAATGCTACAAAGAAAATGAAATGAAAAATCAAGAACAATGCTATATGAAGGTTGTACAACAGGAACAATTTTCATGATCTTGAACAAAATTTCATGAGAATAATCACAACTCTTTATAAAGAAAATAGAATAATTTTAGAAATGTGTAAATAAGAAAAGAGGATTAAATATGAATGAGAATACAGTATATGAAAATGCACTGAAAAGATTTAGTTAAAGAAATAGAGAGATAGCCTTGGTAGTCCAGTGGCTAAAACTCCATGCTGCCAGTTCAGGGGACACGGATTCAATCCCAGGTTAGAGAACTAAATTTCATATGCTGCAACTAATGTCAACAGAAATCAAGCACGGGAGACTAAAGATCCTGGATGCTGCAAGTAAGACCTATCACGGCCTAAATATGTATATATAAAGAAATAGAAAGTTCAGTTCAGTTCAGTAGCTCAGTCATGTCTGACTATGTGCAACCCCATGGACTGCAGTATGCTAGGCCTCCCTGTCGATCACCAATTCCCAGAGCCTACTCAAACTCATGTCCAATGAGTTGGTGATGCTCTACAACCACCTCATCCTCTGTCGCCCCCTTCTCCTCTGCCTTCAATCTTTCCCAGCATCAAAGTCTTTTCAAATGAGTCAGTTCTTCCCATCAGGTGGCCAAAGTTTTGGAGTTTCACCTACAGCATTAGTCCTTCCAGTGAATATTCAGGATTGATTTCCTTTAGAATGGACTGGTTGCATGTCCTTGCAGTCCAAGGGACTCTCAAGAGTCTTCTCCAGCACCACAGTATATGTATTTTAATTATTGACTTCAACAAAATTAATGTCACATGTTACAGAAACAGAAGAGACTTCGCTAAAAATAAATTCATGGGAGTGAAGAATATGTTTCAGAATATGTTTTTGACACAAAATAGAAAAGGAATAAAGAAAATTATTAGGGAAAACGATAACTATTCAGCTAACTTGGAATTTGATATAAACATAATTAATAACAAAAATAATATACAAAAATAGTTTGATATAATTTATTAATAAAAATTTTCCTTAAACAAGTGAATATAATGTGCAACATTATTTTACCAAAAATTGAAACATTTAAAGTCATTTTAAAAATATAAATATACTTGGTAAATGTTAAAGTTAAGAAAATATATTTTTTGTTTCACAAAATAGGCAATTCTCTAAAAGGACAGAACACATTTTTGGGCCTCATGTGTTCCCAAAGCAACATTTAAGTTTAGAAAACAGAGAAATTTCATAGTATTTGAAGAAAAACCCTTCAAGGAATGAATACTATGGTGCTTTTTGTGGTTATATAGTTAAGGAAATAGATAATCAAAATTATTTTATGAAGTTAGATAACAGCTTTATAAACATCAAAGTTAAACATTCTGTAATGTATGTGAGTGGAGAAAGCAATGGCAACCATCTCCAATACTCTTGCCTGGAAAATTCCAAGGATGGAGGCGCCTGGTAGGCTGCAGTCCATGGGGTCACGAAGAGTCCGACACGATTTCACTTTCACTTTTCACTTTCATGCATTAGAGAAGGAAATGGCAACCCACTCCAGTGTTCTTGCCTCTAGAATCCCAGAGACGGCGGAGCCTCCTGGGTCCTACAGAGTCGGACAGGACTGAAGCGACTTAGCACAGCAGCAGCAATGTATGTGACCCGGGACACACACAGTCTGCTTTGGGTTAGCTATCTAAATTTTATAAATAAATGAAAACTGTGAATTATTTAACTGACCTCCTTGGCAAAGTGTATGCTCATTTTATTTTGATTAATAAGTTATAAGTAATATTATTTTGTGATATAGTGTTTTGAGTTGCATTTTGCCCCCTTCCATCCAAGTTCACATGTTGAATTCTCTTCAACATCAGAATGTGCTGTATTTCAAAATATGGTAGGGGTAACTATTTTCAAAAGAGGTAAGAGTACGTATTAAGTCACTAATTCATGATTGACTCTTTTTCAACCTCATAGACTTGTAGCTACCAGGCTCTTCTGTCCATGGAATTCTCCAGGCAAGAATACTGGAGTGGGTAACCATTTCCTTTTCCAGGGAATTTTCCCAACTCAGGGATCAAACCTGTGGCTCTGGTAGCATCTCCTGCATTGCAGGCAGATTATTTTACCACTGAGCCACTGGGAAAGCCCTATGTATATATTATGAATTGAATTTGGAGACTACAGGGAAGTATATGTCCATCAGGCAATCTTCTTAACAGTAAATTATGAAAAAAAATTTCTGTGGCTTTTTAAAATGATAACAAACTTCAGGAACTGAGAGTGCTGGGGAAGGAGTCATGAAAACACAGTCAGCTCTGCAACCACAGATACTATCAGCAAATATTTCAAGGTAAGAAATATTATCTTATTCTCATCACTGGTTCATATTGCATTAGAAATCTCTTAACTGAACCCATATTGCCAGGCTTAATGATGCTTTTCACTTTTTATACATCATTTGGAGAGATGAAGTCAGTTATATTTATAGTCAGTTATGTTACATACTCCTAAAGGTTACCTCACTATGCATAAGTGAGATAGGGAAGAATAAGGTTGGGGCAAAATCCCCAAAATATTTTCAATGACACACACAAAAAATTGACTGTGTGTGCATATACTAAATTGCTTTAGTCATGTTAGACTCTTCATGACCCTAATGACTGTAGCCTGCCAGGCTCCTCTGTCCATAGGGATTCTCCAGGCAAAAATACTGGAGTGGGTTGCCTTGCCTTCTGCCGGGGATCTTCCAGACCCTGGGATTGAACCTGAGTCTCTTAATGTCCTGCATTGCCAGGAGTGTCCTTTACCACTAGCACCAACTGGGAAACCAAAAGTTGACAATAACTTAATAGAAATGAGAGCACAGATTTGTACATGTTAACAGTTAAATACATGATGACAATATAGTATTCTACCTTGAAAACATCCTAAAATTTATTTGCATCAGAAGAGTTACTGCTTGTAAGATAATATGAAGACATGGTGGAAGGGTTATCTGAAATCAGAAGGAAAACTGCAACAGCAGGTGTGAATGGGCATGGCTTATAGCATATATGATAAAGTACAGTAATAAGTAGATGTTTGATGCTGTGTGTATGTGTATATATGTGTCTCTGTGTCTGTGTTTGTTTTTGTGTATTCCTAGAAGTATCTGTTCTATTGGGTGAAATTTTCTATAATCTACAAATGATTTTTGCAGATGAAATGACACACAAGCAAAGGTAAAATTAGCTTTAATCTCAAAATATCCCCTAATAAAGCAATCACTTTGAAGCAAATTCCTATAAAAAAAGATTTGTATTAAAATAGATTGTGTGTAGAAAATTCATCATTCATAGACATTAGATAACATAGTAAATGTGTGTGAAAAATTATATTTATTATAAATATCTTTGAAAATAAGGAAAAATAGTATATAATTAAGTTAAAACAAAAGGAAACATGGTATATAGACCCACAAATGCACCCCATATTTATCCTTTGTATTTCTGCTATCTTGTTCTTTTTATAGACATAAAATTTTATTTGCCACTTTTACACTATCAATGAAATTTATGCAAATAAAAATAGGGATTTTTTTTTTTATTCAGTTGAGTATCTCTTTATTTTTTTTTTTCTGGAAAATAATTTGGCTTTTATTGTAAATTTTAGTTAATTTAATTTTTTTTCACTTTCTTTCTTTCTTTCTTTATTTTTTATTTTACTTTACAATTCTGTATTGGTTTTGCCATACATTGACATGAATCCACCACGGGTGTACATGTGTTCCCAAACATGAACCCCCCTCCCACCCCCCTCCCCACAACATCTCTCTGGGTCATCCCCGTGTACCAGCCCCAAGCATGCCGTATCCTGCATCGGACATAGACTGGCGATTCGATTCTTATAATATCCATTTTCCAAGAAAGATTTTAGACCTCTATCTTCTTCAGAAGAGATGCATTTATTTTCTCAGTTCAGTTCAGTTCAGTTCAGTCACTCAGTCGTGTCCGACTCTTTCCGACCCCATGAATTGCAGCACGCCAGGCCTCCCTGTCCATCACCAGCTCCCGGAACTCACTCAGATTCAGGTCCATCCAGTCCGTGCTGCCATCCAGGCATCTCATCCTTGGTCATCCCCTTCTTTTCCTGCCCCCAATCCCTCCCAGCATCAGTCTTTTCCAATGAGTCAACTCTTCTCAAGAGGTGGCCAAAGTACTGGAGTTTCATCTTTAGCATCAGTCCTTCCAAAGAAATCTCAAGGTTGATCTCCTTGAGAATGGACTGGTTGGATCTCCTTGCAGTCCAAGAGACTCTCAAGAGTCTTCTCCAACACCACAGTTCAAAAGCATCAATTCTTCAGCGCTCATGTAAAATGATTAAAACTTGTTTCTAATAACTTGAAATATTTTTTGAAATATTTTTGGGAGATACTGATTAATATTTATAGGCATCTGTCATATTAAGCTCAGTTCAGTTGTCATTCAGTCGTGTCCGACTCTTTTCAACCCCATGGACTGCAGTACACCATGTTTGCCCATACATCACCAACTCCCGGAGTTCACTCAAACTCACGTCCATTGAGTTGGTGATGCCATCCAGCCATCTCATCCTCTGTCATCCCGTTCTCCTCCTGCCCTCAATCTCTGCCAGCATCAGAGTCTTTTCAAATGAGTCAGTTCTTCCCATCAGGTGGCCAAAGTACTGGAGTTTCAGCTTCAGTGTCAGTCCTTCCAATGAATATTCAGAACTGATTTCCTTTAGGATGGACTGGTTGGATGTCCTTGCAGTCCAAGGGACTCTCAAGAGTCTTCTCCAACACCATAGTTCAAAGCCATCAATTCTTTGGCACTCAGCTTTCTTTATAGTCCAACTCTCTCATCCATACATGACTACTGGAAAAACCATAGCCCTGATTGGACGGACCACTGTTGGAAAAGTAATATCTCTGCTTTTTAATATTCTGTGTAGGTTGGTCTTAACTTTTCTTCCAAGGAGCAAGCATCTTTTAATTTTATGGCTACAGTCACCATCTGTAGTGATTTAGGAGCCAAACAAATAAAGTCTGTCACTGTTTCCACTGTTTCCCCATCTATTTGACATGAAGTGATGGGACCAGATGCTATGATCTTCATTTTCTGAATGTTGAATTTTAGGCCAACTTTTTCACTCCATCTTTCACTTTCATCAAGAGCCTCTTTAGTTCTTCTTCACTTTCTGCCATAAGGGTGGTGCCATCTGCTTATCTAAGGTTATTGATATTTCTACCAGCATTCTTGATTCCAGTTGTGCTTCAACCAGCCCAGCATTTCTCATTATATACTCTACATATAAGTTAAATAAGGAGGGTGACAATATATAGCCTTGATGTATTCCTTTTCCTATTTGGAACCAGTTTGTTGTTTGATTTCCGTTCTGACTGTTGCTTCTTTACCTGCATAAAGACTTCTCAGGAGGCAGGTCAGGTGGTCTGGCATTCTCATCTCATGAAAAATTTTCCACAGTTTGTTGTGACCCACACAGTTAAAGGCTTTGGCATAGTCAATAAAGCAGAAATAGATGTTTTTCTAGAACTCTCTTGCTGTTTTGATGATCCAACAGATGTTGGTAATTTGATCTCTAGATTACCTTCTCTAAATCCAGCTTGAACATCTGGAAGTTCACAGTTCACATACTATTGTAGCCTGGCTTGCAGAACTTTGAGCATTACTATACTAGTGTGTGAGATGAGAGAAATTGTGCAGCAGTTTGAGTATTCTTGCCGGGAGAATTCCAGGGACAGAGGAACCTGAACACTGCAGCCCATGGGGTCACAAAGAGTCAGACATGACAGCAATTTCCACTTCACTTGAGCATTCTTTGGTATTGCCTTTCTTTCAGATTGGAATGAAAAGTGACCTTTTCCAGTCCTGTGGCCACTGCTGAGTTTTCCAAATTTGCTGGCATATTGAGTGGAGCACTTTCACAGTATCATCTTTTAGGATTTGAAATAACTCAACTGGAATTCCATCACCTCTACTAGCTTTGTTCGCAGTGATGCTTTCTAAGGCCCACTTGACTCCACATTCCAGGATGTCTGGCTCTGGGTGAGTGATCACACCATCGTGATTATCTGGGTCGTGAAGATCTTTTTTGTATAGTTCTTCTGTGTTTTCTTGTCACCTCTTCTTAATATCTTCTACTTCTATTAGGTCCATACCATTTGTGTCTTTCACTGTGCCCATCTTTGCATGAAATGTTCCCTTCGTATCTCTAATATTCCTGAAAAGATCTCTAGTCTTTACCATTCTATTGTTTTTCCTCTGTTTCTTTGCATTGATTGCTGAGGAAGGCTTTCTTATCTCTCCTTGCTATTCTTTGGAACTCTGCATTGAAATGGATGTATCTTTCTTTTTCTCCTTTGCCTTTCATTTCTCTTCTTTTCACAGCTGTTTGTAAGGCCTCCTCAAACAATCATTTTGCTTGCTTGCATTTCTTTTTCTTGAGGATGGTCTTAATCCTTGTCTCCTGTACAATGTCATGAACTTCAATTCATAGTACTTCAGGGACTCTGCCTATCAGATTTAATTCCTTGAATCTATTTGTCACTTCCAGTGTATAGTCGTAAGGGATTTGAATTAGGTCATACCTGAATGTCCTAGTGGTTTTCTCCACTTTCTTCATTTAAATCTGAATCTGGCTATAAGGAGTTCGTGATCTGAGCCACAGTCAGTCCCCACTTGTTTTTTCTGGCTGTATAGAGCTTCTCCATCTTGGTTACAAAATTATAATCAATCTGATATCAGTATTGACCATCTGGTGATGTCCATGTGTAGAGTCTTCTATTGTGTTGCTGGAGAAGGCTATTTGCTATGATCGGTGAATTATCTTGGGAAAATTCTTCTAGCCTTTGCCTTGCTTCATTCTCTACTCCAAGGCCAAATTTGCCAGTTACTCCAGGTATTTCTTGACTTTCTATTTTTGCATTCCAGTCCCCTGTAATGAAAAGGACAGCATTTTGGGGTGTTAGTTCTAGAAGGTGTTGTGAGTCTTCATAGAACAGTTCAACTTCAGCTTCTTCAGCATTATTTTTCAGGGCAATGACTTGGATTACTGTGATATTGAATGGTTTTCCTTCGAAATAAACAGAGATCTTTCGGTTGTTTCTGAGATTGTGTAGCATAATTAATATCAACAATTTGCAGTCAACATTCCCTTTCCCAAATCTTAGTAGCAGGTGTGTTATTTGCTCATTTGTATTGACTCTCTGCAGCCCCATGGACTGTAGTCTTCCAGTTTCCTTTGTTCGATGGGATTCTCCAGGCAAGAATACTGGAGTGGGTTGCCATTCCATTCCCCAGGAAATCTTCTCAACCCAGGGATTGAACCTGGATCTCCTGCATCGCAGGCAGTTTCATTACCTTCCGAGCCACAAGGAAGCCCTTTCTTAGTAACATATTTCAACCAAACCCTATTTTTCTTCAAATCTTTTTTGAGAACAAGCTTGAACCACTATCCTTGGTGCTTATGCCTTGAATTAGTGTATTTCAATTTTCTGTAATTAGATAATTGTGACCTCTTTTGTCTTATGATACATAGCCACCATGGTCTCTGAAGAACAAGATGGCAAGTGTGGAATGGTAAGTGATTTCATGATCTAGAAGTGCTATATATATTTCTACTCTCAACCCATTAGCTAGAATTCAATCAAAAAGTTCAAATCTAACCAAAATGGAGCTGGGAAATATCATCCTTCCCTATTCCTAACCAGTATCCTTATCTCAAACACTTAGATAATTTTATTTCATTTTGTTTTCAGAATTTTATTCTGATATTTTCAGAATTTAATCCCAGAAATTTGATTCCAGAATTTGTCCTCTTAACTACTGTAACATTGTGGTGACTCATGTTTCTATCCTCAGGTGACTTATATTACTTTGGACCTGTAAAACATTTGAGGCTTCCCCAGATTGCTCAAGGCTTCCCAGGTGGTGCTAGTAGGAAAAAGCCTGCCTGCCAGTCCAGAAAACATTTGAGACACAGGTTCAATCCCTGGGATGGGAAGATCCCCTGGAGAAGGAAGAGGCAACCCACTCCAGTATTCTTGCCTAGAGAACCCCATGGACAGAGGAGCCTGGTGGGCTACAGTCCATGGGGTTACAAACAGTCAGATATGACTGAAGTGACTTAGCATCAGCAGCAGATTGCTCAGCAGGTAAAGAATCCAACTACAGTGCAGGAGACACATGAGGTTTAGGTTTGATCCCTGGGTCAGAAAAGTCCCCTGAAAGAGGAAGATGGCAACCCACTCCACTGTTCTTACCTGGAGATTCCCATAGACAGGGGAGCCTGGCAGGCTATAGTCCAAAGGATGGCAAGATGTCAGACACAACTAAAAGGGCACATAAAACACTGAATCTAATTTGCAGAAATCGAATTGGATTTACATTTATAAGTTGATTTGTGATTAATAAATGCATTTCATTTTTAAAAAGTATTTAACTTATATTGAACCTTTTTTTTGCATTTATAGACTGGAAATTACTTAGTCAATTTGTATAAAACTTTTCATTAGACACACAGTCACGCAGTCATGTCTGACTCTTTTATGAGCCTATGGACCACCAGGTTCTTCTACCTGGAATTCTCCAGGCAAGAATACTGGAGTAGGTTGCCATTCCTCATCTCCAGGAGATCTTCCAACCCCAGGGGTCGAACTCACATCTCCTGTATTGCAGGCATATTCTTTACCACTGAGCCACCTGAGATGACCCCATGGACCAAGATCCTCTGTCCATGTGTTTCCCAGGTAAGAATACTGGTGTGGGTAGTCATACCTTTCACCAGGAGATCTTCTTGAACTAAGGATCAAACCCATGTTTCATGAATTACAGGATTCTATAACATCTTAGCCACCAGGGAAGCCAAAAAGTAGTGTTATTATGTCTTAAATATTGTGTTAAAATACAGTACCTTATTTTGTATTATAGTGTACGGTTTAATTTGCTAATACTTTTCTTTAGTTTTTATAATTTTACATAAATATTCATTTTAAAAGATTAGCTAAATATTTATTTCTTGACACTCACATCCATAGAGGAAAAAATCTTTTCTTGCCTCATACAATTAAAACAGGCAGATTTCAGACAACAAGCTGTCTCAAGCAGAAAGTGATTGTTGAGACTTTAGCTATGCTACCCCATGGTTTTACTGCTTTGTCATACATTTTACTGAGAAAACTGGCATGCTGGTATCTGAAACTGAAAGTGGCGTTGTCTTGCAAGCACATACACTTCCTATATAACAGCCTGGAGAGTCACATGCAAATGTAAATTTCTTCCAACAAACCTTGTGATAAGCAGTCTCCTTCATTTCTCAGTGTCTTCTCCTTCTGTGCCCATTGAGACCCCTACACCCAAAGTTTCCAAAACTCATTCATTTTAGAGTGAATTGATAGATTCAGATTCTGCCTTTGTCCAGGAACCCCAAAGCACTCTACCAGAGAGAGAGAAAGTGAGACTCACTCCATCATGTGCAACTCTTTGCGACCCCATGAACTGTAACAGGCAAATTTGGCCTTGGAATGCGGAATGAGGCAGGGCAAAGACTAATAGAGTTTTGCCAAGAAACTGCACTGGTCATAGCAAACACCCTCTTCCAACAACACAAGAGAAGATTCTACACATGGACATCACCAGATGGTCAACACTGAAATCAGATTGATTGTATCTTTGCAGCCAAAGATGGAGAAGCTCTATAGAGTCAGCAAAAACAAGAACGGGAGCTGACTGTGGCTCAGACCATGAACTCCTTATGGCCAAATTCAGATTTAAATTGAAGAAAGTGGGGAAAACCGCTAGACCATTGAGGTATGACCTAAATCAAATCCCTTATGATTATACAGTGGAAGTGAGAAATAGATTTAAGGGCCTAGATCTGATAGATAGAGTGCCTGATGAACTATGGAATGAGGTTCGTGACATTGTACAGGAGACAAGGATCAAAATCATCCCCATGGAAAAGAAATGCAAAAAAGCAAAATGGCTGTCAGGGGAGGCCTTACAAATAGCTGTGAAAAGAAGAGAAGTGAAAAGCCAAGGAGAAAAGGAAAGATATGAGCATCTGAATGCAGAGTTCCAAAGAATAGCAAGAAGAGGTAAGAAAGCCTTCTTCAGTGATCAATGCAAAGAAATAGAGGAAAACAATAGAATGGGAAAGACTAGAGATCTCTTCAAGAAAATTAGAGATACCAAGGGAACATTTCATGCAAAGATGGGCTTGATAAAGGACAGAAATGGTCTGGACCTAACAGAAGCAGAAGATATTAAGAAAAGGTGACAAGAATACACAGAAGAACTGCACAAAAAAGATCTTCATGACCAGATAATCACGATGGTGTGATCACTCATCTAGAGCCAGACATCCTGGAATGTGAAGTCAAGTGGGCCTTAAAAAACATCACAAGGAACAAAGCTAGTGGAGGTGATGGCATTCCAGTTGAGCTATTTCAAATCCTGAAAGATGATGCTGTGAAAGTGCTGCACTCTATATGCCAGCAAGTTTGAAAAACTCAGCAGTGGCCACAGAACTGGAAAAGGTCAGTTTTCATTTCAATTCCAAAGAAAGGCAATACCAAAGAATGCTCAAACTACTGAAAAATTGCACTCATCTCACACGCTAGTAAAGTAATGTTCAAAATTCTCCAAGCCAGGCTTCAGCAATACGTGAACCGTGAACTTCCTGATGTTCAAGCTGGTTTTCGAAAAGGCAGAGGAACCAGAGATCAAATTGCCAACATCCGCTGGATCATGGAAAAAGCAAGAGACTTCCAGAAAAACATCTATTTCTACTTTATTGACTATGCCAAAGCCTTTGACTGTGTGGATCACAACAAACTGTGGAAAATTCTGAAAGTGATGGGAATACCAGACCACCTGACCTGCCTCTTGAGAAATCTGTATGCAGGTCAGGAAGCAACAGTTAGAAGTGGACATGGAACAACAGACTGGTTCCAAATAGGAAAAGGAGTACGTCGAGGATGTATATTGTCACCCTACTTATTTAACTTATATGCAGAGTACATCATGAGAAATGCTGGACTGGAAGAAACACAAGCTGGAATCAAGATTGCCGGGAGAAATATCAATAACCTCAGATATGCAAATTACACCACCCTTATGGCAGAAAGTAAAGAGGAACTAAAAAGTCTCTTGATGAAAGTGAAAGAGGAGAGCAAAAAAGTTGGCTTAAGGCTCATCACTAAGAAAATTAAGATCATGGCATCCGGTCCCATCACTTCATGGGAAATAGATGGGGAAACAGTGGAAACAGTGTCAGACTTTATTTTGGGCACTCCAAAATCACGGCAGATGGTGACTGCAGCCATGAAATTAAAAGACTCTTACTCCTTGGAAGAAAAATTATGAGCAACCTAGATAGCATATTCAAAAGCAGAGACATTACTTTGCCAACTAAGGTCCGTCTAGTCAAGGCTATGGTTTTTCCTGTGGTCATGTATGGATGTGAGAGTTGGACTGTGAAGAAGGCTGAGCACCGAAGAATTGATGCTTTTGAACTATGGTGTTGGAGAAGACTCTTGAGAGTCCCTTGGACTGCAAGGAGATCCAAACAGTCCATTCTGAAGGAGATCAACCCTGGGATTTCTTTGGAAGGAATGATGCTACAGCTGAATCTCCAGTACTTTGGCCACCTCATGTGAAGAGTTGACTCATTTGAAAAGACTCTGATGCTGGGAGAGATTGGGGGCAGGTGGAGAAGAGGACGACCGAGGATGAGATGGCTGGATGGCATCACGGACTCGATGGATTTGAGTCTGAGTGAACTCCAGGAGTTGGTGATGGACAGGGAGGCCTGGTGTGCTGCAATTCATGGGGTCGCAAAGAGTCGGACACTACTGAGCGAGTGAACTGAACTGAACTGAACTGTAGCCTGACAGGCTCCTCTCTATTTGAAATTCTTCAGGCCAGAATATAGGGTGGGTAGCTGTTACCTTCTGCAGGGGATCTTCCCAATCTAGGGATCAAACCCAAGTCTTTCACATTGCAGGTGTATTCTTTACTGTCTGAGCTACCAAAGAGGCCCAAAAATACTGGAATGGCTAGCCCATTGCTTATCCATCAGTTCTTCCCAACCCAGGAATCAAACCAGAGTCTCCTTCATTGCAGGTGGATTGTTTACCCACTGAGCCACCAGGGAAGCCCTAAGCAGGAATCCTAGTTAAGGTAAGTGCCCCCAGGTTGTACCTCTCTCTAGGCTAGCAGCTTGCCTCGACCTTCCCATATGTCCCCTCCAGACATGCCCTGTATTTCCTCCACACCCTGTGAGTAACAAAATTCTACATTTAAGTTTCTCTTGTGGTTTCTGCTTAACCAAGGCTTCTCTCTTGAGAAACATGTATACAGGTCAGAAAGCAACAGTAGGAACTGGACATGGACCAACAGACTGGGTCCAAATAGGAAAAGGAGTACATCAAGGCTGTATATTGTCACCCTGCTTACTTAACTTATATGCAGTGTACATCATGAGAAATGCTGGGCTGGAGGAAGCACAGGCTGGAATCAAGATTGCTGGGAGAAATATCAATAACCTCAGATGTGCAGATGACACCACACTTATGGCAGAAAGTGAAGAAGAACTAAAGAGCCTCTTGATGAAAGTGAAAGAGGAGAATGAAAAAGTTGTCTTAAAGATCAACATTCAGAAAATTAAGATCATGGCATCTGGTCACATCACTTCATGGCAAATAGATGGGGAAACAGTGGAAAGAGTGGTTAACTTTATTTTTTGGGGGGGGCTCCCAAATCACTACAGATGGTGATTGTAGCCATGAAATTAAAAGACGCTTACTCCTTGGAAGGAAAATTATGACCAACCTAGACAACATATTAAAAAGCAGAGACATTACTTTGTCAACAAAGGTCCATCTAGTCAAGGCTGTGGTTTCTCCAGTGGTCCTGAATGGATGTGAGAGTTGGACTATAAAGAAAGCTGAGCACTGAAGAATTGATTCTTTTGAACTGTGTTGTTGGAGAAGACTCTTTTTCTTTTTTAATTAATTAATTAATTAATTAATTTCCCTTCTTTCTTTATTTATTTTTTATTTTACTTTACAATTCTGTATTGGTTTTGCCATACATTGACATGAATCCACCACGGGTGTTAACAGCCCCTTGGACTACAAGGAGATTGAACCAGTCCATCCTAAAGGAGATCAGTCCTGGTTGTTCACTGGAAGGACTGATGTTGAAGCTGAAACTCCAATACTTTGGCCACCTGATGTGAAGAGCTGACTCATTTGAAAAGACTCTGATGCTCAGAGGGATTGAGGGAAGGAGGAGAAGGGGACAACAGAGGATGAGATGGTTGGATGGCTTCACCAACTCAATGGACATGAGTTTGGTAAACTCCAGGAGTTGGTGATGGACAGGGAGGCCTTGTGTGCTGCGGTTCATGCAGTTGCTGAAAGTTGGGCATGACTGAGCAACTGAATTGAATGGAAAGCTTACCATCCTGGATCCTTTTTCACTTATTTAACAAAATCCTAAGTGACATAGTTCACCTACTCTTGGAGTCCAGTGGTCAGAAGAATGATAAATGATTATGATATCACAACATCATTTCCAAATCTAATAAAAAACATTTCCTCAAACAGATATTATCAGTTGGTAGTAAATCCAACAGATAAATGTCTGATGAGGAATTGAAAACTTATATAGAGCCAATATGATATTGCAGAGGCTATTTGTTGTCTCAAGGGTGAAGAAAATTACACTGTTAAAATGAATTTATCAGGACACACAATGGGAAAAAAAATATTAGTTGTTCCCTGATATGTAGCAATATTGATATAATAGCATATATGACACATTGGTGCCAAAGATATTTTCTTGGGTTTAAGCCAGCTAGTAGATACATTATTTTAGTAGGAAATGAAAGTGAGAGGAGAAAAGGTAAGTGACACCATGAATATACATTTAATAAGTTCCAGAACATGGTGAATTCTACCAGCTCAAATGTCTTCAAGAATTCAATAACAAAGAAATATATTTATCTAAATTAAGTGATTCCAGGGACATATTGACATGATGAAATGTGGTTCTGAATAGAATCCTTGGTTAGGATAAATCAATTATAAAAAATGTTCTCAGTACATTAGTAAAATTTAACATGAATATTAAAATATTTATATTAATACTTTATTAATGGGATTATTTTATTGTGACTGCAAAGAATGATTTTTAATCTTATTAAATTTAAAAAGACAATATTGTTATTTTTTTTTTTTTACTTTACAATATTGTATTGGTTTTGCCACACATCAACATGAATCTGCCACGGGTGGACAAATAATAATAAAATAAAAAATAAAATAAAATAAAAAGACAATAATACCTGTAAATTTATTAATGATCAAATAAGACAAATATGTATAAAGCATGCACATAATAAATATTAATAAAATCTTATTTTAATTATGCATACAATTGTTATGGTATATATGTATCAATACGCTACTGACTCTCCTTGAAGCATGGGATTATGTATAGTTTACATTATATTTCCCCTTCCCTTTTATTCATTTGCACATTCTGATTTTTACATATTGATCATTTTTATTACAATTTATTTTATATCCAAACATAAAGAGATAGGTACCTGGATTTCTCATAAAAATGTTTCCATCACTTTTTGACACTAATTTTATGTCTAAAAATCTCTTTAACCATTGTGGAAAATATGACAGTAACAAATTACTAAATTCAAGTATACAAAGAGTTTGTCAATATAATTGTCTTTTTCCCTAAGCCTATCCATTTAAAATGTTACAGAGCTTGGAGAATACAAACCCTTCATGACACGACTAAGAATGAATGATTAATTTGGGAATTCATATTAATGTTTCATAGAAATTATAGGTCACATGAATATCCAAAGTGTGTATGTACTCAATGAAGCATTACTATCCAAGGATATTGAAAATTAATGGATTTCTCATCTCACTATTTTTTTAAAAAATAAGAACTCTGATAATTTTATAGTAACCAATAATTTTTATTTAGTTTGTGCATATGTGTGTGTTATTCCACAATACCAAGAATAAGAAGTCACTTTAAGTACTGAAAGACATTGAGGATTATCCTGTTTTGATGAAAAAATATGTTGTTTCATATACAAATAGCCTCATAAACAATCTGCTTTCTTATGCCTTTGAGAATTTAGATTTCGGTTTTCAGTATTAAATTGGATTGCTTTATGAATATAAAATGACAATGAACAGTTCTTTCATAAGGAGAGCCAAAGGAAACTTGGTGAGTTAGCTCATTCAGATTCAAATTTTAATCTGGGAAATCATATCACAGTGAGACTCTGTTTAATATTTTTTCTTCCCAGTTTAAAAAAAAAAGTAACCTCTCCAGAGTAAATAATAAATATCATTAAATTAATTTGTTTAATCAATTATGTCATATTTTAAAATTCATGATAGTAACATAGTCTCCATCTTGTGCAGTCATTTTCTATCTTAAATATTATAAGTGTGTCTTTCATGTACAATATGGAAATGAAAGTCTCTCAGTCATGTCCAATTCTGCAACCCTATGGACTATAGACTGCCAGACTCCTCTGACCATGTGATTCTCCAGGCAGGAAAACTGGAGTGGGTTGCCATTTCTTCTCGAGAGGATCTTCCCAAGCCAGAGATCAAACTCAAGTCTCCTACATTGCAGGCAGTTTCTTTACAGGCTGAGCTAACAGGGAAGCCCCATTTACAGTATAGACATTTTCATTTTACTTAATATGAACATTTTGTTAGTAAGAATAGTAAGCAATGCAAAAGTACAGTAGACTTAAAAACAACAACTGCCTAACAATTCCTTAATGTTAAATCCTATCCATTTATTTGTGTGTATTTTAAATATACTTAAAAGAAATAACATACAGATTTTAGTACAATATTCTAAACTAAATATTTTAATTGTATGATTACTGATGATCTTTCCAATGGTCCTGCAGTTTAGGCATAATTATCCTCATTTTGCAAATGATAAAAGTAAGGCAAGAACCAACATTTCCCAAAGGCATACCCAAAAACAAGAATATTTGAGCTTAACTGTGTAATTTCAGAATCCACTGAAATGTGCAGCAAAATGGTATACCAAAAGTTTCATACCATTGAAAATGGGATTTTCTCAGAATAAGTTATTTTCATCTGAATAACTCTCACAAGACAAATATTGAAAGCGATTTTTTCAAATATTTATCAATTAGCTTTTATTCATTGCTAATTTTGCATAATATCATACTATAAAAGAATATTTTAGATATATTCTTTCAAAAGTAATGCTGCATTAAAAGACATATTTTGCCACAATAAATATTTTACAGTATTTGTTTCTTCTACCATGTCAATAAGAGGAAAATCAATTAAAAATAATCAACTATAGAGTCATATAAGTGTTGTGATTATTTCATTCAATGGTTGCCTTGTCTCATCACAAAGACCCTGTCTTTAGTGAGAAATGTTATAATTTCCACATTTAAAAAATCGTTTACATAAACAAACAAATAAAAAGTGTTAATAGAATTTACAGTGTTGACTAAGTTAAGCAGCTTTTTCAAAGTCAAATAAATATGGTAGATTACACATATCATTTTCTTAGCTTTTGCTTTTATTTTCCACATCAATTCCAAAATGATACTATAATTTCATTACTTTTAAATTTTCACTGTCATGCTAAATACAAATTAATTTACTTCAAGGAATCATAAACTCTTTTAGTGTCATATAAATATATATTTATTAAACTATAATTATGCTTCATAAATCCTAAATCAATTTTCACAACTCTAATTGCATTTTGTTTCTTCAAGAACTTCTGTGATTATTATACAACCTATGAAATGGCTCACTACTATTTCAGATCTTCCTTTGTGATTATTTTAAATTCACTTTTTCACGTGTATTAATAAAGCTTCCAGGTTTATATATGTTACTGATGTGTTTTTACTTCTTTATTATTCTCCTTGACTTGTATTATTCCTACACATTGAGTTCTTCTCCAGAAAATCATCATTTTATTGTAGCAATGGGAAAAGGTTTTCCTAACTTAAACAGATCTTTAAGCCAAAAAAAGGGAGGGAGAAAATGTAGACAATAGGTTAATGTCTGGAGAATTTAGCATTCACAGGAAGCTATGAAGATACTTCTATATGAAATATTAAAGAAAGGAAACATTCAATATTGTATATTGAAAGATGAAATGTGTGGTGCCTATATGGAAATAAAATACCAGTAATATAATAAAAAAGGAACAAAAGTCTCTAGAAATAAAATTATTATGTGTAACAAGAGGTATATAAAGCATTTGAAGGACTCTCACCTTAAAATAAAAGCAAGTAGAATGTACTTTAGTGCCTCTCAAAACTATTTTACACAACCAATGTTGTGAAGAATAAAAGTTAAGAAATTCAGCCTCCACTGCAGCAATGTTTTTAAAATGTAGAAAGGAAATATGTGTTTTTCTGGAAGGGCCCACTTTTCTCTTTCTGTGATAGCAGCATTTTTTCTATTTAGCAATATAAATGATCCTTAACTTATCCTGGGAATGATCCTGTGTACATATGTCTTAATATGCTCAGACAGACAGAATAGTCTTTGGAAATTTGTTGGTTCATTACTTAAACATTAAGTGCTTATAGCTTGCCTTTTATGCCTTCTTGAAGTGTACTGTATTAGTGGTTACTGAATGCAGAAAAATGAGTGAGGAAGCAGAAATATTTAAACTTTTCAGAATATGCATATATATATATATATCTATACATATACAGACTTTATTTTCTTAGGATTCAAAATCACTGCAGATGGTGACTGCAGCCATGAAATCAAGCGATGCTTGCTGCTTGGAAGAAAAGCCATGACCAACCTAAAAAACATATTAAAAAGCAGAGACATTACTTTGCCAACAAGGGTCCATCTAGTCAAAGCTATGGTTTTTCCAGTGGTCATGTACGGATGTGAGAGTTGGACCATAAAGAAAGCTGAGTACCGAAGAACTGATGCTTTTGAACTGTGGTGTTGGAGAAGACTCTTGAGAGTCCCTTGGACAGCAAGGAAATCAAACCAGTCCATCCTGAAGGAAATCAGTCCTGAATATTCATCGGAAGGACTGATGCTCAAGCTGAAACTCCAATACTTTGGCCACCTGATGTGAGGATCTGACCCACTGGAAAAGACCCTGATGCTAGGAAAGACTGAAGGATGACAGAGTATAACTGACTCTATGGATATGAGTTTGAGCAAGCTTTGGGAGTTGATGTTAGACCGGGAAGCCTGGCGTCCTGCAGTCCATGGGATCACAAAGAGCTGGACTCAACCGAGCTACTGAACTGAACTGAACTGGTATATATTAAAAGTAGCTTCTAAATCTCACTTGTTTAAGCATCTTCTAGCCAGTTAATACATATGCTTGATTATGAAAATCAGTACTACAGCAGTTGACTGTTTTGGGACAGAAAAAAGACCATTTTAATTCTAATGCTGTTTGAACTTCCTTTAGCATGTGATGTAGTTGACATTTCAAAATTCTCTTTTTTTTCCATATTTCTCCCCCTGCTTTTCTCCTCTTTTTCTAGCTACTGAATCAGAGGCTTGTATGATAATTGCTATCCCTTTGTCTATCCCCAAATCCAGAATTTTTAGGCAGTGCTGTTCATTGGAACATTTGATAATGATAAAAACGGTCTGCAGTCTGTACTGTCCAATATAACAGCCAATAGCTATGTGTGGCTATTGAACACTTCACATCTGACTGGTGCATCTGAGGAGGTTATTTTTAAATTTTACTAATCTTAATTAATTAAAAAAATTATATGTGACTAGTGACTAATGTTAGAGAAGGAAATGGCAACCCACTCCAGTGTTCTTGCCTGGAGAATCCCAGGGACAAGGGAGCATGGTGGGCTGCTGTCTATGCGGTTGCACAGAGTCGGACACGACTGAAGCGACTTAGCAGCAGCAACTTAGCAGCAGTGACTAATGTAATCGACAGCACAGTTTTAGAAGTAATGACAATCTTTTCTATCTTTTCAAATAAGACACACTCCACAAATCACCTACTTTATTATTGTTGCTTAAATAGTCATTTTCAAAACTATTATTGCCAAGTAAGATTTTTCCACAGTTTTAGTAAGCTACACCTCTAAGTATTTGTGGCCAAGCAAAAATACAAATGTATGTTTTTTGAACTTGTAACATCCCCCATATATTCTCATCCATATCTCTAAAAAGTATTTAAAGGAAGTTCATTTCTCTCCACTGTCCTCACTTCATTCAGGTCATAATAATCTACTATCCAAATGAGACTAACGGCATCCTAATAAATCTTTCTGATTCTAGTCTTAAATTCATAAAGTCTATCTCAAGAATCTGCTTCTTTGACTACTATGCTAAAGCTTTAGACTGTGTGGATCACAACAAATTGTGTAAAATTCTTAAAGAAACGGGAATATTACAACACCTTACCTGCCTCCTAAGAAACCTGTATGCAGGACAAGTAGCAACAGTTAGCACCAGATATGGAACAACAGACTGGTTTAAAATTGGAAAAAGAGTATGTCAGGGCTGTATATGGTCACCCTGCTTATTTAACTTCTATGCAGAATACATTGGGTGAAATACTAGGCTGGATAAATCACAAGCTGTAATCAAGATTGCAGGGGGAAAATCAACAAACTCAGACATGGGGATGATAATATACTAATGGCAGAAAGAGAAGAGGAACAAAGTTCCTCTTGATGAAGGTGAAAGAAGAGAGTGAAAAATCTGGTGTAAAATTCAACATTCAAAAAAAAAAAAAAAAGACCATGGCATCTGGTCCCATCACTACATGGCAAATATATGGGGAAACGATGGAAACAGTGACAGACTTTATTTTTTTGGGCTCCCAAATCATTGCAGATGGTGACTGCAGCCATGAAACTGAAAGATGCTTGCCTTTTGGACTAAAAGCTATGACAAACATAGACAGTGTATTAAAATGCAGAGAAAACATTTTGCCAACAAAGGTTCCTATAGCCAAAGCTATGGTTTTTCCAGTAGTCCTGTAAGGATGTGAGAGTTGGACCATAAAGAAGGCTGAGTACTAAGAATTGATGCTTTCAAACTGTGGTGCTGAAGAAGAATCTTGAGAGTACCTTGGACAGGAAAGAATTCAAACTAGTAAATCCTAAAGGAAATTAACTCTGAATATTCATTGAAAGGACTGATGGTGAAGCTGAAGCTCCAATATTTTGGCCATCTTATGTGAAGAACTGACTCATTGGAGAAGACCCTGATGCTGGGAAAGATTGAGGGCAAGAGGAGAAGGGTACAGCAGAGTATGAGATGGTTGGATGACATCACTGACTCAATGAATATGAGTTTGAGCAAACTCTGGAAGATAATGAAGGACAAGGAAGCCTGGTATGCAACAGATCATGGGGTCACAAAGAACTGGGCATGACTTAGCAAGTGAACAACAACGATAAAGGAAGCCTTACAGGCTGGTGCATCATGATATGTTGTTATGGGTGTAACAACAAAATCTTCAATAATTAACATTAAGACCGTTCTGAGGGATACATTCCCAAGAGTTGGTCAACCATCAACATGTTTCTGTGTTCTCTTGGAGATATGCAAGGAGAGAGCAATTAAAATTTTCCTAACATATAAAGAAAAAATCTTTGTTGTAACAGCAGCAGGCTCAGTAGAGAAAATGTGAATATTATACAAGGAATTTTTTTAATATAAAAAACCCAATCACAAAACCCAAAGAATGGCCAGCACTTTAAGTGCCATTTTTATAGGTAAATATTTTTGTGTAATTTTATTTGTTGGCCACCTGATATACTTTGGCCACCTGATGTGAAGAACTGATTCATTGGAAAAGACTCTGATGCTAGGAAAGATTGAAGGCAGAGGAGAAAGGATGAGGCAGAGGATGAGATGGCTGGATGGCATCTCCAACTCGATGGACATGAGTTTGAGCAAGCTCCGGGAGTGGGTGAGGGACAGGGAAACCTGGTGTGCTGCAGTCCATGGAGTCACAAAAAGTCGGACATGACTGATCTACTGAACTTATATTTGTTGGTTTATTATTATTTCCTTATATAGCTTAATCTTATCAGTTTTAATCATATTTGTTTTATTAATATATGGATATATTTTCTTTTAAAATGTAAATATTTATTTTAATTGGAGGTTTGGATATATTTTCAAACAGGGCTTTCCATCTGCTTCAGGGGCAAAAAATCCACCTACCAATGCAGGGTTGCAGGATATGCAGTTCAATCCCTGGGTTAGGAAGACCCCCTGGAGGAGGAACTGGCAACCCACTCCAGTATTCTTGCCTGGGAAATCCCATGGACAGAGGAACCTTGCAGGCTACAGTACATAGGGTGGCAAAGAGTAGGACATGACTGATCACACATGAATATTTTCAAATAACTGCTAGAATCTTCACAATTTCTAATTTAGTGTTTTCCTACTTTTGATTCAATTTAAATGTGAAGTTTAGTTTTTTATATTCAAATTATTATTACTTTGTTGATGAAGTCTGATTGAGACTTTAGATTTTGGTCTGGCATATAAGGAACTAGGAAGTCATCACTCTATTCCGATAGCAAATAAAACTGATCGCAGATCAGCAGCATCAATATTTTCTAGAAATGCAAATTTTTGGTCCCCTTAGTAGAACAAGCAGAAACTTTGGGGTGAGCCCAGAAATATGTGTTTTAACAAGCCATCCTAGTAGTTGCAATGTTGGGCAAAGTGAGCAGTTTTGGACAGCTCTAGATTCTTAAATTAAGACCCAGTTTTCAGAAAATGGAAGAGAAGGTAGAGAAATTAATAAAGAAATGTAAAATGAGTATGATTTTTGCCATTATGGCTCAGGATTTCCAGATGGAATAGAGGACATGTGCATGAAGAGAGAGACGAGAGTTGTTAATATGAAATTATATAAAGAGTTTAGGAGGAGTGTTCAGAAGCTTCCAGTCCAAGCCCTGTTGCTTTACCAGCTTCATTTGATAGAGCAATAGATACAAACACACAGAATGACAGAAAAATGGACAGAGTAAGGGAGGAAGGAAGGAAAGAGAGAGAGAGAAAGAGAAGAACAGAAAAAAAAAAGAAAGAGAAAAAGAAAAACCTGGAGAAGTGTTCACTGACTCATATAAGTGAAGAGACCAAGAGCTAGTTAGATTTCAAGGCTCAGACTAGATTATCAGGTGCCTTCCTTTTTCTCTCTCTTCTTTCTGGTTTTCTCTCTTTCATGTTTCTATTTCCAGCAAGTTCCTTCCAAATGTGCCAAAATCAGCTTCTCTATGCTTTAGATCCTTAAAATTTGCCACATCTACATTCAACGCCCCCAGATGTCTCTGACACTGCAAAGACTATTATCAACCTTGTGATAACCACCACTGTGGAGGACTGGAATTCAAGAAGACTAATCTGAGTAATATATCTATTCTTGTTTTGGGTGTGATTAACCACTTGAGATATATATAGTATGTGTGTGTGTGTGTGTGTGTGTATATATATATATATATATATATATAAAGATATAGATATTATTTGTCAGAAAGACATGTTCTTGGAAGAAATGAGTTAAATCAATGCTATAGATGACTACTCTATAAGCTTTGAGCAGATATACTTGCCCCTTTGGGAATTTTTGAGGTAGATTAGTGTTTGAAGCAAAATAGTACTGGAACTCTCAGCCATGTCTGAGTCTTTGCAACCCCATGGATTGTAGCCCACCAGGCTCCTCTGTCCTTGGGATTTCCCAGGCAAGTTTACTGGAGTGGATTGTCATTTCCTTCTCCAGAGGATCTTCCCAACCCAGGGATCGAACCTGTGCCTCCTGTGTCTCCTGCATTGGCAGGCGGATTCTTTACCACTAAGCCACCTGGAAAGTCATGAAGCAAAATAGACTTCATCCTTATTCTTTTGATAAAACAGTTTCACTGGGTTTAGTCTCAGAAGCTTAAGCAATCATTTGGAATCAGTCTGATTCAGCAGCTATTACAAACCTTGGCTAGGTGAGTGGATAGGATTCAGAACTATTGCAGAGAACTCAACTAAGATAGAGACTTAATAGTGTCCATTCAAATTAATGACAGTAAACATTGGTGACCTTGGCAACAGAAGCCACAATGGATTAACCAAAAGGGAGCCAGATGGCAGTGTACTGAGAAGTGTGAATGATAAATGAGGGAGCAAGAGACAGAGGGAAGAAAATATTCTTAAAATATTCCATGGCAAAGCAAAGTTAATGAAAATAGCAGTTTTCTCAACTTAGAGGAAATATGTTAACAGTCATTATCACTATGTTGTAGAATTGCAAGTAACTACAATTTTGTTCATATGTTTCATACATTTTAAATTAACCACATTCAACATGTATCATTTTACAGTCAGAACAAAAAAAAAATAACATACTTTTAAAAATAAGCAATTAGGCCAAAACACCAGAATGCATGAAATTTACAATCCAGTTTCTGGCACACTTCCCAAAAGGTGAGCATCTGGATCTCCTGAAGCAAATGGAGAGTTGTGTGTTTGGCCCTGTGGCTGTGAGATAGATCTAAATTCACAGAAGAGTTCAGGCTTGTACCCTGGAGCTGTTATGGCAAACTGTACATCTAATTGACAGCTTTTCCGCTGAAAACATCAATAATCTTTCATTGTGTGCTCCAGATCTTGGGCAAGACTCTGAGGGCTCATTTCAGTAACTTATAGCTTTGCAGGTCACCTTTGCAGCAGATTTATATACAGATCTTACAGTGGAGAGGACAGAGTGGAAGGGTATTTGGGGATATGTTCTTACACTCTGAAAACCTAGGTTAAAATTCTTCTTCAAAATGCATATGCACAGAGCTAGATAAATACAGTTTTTAATGTCATTTTTCATTTGTTCTTATCTAAAGTTTACTGAGTCAACTGCCAATGGAACCACTGATTTCTTAGTTTCCTGTCACATAAAATTATAGAACAATGACAAAATAAAAATGTAAAAAGAAAATCATTGAATTAAAATATTTTGATGGATATTTACATTATTTTCTTTTTTTTTCTAATGAAAGTAGTTTTTAGATTTACATTTATTGCAAAAGCATGGCTCATATTTGAGGGACTTAATCCCTTAATTTCCTTTTGGAAAGATTTAAACCTGCATTGTTCAATATGTTAACCACCATTTTCATGTTGCTATTTAAATTTAACAGAAATTAAAATTTAAAAAACAGATTACTTGGTCAGTCTAAACACATTCCATTTACTCAATAGCCAGACATGGTTGGTTGGTAGCCAGATACTACCATACTGGATTGTATGCTGAACCTGAAATGTGGTTATTGGCTTGACAAATTCCACTGAAATGAAACAGACAATTTCACTGTATAGCACTGCCATAGATCTGATCTGCTTGGAGATCAACTTGGATTAACTTGTTGCTAGGCATTCTAGGAGCTGGGTGGGAAGCATGTCTTTTACATTAAAGGACTCTTGTTATAGACACTACTGGTTTTCCTCAAACTATCAATGCTCATTCATTAGCTGATTCCCAATAATCAAGACTCCATTTCTCATCCTCCCTTAATGGTGAGTATACCAAGTGACTATGAAACTTGAGCCTATTATACAAAGTGAAGTAAGCCAGAAGGAAAAACACCAATACAGTATACTAACTCATATATATGGAATTTAGAAAGATGGTAACAATAATCTTGTATGCGAGACAGCAAAAGAGACACAGATGTATAGAACAGTCTTTTGGACTCTGTGGGAGAGGGAGAGGGTGGGATGATTTGGGAGAATGGCATTGAAACATGTATAATATCATATATGAAATGAATCACCAGTCCAGGTTTGATGCATGATACTGGATGCTTGGGGCTGGTGCACTGGTTCACTTTTTATTGTTGTTGTTGTTGGTCTTGTTGATTAAGTGGACAATGATTTGGTTAATGAGAAAGTCAGTGCATTTAACTTTATAAATCTGATTTCCTTGTAGCTTCATCTGTGTACTTCTGCCCTATGGTATGTATGAAAAATACATTGCACTCTTTAAAACATTTCTTTTTTCATGAAAGATTTTGTTTTATTATACAAAAAGGACAGAATCAATTTGTGCATGACATTCATGTTTTTCCTGCTCCATTTTACCTGACAGAATTCTTCAATGATATCCAAAAGAGGACAAACTCCCTTAAAATTATGAAGATAAAATTTATATGTAAAGACCAGAGTAGAAATAAAAAAGTCTGCTTTTGAACAGCCATATATCACAAATCATTGAACAGAGTGAGAAAATTCCTTGTTCTTGGTTAAACCACTATGTGGTATCTGATATATGCAGATGATACAACTAAATCTAAATGATACAATGACTTTTGTAGAAAAGGCCCTAGGTATGAACAGGGATTTTTGCCTGTGATGCAAGGCCACTTTAGCCCTCCAATTCTAGGATGATGTATAAAAAGGACAAGGACTCATGGCAGCAGGAGTGGAATATGCCAAGCCAATAACCACATCTCAGGTCCAACTTACTCATTAGAAGCTGCAGAGCTATTACTGTTCTTGTGTATTGTACAGTCAAAGTTTCAGCCAATTATATGCAGTGTTTCCTGAGTCAAAATTCACCATTTCTGTGCTTTAGAGACTTCTATTAATCTCCTTAACCAGATCATGATTTAACATCTTGCTGACTTCAGCATTCTGAACATCTCTGAAAGATTTCACCAGCAATTTCATGAATCAAATTTTTTTTAAATTTCAAATAAAATTCCCTTTATCCATGAAGCTTCTTAATGAACACAGCTAGAATAGACTTGCAATAATTTAACTGTTAAACTCTGTCTGTAAAGAGAGGCTTTCTTTGCTATCCTGTGATGACATAGAAACTGGTTTGAAGTGTGGAAACACCTGTTATACTTGAAGTAAAATTAAAGATAATAGTCCTAATATATGAAATATACACAAAACTATGATTTAGACCATTTACTAAAAATCATCCTGCAAATTTATTTGACTTTTAACATTTAAAATTTTATATATTCTACCAGTAGAGTATATATGACTCAAACATTCCTCTTATTTCCATAGAGTCAAACTCTTATTCAAATATAATTTACCTACTTTAATAACTTATTTACAAAACTCAAATATATTAATAATAATTATTATTTCAATCTCACTTCCCATAGCTACCAATGTATGCAGTACGTTTTTGCAACAAGGTTTATTAGTAGTAATTTTGATATATGTATGGGAATTTAATTTAGAGAAATAATATTTAGTCTTAAAAAGCAAAACTTAAGCCACAATTATTCCAGAAATTGAAGAGTCAGTAGAGAGTGAAAAGTATAGAAAACATATGTGAATGCATTTAAATGCCAACTTTGTAAAATAATACTGATAATGATGTACTAATAGATTAATATATATATGGTATTAAAATATGTGAAATTATGATTACTAGTGGTATGAGGGTAAATAGATTTAGGGTCTTGTGGCTTTTGAAGTGCTGGTAGGATATTCCAACAAGAGAAGTGGTAAAATAAGTAATTTAAATTGTAGCACAATACTGCTATATTTAATTATTTTTACATTGCTAACAACAAGGACCTACTGTGTAGACAGGGAACTCTGCTCAATGTTATATGGCAGCCTGGAGAAAGAGGTTTATTTTGTGGGTAGGGGGAATGAGTATATGTAAATGTACATATATATATGTATAGCTGAGTCCCTTTGCTGTTCACCTGAAACTAACATAACATTCTTGATCATCATCTATACTTCAATATAAACTGAAAAGTTTAAAAATAAATAAATAAACCTCATAAAACATAAAAAAATTTAAAAAAAAAAACTCAAAATAAAACATAAATAAAATACAGTATATTAAGTCAAGGATTCATGTTGTAATTTCTTCAATAAAGGCTAAAAGGATATAACAAAAGGTATAATTAACAACCTAATTGACTAAAATATATGATAATAAGAGAAAGTTTCTCAATTATCTCTAGATAGTCATGAAAGGAAAGAAAATGAATAAATCTCAGGGAGAATAAATTGGAATAAATACTGATATGGCAGATTTAAGGCTAAATATAGCCATGTCTATATTAAGTGAAAGTTGATAAACTGCTCCATAGCATATTTCATATTGCTCACTATTTTAGTTACTTTTTCTTGTGTCTGTCTCTTATCATGTTTTCAGTTCAGTTTAATGCACAGAGGGAATTACTTGCTCCAGGGATGAGCAGCTTGGCCATGTGGATTTTCTTCAGCCAATGGAAAGAAACAGAAATGAAATGTAAAATGTTTCAAGCCTAGGTTTTTGGGTTTGTTGTTGTTGTTGTTAATCAAAAGCTTCAGCTTCTCTGAAAACTTCAGATTTCTGCTCTGACAAATATGCATCAGTCTTCTGTTTCAAGAAAAAAATGAGTGATACATGAACCAGACCTAAAGCAAACCTGCATTTTAGAAAGAGCAATGGAAAGTAACGAAGCCCAGTGTACATTAGTAGAACCTCAGCCAGGCAGATGGATGGGAAAAAAAAAAAACAAAAAAACATGCTTAAGTTCTATGTCAGTGAGATGGCTAGCTATTTTTATGCAGCAAAGGGTATCTGTAACCCCGTTTATCATAGTCTCTGAAATCATTAAGGTGCTATCTAGTGAACTGTTTCTTAAAATGTTTCTAGAAAGCTTAAGGACAAGGTCTGAGAGAAGTCTGATGTATCCAATCTACCTGTAATGACACTTTAAGATAGAGACATGCCTGTAAAATAATCATGGCTTCTCAATACAGAGAATAAATGAATATAGAGAAAAAGTTACAGTGTTTCTGAGAAAGAAAGCTTTAGAGGAAAAGTGTCATTGATCTTGGTTAAAAGAAAGTAAATATGAAACACAAAAGACATTTAGTCTCCAGTTTTTGTGTTTACAGGCAAGAAATAGATTAAGAAAGCTTACTAGATGCCAGATGGTATATATATATATATATATATATATATATATATAATATTTAATATATTATATTAAATATATATTATATATTATATTAAATATATAATATATATATTTAAAGCTATCTTGAAAAGTGAAAAAAATAATATAATGAAAATTATAGGTATCTCAGAGACAGAATGGAAAAATGAACTATGGAGCCACTCCCAGGAAACAGACTGTTTCCAACTTTTAGTTTGGAGACATTGGGGGACAAAAGTTGACTGCCTAAATCCTAATGATGACTATGTGTTTTCCAGTTTTTCTGAATGGAGGCACTGCTTGCCATTAACCTTTTCCCATGTGACTATTGTTTGTGGGATATCAGTTCAGTTCAGTTCAGTCGGTCAGTCATGTCTGACTCTTTTTGAACCCATGAATTGAAGCACACCAGGCCTCCCTGTCCATCATCAACTCCCAGAGTTCACTCAAACTCAAGTCCATTGAGTCCATGATGACATCCAGCCATCTCATCCTCTGTCATCACCTTCTCCTCCTGCCCACAATCCCTCCCATCATCAGAGTCTTTTCCAGTGAATCAACTCTTTGCATGAGGTGGCCAAAGTACTGGAGTTTCAGCTTTAGCATCATTCCTTCCAAAGAACACCCAGGACTGATATGCTTTAGATGGATTGGTTGGATCTCCTTGAGTCCAAGGGACTCTCAAGAGTCTTCTCCAACACCACAGTTCAAGGCCATCAATTCTTTGGCACTCAGCTTTCTTCACAGTCCAACTCTCATATCCATACATGACCACGGGAAAAACCATACCCTTGACTAGACGGACCTTTGTTGGCAAAGTAATGTCTAGCTTTTCAATATGCTATCTAGGTTGGTCATAACGTTCCTTCCAAGGAGTAAGTGTCTTTTAATTTCATGGCTGCAATCACTATCTGCATTGATTTTGGAGCCCAAGAAAATAAAGTCTGACACTGTTTCCACTGTTTCCCCATCTATTTCCCAGGAAGTAATGGGACCAGATGCCATGATCTTCGTTTTCTGAATGTTGAGCTTTAAGCCAACTTTTTCACTCTCTTCTTTCACTTTTATCAAGAGGTTTTTTAGTTCCTCTTCACTTTCTGCCATGAGGGTGGTGTCATCTGCATATTTGAGGTTATTGATATTTCTCCTGGCAATCTTGATTCCAGCTTGTGTTTCTTCCAGCCCAGCGTTTCTCATGATGTACTCAGCATATAAGTTAAATAAGCAGGATGACAATATACAACCTTGACATACTCCTTTTACTATTTGGATCTAGTCTGTTGTTCCATGTCCAGTTCTAAATGTTGCTTCCTGACTTGCATGTAGATTTATCAAAAGGCACATCAGATGGTCTGGTATTCCCATAACTTTCAGAATTTTCCACAGTTTATTTTTTTTTCCTTTTACTTTATTTTACTTTAAAATATTTTATTGGTTTTGCCATATATCATTGTGATCCACACAGTCAAAGGCTTTGGCATAGTCAATAAAGCAGAAATAGATGTTTTTCTGGGACTCTCTTGCTTTTTCCATGATCCAGCAGATGTTGGCAATTTGATCTTTGGCTCCCCTGCCTTTTCTAAAATCGGCTTGTACATCTGGAAGTTCACAGTTCAAATATTGCTGAAGCCTGGCTTGGAGAATTTAGAGCATTACTTTACTAGCATGCGAGATGAGTACAATTGTGCGGTAGTTTGAGCATTCTTTGGCATTGCCTTTGTTTGGAATTGGAATGAAAACTGACCTTTTCCAGTCCTGTGGCCACTGCTGAGTTTTCCAAATTTGCTGGCATATTGAATGTAGCACTTTCACAGCATCATCTTTCAGGATTTGAAATAGCTCAACTGGAATTTCATCACCTCCACTAGCTTTGTTCATAGTGATGCTTTCTAAGGCCCACTTGATTTCACATTCCAGGATGTCTGGCTCTAGGTGAGTGATCACACAGTTGTGATTATCTTGGTCATGAAGATTTTTTTGTGCAGTTCTTCTGTGTATTATTGCCACCACTTCTTAATATATTCTGTTTCGGTTAGGTCCATACCATTTCTGTCCTTTATTGAGCCCATCTTTGCATGAAATGTTCCCTTGGTATCTGTAATTTTCTTGAAGAGATCTCTAGTCTTTCCCATTCTGTTGTTTTCCTCTATTTCTTTGTACTGATCTCTGACGAAGTCTTTCTTATCTCTTCTTGCTTTTCCTTGGAACTCTGCATTCAGATGCTTATATCTTTCCTTTTCTCCTTTGCTTTTCGCAACTCTTCTTTTCACAGCTATTTGTAAGGCTACCCCAGACAGCCATTTTACTTTTTTTGCATTTCTTTTCCATTAGGATGGTCTCGATCCCTGTCTCCTGTACAATGTCACGAACCTCATTCCATAGTTCATCAGGCACTCTCTCTATCAGATTTAGTCCCTTAAATCTATTTCTCACTTCCTCTGTATAATCATAAGGGATTTGATTTAGGTCATACCTGAATGGTCTAGTGCTTTTCCCTACTTTCTTCAATTTATGTCTGAATTTGGCAATAAGGAGTTCATGATCTAAGCCACATTCAGATCCCAGTCTTGTTTTTGCTGAATGTATAGAGCTTCTCCATCTTTGGTTGCAAAGAATATAATCAATCTGATTTTGGTGTTGACCATCTGGTGATGTCCATGTGTAGAGCCTTCTCTTGTGTTGTTGGAAGAGGGTGTTTACTATGACCAGTGCGTTCTGTTGGCAAAACTCCATTAGCCTTTTCCCTGCTTCATTCCGTTTTCCAAGGCCAAGTTTGCCTGTTACTCCAGGTGTTTCTTGACTTTCTTCTTTTGCGTTCCAGTCACCTATAATGGAAAAGACATCTTTTTTAGGTGTTAGTTCTAAAAGGTCTTGTAGTCTTTATAGAACCATTCAACTTCTGCTTATTCAGCATTACTGGTTGGGGCATAGACTTGGATTACTGTGATATTGAATGCTTTGCCTTGGAAACAAAGAGATCATTCTGTCGTTTTTGAGATTGCATCCAGGTACTTCATTTTGGACTCTTTTGTTGACCATGATGGCTACTCCATTTCTTCTAAGGGATTCCTGCCCGTAGCGGTAGATATAATGGCCATCTGAGTAAAATTCACCCATTCCAATCCATTTAGTTAGCTGATTCCTAGAATGTCAACATTCACTCTTGCCATTTCCTGTTTGATCACTTTCAATTTGCCTTGATTCATGGACCTAACACGCTAGGTTCCTATGCAATATTGCTCTTTATAACATTGGACCTTGCTTCTATCAGCAGTCACATCCACAGCTGGGTATTGCTTTGGCTCCATTCCTTCATTCTTTCTGGAGTTATTTCTCCACTGATCTCCAGTAGCATATTGGGCACCTACTGACCTGGGGAGTTCCTCTTTTGGTATCCTATCATTTTGTGTTTTCCTACTGTTCATGGGGTTCTCAAGGCAAGAATACTGAAGTGGCTTGCCATTCCCTTCTCCAGTGGACCACGCCTTACAAAAAGCTGTGAAAAGAAGAGAGGTGAAAAGCAAAGGAGAAAAGGAAAGATATAAGCATCTGAATGCAAAGTTCCAAAGAATAGCAAGAGATAAGAAAGCCTTCTTCAGCGATCAATGCAAAGAAATAGAGGAAAACAACAGAATGGGAAAGACTAGAGATCTCTTCAAGAAAATGAGAGATACCAAGGGAAAATTTCATGCAAAGATGGGCTTGATAAAGGACAGAAATGGTCTGGACCTAACAGAAGCAGAAGATATTAAGAAGAGGTGGCAAGAATATACAGAAGAACTGTACAAAAAAAGAACTTCATGACCCAGATAACCATGATGATGTGATCACTCATCTAGAGCTAGACATCTTGGAAACTGAAGTCAAGTGGGCCTTAGAAAGCATCACTACCAACAAAGCTAGTGGAGGTGATGGAATTCCAGTTGAGCTGTTTCAAATCCTGAAAGATGATGCTGTGAAAGTGCTGCACTCAATATGCCAGCAAGTTTGGAAAACTCAGCAGTGGCCACAGGACTGGAAAAGGTCAGTTTTCATTCCAATTTCAAAGAAAGGCAATGCCAAAGAATGCTCAAACTACCGCACAGTTGCACTCATCTCACATGCTAGTAAAGGAATGCTCAAAATTCTCCAAGCCAGGTTTCAGCAATACGTGAACCGTGAACTCCCTGACGTTCAAGCTGGTTTTCGAAAAGGCAGAGGAACCAGAGATCAAATTGCCAACATCCGGTGGATCATGGAAAAAGCAAGAGAGTCCCAGAAAAACATCTATTTCTGCTTTATTGACTATGCCAAAGCCTTTGACTGTGTGGATCACAATAAACTGTGGAAAATTCTGAAAGAGATGGGAATACCAGACCACCTAACCTGCCTCTTGAGAAATCTGTATGCAGGTCAGGAAGCAACAGTTAAAACTGGACATGGAAGAACAGACTGGTTCCAAATAGGAAAAGGAGCACGTCAAGTCTGTATATTGTCACCCTGCTTATTTAACCTATGTGCAGAGTACATCATGAAAAATGCTGGACTGGAACAATCACAAGCTGGAATCAAGATTGCCAGGAGAAATATCAATAACCTCAGATATGCAGATGACACCACCCTTATGGCAGAAAATGAAGAGGAACTAAAAAGCCTCTTGATGAAAGTGAAAGAGGAGAGGGAAAAAGTTGGCTTAAAGCTCAACATTCAGAAAACGAAGATTATGGCATCCGGTCCCATCACTTCATGGGAAATAGATGGGAAACAGTGGAAACAGTGTCAGACTTTATTTTTGAGAGCTCCAAAATCACTGCAGATGGTGATTGCAGCCATGAAATTAAAAGATTCTTGCTCCTTGGAAGAAAAGTCATGACCAACCTAGATAGCATATTCAAAAGCAGAGATATTACTTTCCTGACTAAGTCCGTCTAGTCAAGGCTATGGTTTTCCTGTGGTCATGTATGGATGTGAGAGTTGGACTGTGAAGAAGGCTTAGCACTGACGAATTGATGGTTTTGAACTGTGGTGTTGGAGAAGACTCTTGAGAGTCCCTTGGACTGCAAGGAGATCCAACCGGTCCATTCTGAAGGAGATCAACCCTGGGATTTCTTTGGAATAAATGATGCTAAATCTGAAACTCCAGTACTTTGGCCACCTCATGAGAAGAGTTGACTCATTGGAAAAGACTCTAATGCTGGAAGGGATTGGGGGCAGGAGGAGAAGGGGACGACCGAGTATTAGATGGCTCGATGGCATCACTGACTCGATGGACATGAGTCTGAGTGAACTCCGGGAGATGGTGATGAACAGGGAGGCCTGGTGTGTTGGAATTCATGGGGTCGCAAGGAGTCAGACATGACTGAGTGACTCAACTGAACTGAACTGAATTGACCTGGGAAGTTCCTCTTTCAGTATCCTATCATTTTGCCTTTTCATACTGTTCATGGGTTTCTCAAGGCAAGAATACTGAAGTGGTTTGCCATTCCCTTCTCTAGTGGACCACATTCTGTCAGACCTCTCCACCATGACCCGCTCATCTTGTGTGGCCCCATGGGCATGGCTTGATTTCATTGAGTTAGACAAGGCTGTGGTCCTAGTGTGATTAGATTGACTAGTTTTCTGTGAGTATGGTTTCAGTGTGTCTGCCCTCTGATGCCCTCTTGCAATACCTACTGTCTTACTTCGGTTTCTCTTACCTTGGACGTGGGGTATCTCTTCACGGCTGCTCCAGCAAAGTGCAGCCTCTGCTCCTTACCTTGGAAGAAGGGTATCTCTTCATTTCCACCCCTCCTGACCTTGAACGTGGAGTAGCTCCTCTCGGCCCTGCTGCGCCCGTGCAGCCACCCCTCCTTGGACGTGGGGTGCTCCTCTTAGCCACTGCCCCCAGCCTTGGGCATTGGGTAGCTCTTCCCTGCCACCGCCTCTGACCACAGATGTGAGGTAGCTCCTTTCGGAGGATATAAGAACATATAAATGATCGTTTTATGTCTCAGTATTCTAAAACAAAGACAACCGGAATCAGACATGATAAAAAAATTATATTCCTAGTGTTTAATCAGATTTCATATCTAGATGAAAGTTTTGTGGTTTGGGAAAGAAGAAAATGTATTGATATTTTGCATTTGAGGTAGTGGTGGTTATAAATCACTATGACCAATAGGGTGAACTGCAATAGGTCGCTGATACAGATTCCAAACATGTGATGAAAATGGTTTAAAAAATGAGAGGGAAAATTCTCTTTGTGTCTTACCAAAAATGTATGTTTGTAAAACAAAGTGCATAGTAATACATTGAAAATATACTTAAAAGATTGTAAAAATTGGCTTTAAAAATTAGTGATCAGTTTTGAAATGCAGCAAAAACACAGTCAACAAAGAAAGCAAAAAGAATAAGTTGTATTTCACTTTTAAAAATTTCTTCTCTTCTAAAGACACTATAAGAAAATTAAAAGAGTAGCCATATACTAGGGAAAAAAAAGCAAATACAAATACAGAAAAATATCTTGTTCAGAACTTGTATCAAAAATACATATGGAATTCATATTTTAAAATATATATACTTAAGTAGGAATGAGATTTGATTGGATATTTCATCAGTAAGATATATAAAGATGGAAATTAAGTATGTAAAAATATGTCCAGCATCATATATCACTAAGGGACTGCAAATCACACAGCAGTGAGATACCACTACATGCCTATTACAATGGTGAAAATTCAAAACAATTGACAACATTACATGCTGATCAGTTTATGATGCAGCAAGAATTCTTATTCATTTTTGATAAAATTCAAATGGTACCCTCACTCTGGAAGACAGTTTGGTTAGTTCTTACAAGCTAAATATGGCCTTATCATATGAACCAATAATACCATGCTAGCTATTTACCTAGCTAAGTTGAAAATTCATACCTATACAAAAATTTCCACATGGATATTTATGGCAGATTTATTCATAATTTATTCAAAATGAAAATAATAAATATATATTTAAAAAGGTGAACAGGTAAGCTGTGATATACTCATACAATGAAGCTCTGATATATGCATACAATGAAATATTACTTGGTGACAGAAAAGAATGAGCTATTAAGCCACAAAAAGACATGGAGGAAACTTAAATGTCTACTGAAAATTGGAAAAAATAAAAGTGAGTTTGAAAAGGCTACATGGTGTATTACTTTAACTATGTAACATTGTATATGTTATCCATTTTGCATAGTATATATACTATGTTGTGGCTGCTAAGTCACTTCAGTTATGTCCGACTCTGTGCGACCCCATAGAAGGCAGCCCACAAGGCTCCACCATCCTTGGGATTCTCCAGACAAGAACATTAGAGTGGGTTGCCATTTCTTTCTCCAATGCATGAAAGTGAAAAGTGAAAGGTGAAGTCACTCAGTCGTGTCCGACCCTCAGCGACCCCATGGATTGCAGCCTTCCAGGCTCCTCCATCCATGGGATTTTCCAGGCTATCTAACAATAATTTACTATATTTTAACTGTATTCTGAAAGGGCAACACTAGACAGAATAAAAAAAGATGAGCATTTGGCAGGGGTCTCGAGAGAGGAAGCAAATGATGAATAGGTGGAGCCCAAAGGATTTTAAAAAGAGTTAATTTCTTCTGTGTGATAATGTAATGGTAGATACATGATGCAATGGTGAATACATTAAATTTTGTCAAAACCTGTACAATGTAAAACAAAGGAGTGAACCCTAATATAAAGTATGGATTTTAGTCAATAATAACATAACAATATTTATTTATCAATTGCAGCTAGTGTACCATCCTGATACAAGTTATTAACAACAGGGGACAGTTTGAGAGCAATAGAGAGTACATGAGGACTTTCTGTACTACCTTCTCAGTTTTTGTAAACCCAAAATAGATATAAAGATTGTGGCTATTACTGTTAAAAGACAATCTTTTAATATAACGTGATATGTTTCAAGGATAGATTATCACATAGCAAATGAAAACAGAGTTATGTAGAAACCATGGATGAATTTCACAGAAGTTTGTGAAATTAAATTACAGCATACAGATTATACATCCTTTGATTCAATTAATATGATTTGAAGACAAGAAAAACTAATCAATTAACTTGGCCTTAGTGTTATTAACTGGGATATGGCAATAGGCAAACCTTCTGTGGTCCTGGAATTATTTTTATCTTTTTCCCCCCTAATTTTTAGTTATATATATATATGGGATTGACGTCCTTCATAGCTCAGTTGGTAAAGAATCTGCTGCAATGTAGGAGACCCAGGTTCGATCCCTGGGTTGGGAAGAAACTCTAGAGAAGGAAATGGCAACCCACTCCAGTATTCTTGCCTGGAGAATTCCATGGACAAAGGAGCCTAGAGGGCTACAGTTCACGGGGTCGCAAAAGTCAGACATGACTTAGCAACTAAACCACCACCATATATATATGTGTGTGTATATATACATATATATATGTATATATGTATATATATATATATGCAGAATAAAATTTTCAGTGATAAGATTAGTTCACTTGGGGCTATAACTTAGTGGTAGAGCTTTTGACAGTAGATTAGCTCATTTACTCATATGACTTCAATATAAAAGGAAATCATTATTAGCCTCATTCACAAAATACAATACAGTCGATCACATTTTTTTTTCTACCAAATTAATCATGCATAAATACCACTGAGCTTGTGGGCTAGGCAGCAGTGGAGCAGAAAATAGAGGTAGCAATATAGGAGAAGTAAAAAGAAAGGAGGAAAGATCTGAATTTAGACATATGATGATGAATAAAAAATAAATCAGTCATTTTACTTTTAAGTGGAATACTGTAGAGAATTTAAGCTACTCTGAATTGACAGGACAGCTGGAGAAAAATGGCCACATTTATTTGTCATTACAAATTCCCTCTGTTTTCTTCTCAAAAGTGACTGGTCCTAGTTAAGCACTTTTGCTGCTTATCCCCTAATATCTTCAAAATTTTAAGTTCTTATCTGAATGGCTGTTAAACTAGTGTTTAAATGAAATTTCATTGAACAACTAGATTTTTGGTGATTAATATTAAACTAAACAATAGATATGCAGATGACACCCCCCTTATGGCAGAAAGTGAAGAAGAACTAAAGAGCCTCTTGATGAAAGTGAAAGAGGAGAGTGAAAAAGTTGGTTTAACGCTCAACATTCAGAAAACTAAGATCATGGCAGCCGGGCCCATCACTTCATGGCAAATAGATGGGGAAATGGTGGAAACAGTGGATGACTTTATTTTTGGGGGGCTCCAAAATCACTATAGATGGTGACTGCAGCCATGAAATTAAAAGACGCTTACTCCTTGGAAGGAAAGTTATGACCAACCTAGACAACATATTAAAAAGCAGAGACATTATTTTGTCAACAAAGATCTGTCTAGTCAAAGCTATGGTTTTTCAAGGGGTCATGTATGGATGTGAGAGTTGGACTGTGAAGAAACTAAGCGCTGAAGAATTGGTGCTTTTGAACTGTGGTGTTGGAAGAGACTCTGGGGAGTCCCTTGGACTACAAGGAGATCCAACCAGTCCATCCTAAAGGAGATCAGTCCTGGGTGTTCATTGGTTGGACTGATTTTGATGCTGAAACTCCAACATTTTGGCCACCTTATGTGAAGAGCTGATTCATTTCAAAAGACCCCGATTTGGGGAAAGATTGAAGGCAGGGGGAGAAGGGGATGACAGAGAATGAGATGGTTGGATGGCATCACCGACTTAATGGACATGGGTTTGGGTGGATTCTGGGAGTTGGTGATGGACAAGTACGCCCAGCGGGCTGCAGTTCATGGGGTTGCAAAGAGTCAGACATGACTGAGTGACTGAAATGAACTGAACTGAAACAATAGAAGATAATGGTATAGCGTAAGCAGATGTGGTGCATGTATGTAATGGAATATTACTCTGCCATAAATAAAGGATGAAATTATGCCATTTGCAGTGATATGGATACACACTATATATATCCACGATATGGATATACACTATATATTACCATACCAAGTGAAGTAAGCCGGACACAGAAAGTTAAATACCTGATATTGCTTATATGTGGAATCTGAAAAAAAGGGGGTGCACTTTAACTTATCTACACAACAGACATAGAGGTACAGATGTAAACAAATAAATTTACAGTTACTAGGGGAGTAGGGGGAAGAGATAATTTGAGACTGAGATTGACATATACACACTTAGGTCTTCCCTGCAGCTCAAACATTAAAGAGTCTGTCTGCAATGTAGGAGACCCAGGTTTGATCCCTGGGTTGGGAAGATCCTCTGAAGAAGGGAATGGCAATCCACTCCAGTATTCTTGCCTGGAGAATTCCATGGACAGAGGAGTCTGGAGATCTACAGTCTGTGGTATTTCAAAGTCTTGGACACGACTGAAGCAACTAACACTTCACTACTACTGTACACACTGCTGCTGCTGCTGCTCAGTCGCTTCAGTCGTGTCTGACTCTGTGTGACTCCAGAGACGGCAGCCTACCTATATATAAAATGTTGCTGTTCAGTAGCTCAGTCATGTCTGACTCCTTGTGACCCTGTGAACTGCAGCACACCAGGCTTTCCTGTCCTTTATTATCTCCTGGGGTTGTTTAAATTCATTCCATGGAGTCAATGATGCCACGTAAGCATCACATCCACTGTCACCCCCTTCTCCTCTTGTCCTTGATCACCAGGGCCATTTCCAGACTTCACATCACGTGGCCAAAGTATTGGAGTTTCAGCTTCAGCATCAGCCCTTTCAGTGAATATTCAGGGTTGATTTCCTTTAGGACTGACTGGTTTGACCTCCTTGCTGTCCTAGGGACTCTCAAGAGTCTCCTCTAGCACCATAGTTTGAAACCATCAATTCTTCAGCACTCAGCATTTTTTATGGTCCAAATCTCACATTCATACATAAATACTAGAAAACCACAGCTTTGACTAGACAGACCTTTATTGGCAAAGTGATGTCTCTGCTTTTTAATATATCTATTTTTTTCATAGCTTTTCTTCCAAGGAGCACTTGTCTTCTAATTTTGTGGCTGCAGTCACTATCTGCAGAGACTTTTGTAGACCAAGAAAATAAAATTTATCATTGTTTTCACTTTTTTTCCATCAATGTGCCATGAAGTGATGGGACTGGATGCCTTTTTTTTTTTTTTAATATTCAGTTTTAAGCCAGCTTTTTCACTCTCCTCTTTCACCTTCCTCAAGAGGCTCCTTAATTCATCTTCATTTTCTGCCATTCTGGTGGTATTATGTGCACAGATGAGGTTAAAATTTCTTATGGCAATCTTGATTTTAGCTTGTGAGTCATCCAGCCAAGGATTTCACATGATGTACTCTACATATAAATTAAATAAGCTGGGTGACAATATATAGCCTTGAGGTACTCCTTTCTCAATTTTGAGTCAGTCAGTTATTTCATGTCTGGTTCTAGCTGTTGTTTCTTGTCCTGCATACAGGCTTCTTAGGAGAAAGGTAAGGTGATCTGGTATTCCCATCTCTTTAAGAATTTTCCACAGTTTGTTGTGATTCACATAGTCAAAGGCTTTAACACAGTCAATGAAACAGAAGTAGTTTATTTATTTATTTATATTTTTAATTCCCTTGCTTTTTCTATGATCCAGTGGATGTTGGCAATTTGATCTCAGGTACCTCTGGCTTTTCTAAATCCAGTGTGAACACCTTGAAGCTCTTGGTTCTCATACTTCTGAAGCCTAGTTTGAAGGAGTTTGAGCATAATTTTGCTAGTTACAGCATGAAGGTAAGGGCTTCCCTGATGGCTCAGATGGTACAGAATCCACCAGCAATGCAGGAGACCCAGGTTCTATCCAAGGCTGGGGAGATCCCATGGAGAAGAGACTATCCATCCACTCCAGTATTCTTGCCTGGAGAATCTCATGCTCAAAGGAGCCTGATGGTCTACGGTCCATGGGGTCACAAAGAGTTGGACATGACTGAGTAGCTAGGCAGAGCATACACAGTGTATAGCACAGGGAACTCTACTCAGTATTCTGTAATCACCTATATGGGAAAATAATCTAAGAAAGAGGGAATATATAATATGTATGTGTATAACTGATTCATTTTGCTGTACCCATGTAACTACACCAAACTGTAAATCAACCATGCTCCAATAAAAATCATAGCTTAAAAAGAGAAAAATATTTCAGGAAGGAAAGCATCAAATTTATATTTTAAAAAAACCCACCATTTTTTCACATCTAAATCTAAGCTTCTTTAGCATAATATTTAAGAGAAAACATTGAGTGCTGGAATATCTCACAGGTAGCTTTTTTTGAGATGATACCAAAAATTAATTAAACTTTAAATGATCTTCTAAATGCTTTAATGATAAATATCATTATTAAAAATGTTCCTATACATTTAGAATAATGCTTATGAAGCAGGTTTTAAAGTGTCTGCTTAGAAATTCTTGTTTCATGCTGATATATACTCTCTGGCACTTATCTATCTGTCACAGTGGAACATTGTGACATTTAGTCTGCTCTCTTGATACATGGCCTATTTGATTTGGATTTTCAAGTACCTCACCCAAATAGAATTTAGATGGTGCTTTTAATCACCATCCAGTCCTGACATCTTATTACATGATTCTGGTGAACTCTTCCTCCTCCTTTTCGATGAGTGATATATGAGGTTTTCTTATGGCAGAGAATGAAAAGATTCTTTATAAATTTCATCTTGAATAGAAGACTCCTCAGTTAATACATATTTCATAGGCTATAGCACTGTAGCCAGCAATCTACCTTTTCTAGGAGGTTCCTGTCAGTTTCACATCTGGAAGTTACTTTGATGATCTCCTGTTTCATGATGTCATAATCTAAGAATTATATAGCTATACATATATGGAATGGTGGACTATTAAACATTTTATCTTTTCTCAAAATATGCCAGCAACTTTATTTGACAGAGTACATTTAGAAAGCAATTAACAGCACAAACTAAAAGTCAGAGAGAATGAAAGAAAGCATCATGTTAAAAAAGAAATTATTACTTTGGAGTCTTGTGATAATTAACATGGAAAAATACATTATTTCCATGTTGAATTTATTCGGTATGAAAAATCACTAATTTCTAAGCTGCCTATATTAAGTATCAATACTTAATGCTAATTGTCATTATATGGCAGAATCAGTGCCCAACTTAGTTTTACTTCATTCATAGTGTTTTGGCTATGGCCCTAAGTATGTAGTTGCAAATTTGTTTTCAGTTACTTTGCTATTACCCAAACATTTTAAAAATCATTCTAAAAATTCTACCAAAATGCATCTTGGTACATTTTTAAGGATTTAATGGAAACAATAGGTCATTTCATGTAACAAAATGTACTTCCAATACATTTATCAGCAAACATCATTTCTTTATACCTAATTTTAGACCTCCATAACATCATATTAAAAAAAAAAATCACTGCATGCTGGCATATCTAACTAGTGCTTTTCCTTGAGATTATGCCAAAAAATAAAACAAATTAGACACTACAAACACATTGATGATAAATAATGTCATTAAAAATTTCCCAACTTACAAGATAATACTCATGGAGAATTGTTATTTTTACAACATTTAAATATCTGAACTTTCAATATTAAAACTTTCAACACATGACCATACTATATTCATAGAGCAAAGAAAATAAAGCAAAAATAAATAAATGGGACCCTATTAAACTTAAAAATTTTGCATCACAGAAGAAACCATCAAGAAAAGACAACCTATTGAATAGGAAAATATTTGCAATTTATACGACTGATAAGAAGCTAATATCAAAAATATACAAGCAACTCATACATCATTAAAAAAGATGACCTGATTGAAAAATAGATGAGAGAACTATATGGACACTTTTCCAAGGAGGAAATGCAGACAGCCAATAGGCACATAAAAAATGCTCAACCTTGCTAAAGACCAGGGAAATGCATCTCAAAACCACAATGAGATATCACTTTGTACCTGTCATGATAGCTATTATGAAAAAGAACAAAAATAAATATTGATGAGGATGTGGGGAAAAGATAACCTTTGTACATTGTTGGTGGAATGTAAATTGGCATAGCCAATTTGTGAAACCAAAGTATGAAGGTTTTTCAAAAAACTAAAAATAGACCTACCATAGTAGTAGTTGTTTCAGTCACTCAGTTTTGTCCAACTGATTGTGACCCCCCATGGACAGTAGCCCACCAGATTCCTCTGTCCATGGTGTTCTCCAGGCAAGAGTACTGGAGTGGGTTACCATTTCCTACTCAAAGACCTACCATATGACCCAGCAATTCCACTCTTGGAAATATATCAGAAAAAAAAAAAAAAAAGCTAGTTCAAGACGATACATGCACCTCAATGTACATAGCAATATTATTTACAATTGTGAAGATATGGAATCAATCTAGGTGCCCATCAGCAGAGGAGTGGATGAAGAAGATGTGGTATATATGAGGCGGAACACTACTCAGCCATTAAAAATGATGTTTTGGCAGTTGCAGCATAATCATGGGTCGACCTGAAGGACATTATGCTAAGTGAAATAAGTCAGACAGAGAAAGGCAGATACAGTATGAAATCACTTATATGTATAATCTAAATAAAAGAAAAAACTCATGAATATAACATAAAACAAGTGGACTCAGATATAGAGAAGAAACTAGTGGTTTCTAGTAGAGAGAGGGAAGGGAGGAGAACAATAAAAGTGTAGGGAATTAAAATATACAAACTATCTTGTATAAAATAAGCTACAAGGATATATTGTACAATGCAGAGTAAAAGCACATTATCTTACAATAACTATAAATAAAATATAACCATTAAAATTGTGAACCACTGTACTGTATACTCTGGAGAAGGGAACGGCAACCCTCTCCAGTATTCTTGCCTGGAGAATCCCATGGACAGAGGAGAGCCTGGTGGGCTACTATAGTCCATGGGGTCTCAAAGAGTTGAACACGATTTTTACTCACTCACTCATACTGTATACTTATAATTTGCATAATATATATCAGCTATACTACAATAAATAAGCAGTTCCTATATTTTTGAAAGATAGCCTACACGTATTAAAGCTCATAAAATTAAATAATCGTAATTATGTGTTCCAATCATTCTGTACCAAATAACCCACATTCATAGAAGCTTTAGTTCACTGATGCACCTTATAGTAAGTAGTGCATTTTAGTGTCTTTTCCTTTGCCATCTTTTTTATCCTTTTTGCTGAGGTTTCAGTTTAAATATTGTGCACATGTTTAATATTTTTTCTTCTAATTGAGATTCACTACTAGTTTTTATACCATGCATATATTATTAGATACGCAAATTCCAAATATTTTCTCCTGGTTTATATCCTTTCATCCTTTTACATTTTTTTTTTTTTTTGGTTTGTTTAGATCATTCATCCAATCAAGAATCCAGGTGGGTCAGATGGTAAAAAAATCTGCCTGCAGTGCAGTAGATCCAGGTTTGATCCCTGGGTTGGGACGATCCCCTGGAGAAGGAAATGACAACCCATTCCAATATACTTGCCTGGAGAATTCCATGGACAGAAGAGCCTGGCAGGCTACAGTCCATGGGGTCACACAGAGTCGGATATGACTGAGGGACTAACACTTTCTTTCTTTCATCTCATCAGTGTATATGAATACAGAACATTTAAGACACACTTCTGCTGGTAATTCTAGAGTTTTCAAAAATATGGAATGAAGCCTTACAGCAATTCTTCAAGTTAGAGGAAAATAAGTGAATTCTTACAAGAGTCATGCAGCCTCAACTTTTCATAGAATATATTTTCTTCTAACAGAGTCCCAGACATAAATAAGGTTTGTGTTATCTTGCTAGCATGTTTGTTTGTTTTTTTTTTTTTTTTTCCTCATTCAGTTATTGGTCTTTGCTCTACTTTTGTTATAACAGTTGGGTTAAGAGGTCCCTACTCCACTTCTCCAATCTTGCACGAATGTTAAATACTAAATGCCTAGATATTAGGACCAATATTAGGATCAAAAACACCTAGTTTCTGTGACTTTTATTTACCAGTTTCTCCACTGACCTAATCGTCATTCTTAAAGTTTGAAATAAAAATAAGACTCTTCATTTATTCTGTTTTTTTTTTCATTTATTTTTAATATATTTTCATTGTGGACCATTTTTAAAGTCTTTATTGAATTTGTTACTAGATTGCTTCTGTGTTATGTTTTGGATTTTTGGCCATGAGGCATATGAGATCTTATTAATAGCTCCCTAGCCAGGGATCGAAACTGCACCCCCTGCATTTGAAGGCACAGTTTTAAACACTGGATCACTAGAGGAGTCCTCTCTCTCTCTCTCTCTCTTTTTTTTTCATTCTTGAGCTAAGCAATGCTTTTGAAATTGTTAGTATACTTTATTTAACATTATTGTGAATTTTTGTATATAAGTATGTATTTTATCAATCAGACATATTGATGCTTACAGTGCTTTCTTCAATCAATTATTTTTTATTTTATAACATTTGTAAATGACACTTGTTTGATAACATTTGATTTTATAACATTTTAAAAAATGTATTAATTTTAAATTACATTGCAGTGTAATCAAGGACTGTTCTTTTTGTGATGCTTATTCTTATGGATTTTTAAAATAATTTCTTCATGATCAACTTTTCAGTAAATATTTTATGAATGCTACATGTAATCTCAAAAGGAAATACTAGTTTTAAGTTGTTAATTGAGTCATTCAGTTGCTATATACACTTACTAAAATGTGTTTGCTTGATATGTTTGACTGAAATACTTGTTCTCAAATGTTCCAATGTGATGGTGATTTGCCAACTTCATAACATTTATAAATTCTTTTGTATATACATATATATGTTTATATGGACTTCCCCAGTGACTCAGAGGTAGAGAATATCCCTGCCAATGCAGTAAATACAAGAGACGTGGATTTAATCCCTGGGTAAGGAAGATCCCCTGGAGGAGGGCAAGGAAATCCACTCCAGTATTCCTGTATGGAGATACAAATGAAGTGACTGAACATGCAGACACATATATGTGTATATTTGCTTTGTGTATTTTAGAGGTTAGTTTGCAATATTCATACAAAGATATAATTTCTGTAATTCTTTACCACAACTGCTCCTTTTAGTTCATTAACTTTGTATTAATATCATTAATAACTATTTGACAATAATTTTGTTATTAAACTCCAATAATTAAAAAGTAGAACACTTAATTATTTAAATAATTATGAAATTCATCCTAATTACTAGAATTTTGTGGTATCTACAAATAGACCATATTAAAGCATTATTGTCCTATATTTAGTGTTTCTATGTGAGATTTGTGTTTTGCTTGACATCATTTTTCATTGCCCTACTTTCAGCTTCTAGGGTTATCATGTTTTGGATTTGTATCACAGGTATTGCTAGATCTTTTTTAAACAACCGAATCTGAAGTTGGGTGACATTTGATGCCTGTGCTTACCCTACTTACATTAATACAACTTATTAATGTATTTAGATTCGTGTTTACTATCTCATTTTTAATAATCTGATATTCTGATGGCAGTTATTGTTGCCATCAAACCTATGGCCTAACCATCATTTCCCCTTTAAATTAATCACATTTTGTCAACTACTACTCCTTTTCATGTCAGGATCCATATGACAGGCAGAGGCACCTGAGTAGAGAAATAAATGTAACCAATGCCACCTTTCCTCTTTTCTCCTAATCCTAGTAAGGGCAAAGAGGCTGAAGTTCCCTCAACCCTCACAGAGGCATCAACCACAGATGGCGATAGATAGCTACAGTCTGAGGGAAGCAGGGTGAAGGGGGATAACTTCATTTCTTGATGTAGATTCACTGAATAGTCAAACTGATGTCAGCATCTTCCTTTTGCCAGATTTCCACATTTTCATTTTCTTTCAACACATCACATTTTTATAATGACTATACAGCAGTATATCAAATTAAACTTCTTCCACTGGAACTTGACAATTAAGACTAATAAGACAAATTACTCTTTTCTCCAGAATCTATTCCTTCAGTGTTTCCTATCTTACAGACTGGCACATGCATGCCTGCTAAGTTGCTTCAATCATGTCTGACTCTATGTTACCCCATGGACCATAGCCCACCAGGCACTTTTGTCCATGAGGATTCTCCAGGCAAGCATACTGGAGTGGGTTGCTAAGGGATGTGACCCACCCATGGTCAAACCTGAATCTCTTATGTCTCCTGCACTGGCAGGCTGGTTCTTTACCACTAGCACCACCTGGGAAGTCCATCTTACAAACTGGTACCAACATCAATTCATCCACAAGCAGAAACCAAAGCATCAATTTCTGTTACCCACTCCCATGATCTCCTAAGTCAATTTGCTACTGAGTTCAGGTCATGTTTATTCTACACTTGACTTCATCCTCCTGTCTTCATCCTGCCCTTCATTTTTGTAAATTTTCCAATTTACTTTCGACTTTCCAGCTTGTCCCCTTCATATACATCTGATATTGCTGTAAGAATACTTGCTATAAAATTCTGCATTATTTATGTCAGCCTTATTTTTAAATTACTTATATGCTTTCCCACTTGATTTCAATATGATTTTCACATTCTTTGTCTTAAACATGTAATTCCTCCACAAACATATCTCTGTTTAGCTGTCCTTTCTAAGCCCACCTTTACTGTTCAGTTCAGTTCACTTCAGTCGCTCAGTCGTGTCCAGCTCTTTGCGACCCCATGAATCACAGCATGCCAGGCCACTCTGTCTATCACCAATTCCCGGAGTTCACTCAGACTCACGTCCATCAAGTCAGTGATGCCATCCATCCATCTCATCCTCTATCGTCCCCTTCTCCTCCTGCCCCCAATTCCTCCCAGCATCAGAGTCTTTTCCAATGAGTCAACTCTTTGCATGCGGTGGGCAAAGTACTGGAGTTTCAGCTTTAGCATCATTCCTTCCAGAGGACACTCAGGGTTGATATCCTTCAGAATGGACTGGTTGGATCTCCTTACAGTCCCAGAGACTCTCAAAGAGTCTTCTCCATCACCACAGTTTAAAAGCATCAATTCTTTCTTCACAGTCCAACTCTCACATCCCTACATGACCACTAGAAAAACCATAGCCTTGGCTAGACAGATCTTTGTTGGCAAAGTAATGTCTCTGCTTCTGAATATGCTATCTGGGTTGGTCATAACTTTTCTTCCAAGGAGTAAGCGTCTTTTAATTTCATGGCTGCAGTCACCATCTGCAGTGATTTTGGAGCCCGAAAAAATAAAGTCTGACTGTTTCCACTGTTTCCCCATCTATTTGCCGTTACTGTTCGTGTTGACATATCGTATTACAGAAATAATCACCTTCTCTGGATGTTGGATGATTTAACACTTCTGCATCTAAATATATGTTATTATTTCAAAAATAGATTATCTTTTCCTGTACTGTTTTTTATAAATTAAACTTAATCAACTCAATCTTTCTCCAAAATCCAGCATTAGCATGAATTTCTTCAAGTCTTCTTGGAAATTCTCTTCGAAGTTCCTAGATGCTACTTTCTAATGTCTGTGCAAACTCATTTTAAATGTTGTCATTGGCTGATATTTCAGTCTCTTGTTCTAAATAGACATCAGATTTCAGTCTTAATATATTCTCCTGAATTATCTCCCATCTGCATTGTAGAAGAAACTACTAACTGCAATGTATCTATTTTATTAATCAGGAAGAGTGGCCACAGGTATGAGCTTATAGGAAAGAAGAAAAATAAGAGGAGATCTAGTGCAGATATCACAGATATGTAGCTTTTTAAAGACATGCAGCTTTTTAAAGTTGTTTTGAACTTTTGGGAACCACCCAAACTCATCTCCTAAACACTATTTCCTTTATATAATTAAATGTCATTAAGCATATCCAGTTTTGAATTTACAAAAAGTACTTATGAATGTATAAATGTATGCATTATGTATATAGGTAGTTCTTTGTTTTGTGAATAAGATAACAAGTACTACATAATGAGCTGTTGGTGGTGGTTTAGTCTCTAAGTTGTGTCTGACTCTTGTGACCCCAAGGACGGTAGCCTGCCAGGTTCCTCTGTTAGCTTAATGATTTTGTGTTTCATTGTCTTAGTTTCCCAATTGCCACTGTAACATGTTAGCACAAAATTAGTGGCATAAAAAATGCAAACTTATTTTCATAGTGTTCTGGATGTCAGGATTCCAAAAATCAAGATGTTGACAGGGCTGCATTCTTTGTGGAGGCTATAGGGGATAATCTATTTTCTTTCCTTTTCTAACTTTGAGAGGGCATCTGCATTCTTTGGCTCGTGGAACCACCTTTCACCTTCAAAATCAGCTGAGTAGAACCTTCTAATCCCCCCTCCCTCTTTTTTTGTTGTTTTTTTCTAACTTGAAACTTTGGGCTTTTACTCATTTAAGACCTTTATGAGTACACTGGGCCCACCTGGATAATTCACAGCAACTTTTTCATCTCAATATCCTCAACTTCATCATATATACAAAACTGTTTTATGTATTAAGGTCTTTTATGTGTTACCATGTAAGGTAACAACAGTTCAGTTCAGTTCAGTAGCTCAGTAGTGTCTGACTCTTTGTGACCTCATGGACTGCAGCACGCCAGATTTGCCTATCCATCTCCAGCTCCAGGAGTTTACTCAATTCAAGTTCATTGAGTCCATGATGCCATCCAACCATCTAATCATCTGTCATCACCTTTACTGCACACCTTCAATCTTTCCCAGCATCAGGGTCTTTTCAAATAAGTCACCTCTTCGCATCAGGTAGCCAAAGTATTGGACTTTCAGCTTCTACACCAGTCCTTCCAATGAATATTCAAGACTGATTTCCTTCAAGTGGACTGGTTGGATCTCCTTGCAGGCCACCAGACTCTCAAGAGTCTTCTCCAACACCACAGTTCAAAAGCACCAATTCATCTGCGTTAAGCTTTCTTTATAGTCCAACTCTCACATCCATACATGACTACTGGAAAAACCATAGACTTGAATAGATGGACATATGTTGGAAAAACAGTGTCTCTGCTTTTAAATATGCTGTCTAGGTTGGTCATAACTCTTTCCAAGGAATCAGTGTCTTTTAATTTCATGGCTACAAACACCATCTGCAATGATTTTGGAGCCTAATAAAATAAAGTCTGTCACTATATCCACTGTTTCTCCATCTATTTGCCATGAAATGATGGGACCAGATGCCATGATCTTAGTTTTCTGAATGTTGAGTTTTAAGCCAACTTTTTCACTCACTTCATTCACTTTCATCAAGAGACTCTTTCGTTCTTCTTCACTTTCTGCCATAAGGGTGGTGTCATCTGCATCAGTCAGTTCAGTTCAGTCGCTCAGTCATGACCGACTCTTTGCAACCCTGTGAACCGCAGCACTCCAGGCCTCCCTGGCTATCACCAATTCCCAGAGTTTACCTAAACTCATGTCCATTGAGTCAGTGATGCCATCCAACCATCTCATCTTCTGTCATCCCCTTCTCCTCCTGCCCTCAATCTTTCCCAGGATCAGGGTTGTTTCAAATGAGTCAGCTCTTCACATCAGGCAGCCAAAGTATTGGAGTCTCAGCTTCAACATCAGTCCTACCAATGAACACCCAGGACTGATCTCCTTTAGGACAGACTGGTTGGATCTCCTTGCAATACAAACGACTCTCAAGAGTCTTCTCCAAAGCCACAGTTCAAAAGCATCAATTCTTCTGCTATCAGCCCTCTTTACAGTCCAACACTCACATCCATACATGACCATTGGAAAAACCATAGCCTTGACTAGATGGACCTTTGTTGACAAAGTAATGTGTCTGCTTTTTAATATTCTGTCTAGGTTGGTCATAACTTTCCTTCCAAGGAGAAAGCATCTTTTGCTGCAATCACCATCTATAGTGATTTTGGAGCCCCCTCAAAATAAAGTCAGCCACTCTTTCCACCATTTCCCCGTCTATTTGCCATGAAGTGATGGGACCGGATGCCATGATCTTAGTTTTCTGAATGTTAAGTTTTAAGTCAACTTTTTCACTCTCTTCTTTCAATTTCATCAAGAGACTCTAGTTCTTCTTCATTTTCTGCCATAAGGGTGGTGTCATCTGCATATCTGAGGCTATTGAGATTTCTCCTGGCAATCTTGAATCCAGTTTGTTCTTCCTCCAGCCCCACGTTTCTCATGATGTACTCTGCATGTAAGTAAAATAAGCAGGGTAACCATATACAGCCTTGATGTACTCCTTTTCCTATTTGGACCAGTCTGTTGTTCCATGTCCAGTTCTAACTGTTTTTTCCTGACCTGCATACAGGTTTCTCAAGAGGCAGGTCAGGTGGTCTGGTATTCCCAGGTCTTTCAGAATTTTCCAGAGTTTATTGGCATAGTCAATAAAGCAGAAATAGATTTTTTTTTTTTTCTGGAAATCTCTTCCTTTTTTGATGATTCAGCGAATGTTGGCAATTTGATCTCTGGTTCCTCTGCCTTTTCTAAAACCAGCTTGAACATCTGGAAGTTCATAGTTCACGTATTGCTGAAGCCTGGCTTGGAGAATTTTGAACATTATTTTACTAGCATGTGAGATGAGTGCATTTGTTTGTTAGTCTCATCATTTTTTGAACTGACCTTTTCCAGTCCTGCAGCCACTGTTGAGTTTTCCAAATTTGCTGGCATATTGAGTGCTCACTTTCATAGCATCATCTTTTAGGATTTTAAATAGCTCAACTGGAATTCTATCACCTCCACTAGCTTTGTTCATAGTGATCCTTCCTAAGGCCATTTGACTTCACATTCCAGAATGTCTGGCTCTAGGTGAGTGATCACACCATCGTGATTTTTCGTGTCATGAAGATTTTCTTTGTACAGTTCTTCTGTTTATTCTTGCCACATCTTCTTAATGTCTTCTGCTTCTGTTATGTCCATGCCATTTATGTCCTTTATTGAGCCCATATTTGCATGAAATGTTCCCTTGGTATCTCTAATTTTCTTGAATGCAGAGTTCCAAAGAATTACAAGGTGAGAAAAGAAAGCCTTCCTCAGTGATCAGTGCAAAGAAATAGAGGAAAGCAATAGAATTGGAAAGACTAGAGATATCTTCAAGAAAATTAGATACCAAGGGAACATTTCATGCAAATATGGGTTCGATAAAGGACAGAAGTGGCGTGGACTTCCTATACTTTTCTCTTCTGTTCTTTACACAGATATTTGTAAGGTCTCCTCGGCCACTTTGCTTTTCTGCATTTCTTTTTCTTGAGGATGGTCTTGATCCCTGTTTCCTGTACAATGTCACGAACCTCCATCCATTGTTCATCCATCACTCTGTCTATCACATCTGGTCCCTTAAATCTATTTCTCACTTTCCACTCTATAATCATAAGGGATTTGATTTAGGTCATAACTGAATGGTCTAGTAGTTTTGCCTATTTTTTTTTCAATTTAAGTCTGAATTTGGCAATAAGGAGTTCATGATCTGAGCCACAGTCAGCTCCCAGTCTTGTTTTTGCTGACTGTATAGAGCTTTTCCACCTTTGGCTGCAAATAATATAATTATTCTGATTTTGGTGTTGGCCATCTGGAGATGTCCATGTATAGAGTCTTCTCTTGTGTTGTTGGAAGAGGTTGTTTGCTAGGACCACTGCATTCTCTTGGCAAAACTCAATATGCTTTTGCCCTGCTTCATTCTGTACTCCAAGGCCAAATCTGTCTGTTACTCCAGGTATTTCTTGACTTCTTACTTTTGTGTTCCAGTTCCATATAATGAAAAGGACATCTTCTTTGGGTGTTATTTCTATAAGGTCTTGGAGGTCTTCACAGAATCATTCAACTTCAGCTTCTTCAGCATTATTGGTCTGGGGATAGACTTGGATTACTGTGATATTGAATGGTTTGCCTTGGAAATGAACAGAGATCATTCTTTCGTTTTTGAGATTGCATCCAAGTACTGCATTTTGGGCTCTTTTGTTGGCTATGATGGCTCCATTTCTTCTTAGAAATTCTTACCCACAGTAGTAGATGTAATGGTCATCTGAGTTAAATTCACCCATTCCAGTCCATTTTAGTTTGCCAATCCCTAAAATGTAGACATTCACACTTGTCATCTCCTGTTTGACCATTGCCAATTTGCCTTAATACATGGAGCTAACATTCCAGGTTGCTATGCAATATTGCTCTTTACAGCATCAGACCTTCCTTCAATCACCAGTCTCATCCACAACTGGGTGTTGTTTTTGCTTTGGCTCTGTCTCTTCATTCTTTCTGGAGTTAATTCTCCACTGATCTCCAATAGTATATTGGGCACCTACTGACCTGGGGAGTTCATCTTTCAGTTTTCTATCTTTTTGCCTTTTTCCTACTGTTCATGGGGTTCTCAAGGCAGGAATACTGAAGTGGTTTGCCATTCCCTTTCTCCAGTGGACCACATTCTGTCAGATCTCTCCACCATGACCTGTCCTTCTTCTGTGGCCCTACACAGCATAGCTCATAGTTTCATTGAGTTAGACAAGGCTATGGTCCATGTGATTAGATTGGTTAGTTTTCTGTAACATATTCACAAGCTAATCCAAGTATGAGCCAGATAACATTTCAAATGGAGAATAGTTTGTCAATAGAAAAGGGCATGGCCTTACTCCCAAATTCAATGATTTAGGACTCATAATCTCTCACTAGGGTTTGTCAAGGTGCCATGGAAATTATCTCTCTGACACAGACACCTGCAATAACAATAGGTTTCTGGGTCATAAGGCCCAAGTGGCAGGTCAGTTGCACAGCAACCTGGATTTATTACAGGGTCCTTCTTGTTCTTGGCTCAACTCAAAATTAGTAGCCTTTCAAATTATCCAGGAAGCAGATTGGAATTGGATGGACAAATGTGACACACATTGCCCTCAAAATCCATAAACATGATCCACTAAATATTGTGCCTATTTATTGATAGTGATTGTTGAAAGGGGAAATATTTTTCTTTCCTCTAGAGTATAAGAAAAAAAAAGACCACTTGAATCCAAGATATTTCATCAGTTTTACAGATCTGTGGATATTGAAAGGTTTGCTTATGCAACTTTAGCATCCTCTATTTTACTAAAGACCTAGGATACTGGCTACTTCTCCTGTGTATTTGTTTTGGAATGATCATACAATCAGGACTATAATGGACAAGTGCCTTATTCTGTGCAGTATCCACACCTGTCCCTACTCCAGAATATTTTATGACAGAGAGCTGGGGAGTTGACATATCTCTGAAACAAGACAGGAAAGGTATGGTCTTGTCTTTACCATGTGACAGCCAACTGCTTATGTTTTCCTTGGCTGGCAGAGATAGAGGGGGGAAAGTGCATTTCTATTTCAATAGCTGTATACCAGGTGTCAGGGGCTGTGTTAATTTTCTCCAGGGGAGGCATCGTATCTGGAAATGCAGCTGTGATTGGAATCACTACCTAATTATGTGTGTGATAATCGACTGTCATTCTCCTTGACACATCTGGCTTTACACTGTCCAAATAGGCACACTAAATGGGAATGTGGTAGAAATTAGCACTCTTGCATATTTCAGGTCATTGATGGTGGCAGTAATATTTCTGATTCCCCTAGGGGTGTGATATTTTTGCTTTGTTTTGTTTTCTAGCAAGTCAGTATTGGGCAAATGCAAGTCCAGTGGCTCCAGTACCATAACAGTACTTTTGCCATGGGTCAGAAAAACAATGGGGGATTTTGATAGTTGTTTCTTGTTTCTGTACCCTATATATGTTTAGTGTTGAGAGAAATAGCCATAGAATGGGTCTAAGATTGCACTGGCAGTGAATTGGGTCAAGGATCCACTTACTACCAGGCCTCCATAACCTCATCATTAGTTTCCAGAAACAGTTAAGGTCGGGGGACATTAATCCCTAAAGCTAATTAGTTAATGTTAGTCACTCAGTCATGTCTTATTCTTTGTGACCACATTGACTGTAGCCATTCCTTTCTTCCAGGAGATCTTCCTGACCCAGGGATCAAACCTGGGTCTCTTGCATTTCAGGCAGATTCTTTACCATCTGAGCCAAAATGGAAGCCCAATAATCCCTACAAGATTTGCTATTTTCCTTCCTTCTGAGGTGGTTTGAAGAAAGATTCAGAACATATATCTGTGACCATGCTATAACATTCTTCCTAAAGTGGATTCTGGTTTAGCCTCAGTCATCATGTTATAGGGCTATAAAGTGACTTTATCTTTGAAATGGGTTGAGGTCATGAATTTGTACTAGGATGATTCCAGTTAGGTATCTCTCTCCCAGATCTTATTATTATTATTTTTTTCTTCTTACATGTCAATATACACCCTGTTAATTTGGCAATCTCATTCATTTCTAAACTTCACCAAATAAGTTGTTCAGCACCCTATATCTTTGAAGATAAAACAAACAAACAAACAAATAACTCTCAATATTTAGTTTATGGATATAATTGTTCTATCATGTTTCTGAAGTTATAGGCTACCACCCAGCCTCTGCATATAAAAAAAAAATCCCATTTGGATCACCTCTGAGTGTCTATATATTGTGTTCCATCATCAGAACGATCTTTAAATTTTATAAAGCATTGACACTATGAGGAGAATGATATAGCCATGACCACTCACTCTTACATAGCTTCTTGAACAATGGCTTTTGGATCACTAATTATATAAACTTGCACAGCAGTCACTTGGAAGAGAAATACTCCTATGATGATCCTGTTTCACTCGTGACTTGTCACTTGTTGCTATGTCTACCAGTGGTTGCCATGTCTCCAGACCAAAATTTTTGCAACATAGGAATATTTAAAGCTAACAGTGCTTATTTCTAAACTCTGATGACTAGATAGTCACCAAACAGGCCCTCTCTAGGACAGGAGGAATGATGGACCACTTGAACTGCAGTATCTGGTCTCAGTTTTATTTAGTTCTTGTCACAGCCAATGTATCATAGAAGACTATTCCAGGGCCCCTTTTATCCTTTTATGTCTTTGACTTTGGCATTTATTATTCAGGCCAGAACCTTGGTTTGTCTGGATGCTTTCAATGACCCATACAGAGGAAAGTTAAGATTAGACTCTCCCATGGTAGAGAAATGGTACCCCGTCTCACTGGTGATGACATTCAGGTTATGGGAGTGGCTACTTTGACTTCTTTGCTGCCATATATTTCACCTCTGTTACCAGTAAAATACAGGATCCTAAGGCCCTTAGGAGTACTGTTGGTTACACCCTTGGAGACCAGTGGATCAGTGTTTAATCCAAAAGGGTTCACTGGGGTAAAAGGATTAACTCATCCTTGCATTTCTCATTCCAACTTCAACACACATTAAATTTGTCCAGTTGCTAGAATGGGAAAGACTAGAGATCTTTTCAAGAAAATTAGAGATACCAAGGGAAAATTTCATGCAAAGATGGGCTTGATAAAGGACAGAAATGGTATGGACCTAACAGAAGCAGAAGATATTAAGAAGAGGTGGCAAGAATACATGGAAGAACTGTACAAAAAAGCTCTTCATGACCCAGATAACCATGATGATGTGATCACTAATCTAGAGCCAGACATCTTGGAAAGTGAAGTCAAGTGGGCCTTAGAAAGCATCACTAAGAACAAAGCTAGTGGAGGTGATGGAATTCCAGTTGTGCTGTTTCAAATCCTGAAAGATGATGCTGTGAAAGTGCTGCACTCAATATGCCAGCAAATTTGGAAAACTCAGCAGTGGCCACAGGACTGGAAAAGGTCAGTTTTCATTCCAATCCCAAAGAAAGGCAATGCCAAAGAATGCTCAAACTACTGCACAGTTGCACTCATCTCACATGCTAGTAAAGGAATGCTCAAAATTCTCCAAGCCAGGCTTCAGCAATACGTGAACCGTGAACTCCCTGACGTTCAAGCTGGTTTTCGAAAAGGCAGAGGAACCAGAGATCAAATTGCCAACATCCGCTGGATCATGGAAAAAGCAAGAGAGTTCCAGAAAAACATCTATTTCTGATTTATTGACTATGCCAAAGCCTTTGACTGTGTGGATCACAATAAACTGTGGAAAATTCCGAAAGAGATGGAAATACCAGATCACCTGACCTGCCTCTTGAGAAATCTGTATGCAGGTCAAGAAGCAATAGTTAGAACTGGACATGGAACAACAGACTGGTTCCAAATAGGAAAAGGAGTACGTCATGGCTGTATATTGTCACCCTGCTTATTTAACTTATATGCAGAGTACATCATGAGAAACACTGGACTGGAAGAAACACAAGCTGGAATCAAGACTGCCGGGAGAAATATCAATAAGCTCAGATATGCAGATGACACCACCCTTATGACAGAAAGTGAAGAGAAACTAAAAAGCCTCTTGATGAAAGTGAAAGAGGAGAGCAAAAAAGTTGGCTTAAAGCTCAACATTCAGAAAACGAAGATCATGGCATCCGGTCTCATCACTTCATGGAAAATAGATGGGGAAACAGTAGAAACAGTGTCAGACTTTATTTTGGGGGGCTCCAAAATCACTGCAGATGGTGACTGCAGCCATGAAATTAAAAGACATTTACTTTTTGGAAGAAAAGTTATGACCAACCTAGATAGTATATTCAAAAGCAGAGACACTACTTTGCCAACTAAGGTCCATCTAGTCAAGGCTATGGTTTTTCCTGTGGTCATGTATGGATGTGAGAGTTGGACTGTGAAGAAGGCTGAGTGCTGAAGAATTGATGCATTTGAACTGTGGTGCTGGAGAAGACTCTTGAGAGTCCCTTGGACTGCAAGGAGATCCAACCAGTCCATGCTGAAGGAGATCAACCCTGGGATTTCTTTGGAAGGAATGATGCTAAAGCTGAAGCTCCAGTACTTTGGCCACCTCATGCCAGGAGTTGACTCATTGGAAAAGACTCTGATGCTGGGAGGGATTGGGGGCAGGAGTAGAGGGGGACGACTGAGGATGAGATGGCTGGATGGCATCACAGACTCGATGGACGTGAGTCTGAGTGAACTCCGGGAGTTGGTGATGGACAGGGAGGCCTGGCATACTGCGATTCATGGGGTCTCAAAAAGTCGGACACGACTGAGTGACTGAACTGAACTGCTAGACAATGAAAGAACCTAGCCAGTGTGCCTGGCCTTAGTGAGTACCTTCAAGTTACACCAAGGGACTGATTCTTCCAACAAAGGAACTACCTATGCTGTCCCAAGGAGAGCATGCTATAGTTGTCTAAGTACAAACGTTAGTTCCTGTACTTAGCCTACGTACAAATGCTTAATCCTATTCCCTTTAGAATGAGAGAGATAACCAGACTCCTTCTCCCTCTCCCATTTTCTAAAAATTCCTAGGGTACACCTAGAAGTTTTGCACAAGTAACTATCACCAAAATCAAGCCTAGATACAGGAGAGGAAATTTTATTTTATTTTATTTTTTTTTTTTTTAGGAGAGGAAATTTTAAACATTAAAAATAAATTATGTGTGTATGTGTATAATTTGGAACAATTGAAAAAGTTTACTAGAAGAATTTATAAAACATAAAGATAACAAGGGCACTGATTAGCTGCTGTGCCTCTATAATAGAGATTCTAAATTACATTTAACATATGCCAAAAGGGGACTTTCCTGATAGCTCAGATGATAAAGAATCTGCCTGCAATGCAGGAGTCCCAGGTTCAATGCCCTCTAGAAGAGAATGGCAACTCACTCCAGTGTTCTTGCCTGGAAAATTCTATGGACAGAGAAGTTTGGCAAGTTACAGCCCATGGGGTTGCAAAGAGTCAGACATAACTCAGTGACTAACACACAAAATGCACCAACAGATAAGGCTTCATAGATTAATTAATCCTAGGGTTCAAGTTCAAGTTCTACCTTGGGATCTCACTGAATTTAAGCATAGTGCCTTCTATAATTTGTGGAGGATGATTAACTATGTTAGAGAAAACTAAGAATACCTCACTTAACTATGGCTTTGGCTAAATCTCTCATTGTCTTATAATAGTTTATCTTGAGCATAAACAGTATGACACAATGAATACTAAGTTAAAATTGAATTAAGATCTTGACAAGTACAAATTGGTTTGCCAAAATTAGATTCTATGGACACCATAATTTAAATGGTACAATGTAAGTTATAATAGGGCCTTCAAGTATCAAAACATATTATATAAGAACTAACAATGAATTAATGGAGATTATCCTCACTGCTTCTCAATATCAAAATCCAATTTTGCCTGATCTTAGACCTATAAAAAAATATATATGAATGGTTCCTCATGGTGGAGTGTGTGTGTGTGCTTAGTCACTCAGTCATGTCCAGTTTTTTGTGACTCCATGTACTATAGTGTGCCAGGTTCCTCTGTCCATGGGATTTTTCAGGCAAGAATACTGGAGTGGGATCGAACCCAGTTCTCCTGCATTGTAGGTGGATTCTTTACTGTCTGAGCCACCAGGGGAGCCCCATGGTGTATTTCTGCAAGCATAATGCTGTGATCTTATTCATCAAGTTCCCTAAACCCAGGACTTCCCTAGTGGTCCAGTGATTGAGAATCTGCTTTCCAGTGTAGGGGATGTGGGTTCAAGTCTTGGTCAGGGAACAAGGATTCTACTTTCTGAGGGACAACTAAACCCATGTGGCACAAGAGAAGCCCACACACCACAACCACAACTAGGGAAAGCCCACAAGTCTCAGGTAAGACACAATACAGCAAAATAATTAAAGAAAAAGAAATAAAAGTTCCCTAAACCCAATACCAATGTTATTGAAGTTAATAACGTCACTGCAATCAGCTACTGGTAAATATTTTGCTACTGTAATTAACTATTACATTCTGTTCAGTGATTATTTCAATAACTTCTTGGTTGCAGTTTGCCTTCACCTTCAACAGGACACAATACACCTTTTTCAAACTATCCAAGTGTTGCCTTAGCAGCCTTGCCTTTGCACACAAATTTGCAAGATTTAACTGCACCCAACTTTGTCTAGGAACACAAGTACGACATTGCATTGATGACTTCCTCCAAGGAGTTTGATTTCACACACTTATTTTGAATCTACATGTCTAATATTTTTTAGTCCTTTTTGACTTCTGGAGGCAATATAGTCCTCATTTTAAAATTTTACTTAGCCTCATAGATGTCACTACTTAAAATCAGTCCACTATAAAAAACACTCTCTCCAACAAAGGCTCTAAAATCAGCACACAGTCTCATTTGTGCTTCCAGAGGCTCCTTCATCATAGGGACTTTAGCAAGCTCTTGTTGAGTTTTCTGGAGCCTCTGGACCAGCTATATGGACATACAGCTTTGATGGGCTTCTATCACAAGAAATTGTCATTATTAACCCAATGCTGTACATCATTGGAATGAAAGTTACTGGTCATATCCTGGGCTCTATTGAAAACAGTCTCTCATAGATGCTGAGCCTGTGACCCTCTGTACCCATCTGCCCATTATGCTTTGATCCATGGAAGCAGCACCCCACAAACTCTTCCAGGCTGCCAAGTCCTTCTTGATTTAGTATGAAACCAAACCTGGGCCCTGAGGCATATTTCACCTGCAGAAGGGGGTGGTCTCTTCTGTTCTAAGTTTCTGGCCAGATACCACATTCTGGAAGCGACCATTCCTCCCCAAGATCTATTGACTATCTGGAGAATCCCTTGAGATTAGCTGATTCAACAGTGGGGGAAGTTCATAGACTGTCTGAAGAGCATTGCTGTCATCATAAACATGATGGAGCTAAGTGAAACATAGCTGCTTTCCATCATTTAACAAGGATATCCAAATAAACAATGAGACCCAAGATGATGACAAGCAGCAGTCATTTTAGTACTGGACATAAGCAAATGGCTCCATCTTGTGCATTAATAAAAACTCTTGTCCCATTACCGACAGTTGTTCCCTTCAGGATAAAAATGTCTGGGAATCTCTTGTCCCACAGACATGCAAAACATAAACCAAGGTCAAAGATCTCTACGTAAACTAAGGCCACAATGTGAGGTGTCACAGTACACTCCTTATGCCTCTGTAGGCTCAGATGTTGCTAATAGTAACCAAGGCACATTTTACTTCTCGGGATACACAATGCCATGCTCTTTACAAAGGGAACTTTCATCTCCCCTCTAGGTCCCAGGCAGTTGGTTTAATTAACAGACATAAAAATTTCCTCGAACAATTCCCATTTAAGCTCCAGTCTGACAAATGGTCTCTATTTGACCCAAGGCCTTAAACTGTCTGAATGCAAGACCTCTTGGCTGACTCATACCTCACACCAACTACAAAAATATATTCCCATTGCCCTTTCCTCTTTTTAAAGAGGAATATGTCTCACTGCCATGTAAATAAAGACTAGTTCTACACGGGGTCCTTAAGTAAAATTTCCTTTTATCTATGTGAATTTTTCTTCATGCTCCCATATCACAGGGCTATAGGACAAATCAAGGGTGCATATACTCCTGGGACCTGTTACATATCCCCTGTCCATCTGCTATGGAACATGTATGAATCTAAACTTCAACCAATTAAAAAACCTCCTTAGTATTGGGGTTTAAATGAGTAATTAATTAATCCTGGCTCTCCCTCAAATTCCCTCCAATAAACTACAGTGAGTCCTCCAGAACCATATCCACAGACAGTGTAAGCTACCAAAAAGGGGGATATAAAAATTCTGCTTTATAAGGAAAAATCACATTCATAAATAGTAATAAACTCAACATTTATATTAATTTTATTTTATTATTATTATAAAATACATAATTATAGTTATAATAAACACATCAATTTATATTCATAATTATAAACCACACATTGGTATATTACTTTCATTGGTTATAATATGTGCTGGAGAGACATCAACATCAGAAAACAAAAGTATATCAAGTCTATCTGCACAGCATGCTGTTAACTATTGGTCTTATTACTACTGGTCTGAGTGCTTTCACTTTGGGATCCAGAGGTTTAAACTCTCCAAGAAAGCCCTTGTTTCAACCAAATATGGCAAATACTGTGGCCGAATGTCGTTGAGTTTAGTTCATACAAGCCTTACATCCCAAAGACCTCGCTTACTTACCTGTGTATGTGTGTGTGTGCTCAGTCTTGTTTGACTCTTTGTGACCCCATGGACTATAATCCACCAGCCTCCTCTGTCCATGGAATTTTCAGCAAGAATAATGGAGTGAGTTGCCATTTCCTCCTCCAGGGAATCTTCCCAACCCGAGGAACGAACCCACATCTCTAGGGTCTCCTGCATTGGCAGGCAGATTCTTTACCACTGAGCCACCTGGGAAACTCCTCACTTACTTATCGAATAACAAGTCACCAAAAAACAAGTGAGGCTTGGAGCCCATGGTAATAGGGTAAATTGGAGGGTACACCTGCAGACAGGATCAAAGCTCTACCAATATCTTGACCGCAGCCTTGTGGGATCCTAAGCAGCAGACCAAAGTGAACCTCTGCCCCATGGTCTTCTGAGCTATAGACAGTGAGCTATTAATTTATGTTGTTTTTACATGCTAGTTTCATGGCAAAATGTTATGAATACAATAGATAATATGAATTATATATATATATTTGTCTATTTTAATGGAAGAGATAGAATTATATTCAGAGATGGATACATTTAAAATTATTTATAGACACATACCTTGTTTAATAAGCACTCCCATTTGTTTAGGTTCCCAATTACCTACAACAGGATTTACTGTGCCTAGATAAAGCAGAAAAGGTAATTTGTAAATATTTTTAAATATATTAGGAATTTCAGAGTATCCTGGAGAACTAGAGAGCTAATATTATATTAATGCATAGCAAGATCAACACACTGGGCATTATTAACAACAGTATCAAATTTGTTGCCCAAAATTGTGTTGCTTATTAATGCTATAGTTTTTTTTTTCAGTTCATAAATATGTTTTTTATATATCAGTGGGATATTTGACAGTATCTAAGGCCTGTCGTCAAAGGAACCTATAAGAATCAGCTTGGATGTACATCTTAGTTTGAAAGCAATAGCCATTACATAAGGGACTCCCCTGGTGACTCAGATGGTAAAGAATCTTCCTACAATGCAGGAAACCTGAGTTCAATCCCTGGGTCAGGAAGATCCCCTGGCAGTTGAAATGGCAACCCACTCCAGGATTCTTGTCTGAAGAATTCCGTGGACAGAGGAGCCTGGCAGGCTACAGTCCATACAGTTGATAGGATTGCAAAGAGTTGGACACAACTGAGTGACTAACACTTTCACTTTCAGTTACCATATAGGAAACAGTACAAATACATGTAGGGCTTAACAAGGTTTAAAAAAAGAACATCATACTCTAACATTTCCATATAACAATAGTTAGATTAGGAGTTACTGTTAAACATAAAAAATATAGTGAAATGTGTTTCATAACATTTTGCTTTATTCTATTAAGTAAATCTTTATTTCTTCATTTTCTATCATGGTGGTGCACCTTGTTTTTAATGTGACATTCCAGAATACTCCAAACCAAATAGAATCAGAAAAAATATACAAGATTCCATTTGTGTAAACATACTTTCCAACCAGTAAAATGTGAATGATATATATAATAAAGTTTTCAAAGTGATCTTAAATTTCAGAAACAGCGGTTAGCTTTAGATAAATTATAGTACCTAATTATAATATTGGACAAGCATGCTCAGTCATGTCCACCTCTTTGTGACTCCATGAACAGAAGCCCACTAGGCTCCTTTGTCCATGGAATTTTCCAGACCAGGATACAGGAGAGGATTGTCATTCCATATACCAGCGAAATCTTCCTGACCCAGGGACCTAATCCGTGTCTCCTCTGTCTCCTGCACTAGCAGGCATTCTTTATCACTGCGCCACCTGGAAGCCCAATTATAATGTTAACTAACACCATAATTTTATGAAACTCAGACTCCCTCTCACAAGCCTAAAGTGATGAATACAAGTGGCTATATGTTTTAGATCTCTATACAGAAAAAAAATATCTTTCAGACCTGCAGGATATTTGTTTCAAATGATTTTTATTCCTTCTTTTGAAATTCTAGCACAGCTTCTTATAACAAGAGTTGAATTATGATCTTTCCACATTTTGCTTCTTAGCATAATTTAGTGCATGGTTTTCAGAACCATAATTCCTAACCATGGATTTTGCCTGTAGATTCACTTGAGAAGTGAAATACTTTGTTCATACCTATAAATAATGTATTAATAATAATAATAATGGAAACATCTAAAGGCAAAGTAAAATTTCCCAGGGAATAAATTATTAAGTGATTGCTAATTTAGAAGTACTGAAGTCTTTCATCCTTTACTCTCTCTGGGAATAGAGCAGTGATAATGTGTCTTCTGTGGTTCAAGGATATTTAAAAAAAGAAAGACAAATGATAATTTGTATGAGTGAATCTGAGTGATTATGTGAACTTGTAGGATTGTTGCTTGACTTGCAAAGACATGGGACAGAATCTCTAAAAAGCAATAAAGCAGTTTTCAAAAATCTTAAAAAGGTGTGTAGTCTGGAAAAGAGAGTGATAACTATCTTTGCACCTGGTGAGAAGCAAACAAAAACGTACACTGTAAATTAAATTAGCAGAGGATATGTGTAAACTTAACCTGATGAAAATGACATGAGTAATCTAAAGAATGTGAGGGGTATCACAAATAACAAAATCATCTCTGTCAGGGCAATTGATGAATGCAAAGTCACTGATTTTATACATATCCTGCACAACTTTCAAATGTTACACTCAAAACTTTCCTTAGGTGTAATCATCTTATGTTAAACATATCCCTGTGTGGGTACAATGACAGAGCTTCATGAGCTTACTTAATTTCACTAAAGTAGAAGCAATGATGTTGGTAGTTTCAAATGAGTGATTACTCCATGACAATATGCTTTTTCCAAATCTTATTCTAAGAAATACTAGCATCACATTTTTTATAAGCTTTAAGTTTTATGACTCTGGAAACTTTTTAATTATATTCAGTCTCAGGCCTTGTTTTATAAGATAGGGAGAATTCTGAGATGATCTCCTATGACCTTTTTATAACTCCCTTTCCTTGAGGGTGGGAGGGTTTCCCTTGTGGCTCAGCTGGTAAAGAATCCACCTGCAATGTGGGAAACCTGGGTTCAATACTGGGTTGGGAAGATCCCCTGGAGAAGGGAAAGACTACTCACTCCGATATTCTGGCCTGGAGAATTCCATAGACTTTATAGTCCATGGGGTTGCAAAGAGTTGGGCATGACTAAACTACTTTCACTTTTCATACTTTCACACTGAGGGTGGGGAGAACCTATGAATATATATGATGGACTCCCATGATTAGGGTACTTATCAGTTAACTTTTGTTCATCAAATAGAAGATTACTCTGGGTGGGCCTGACCTAGTCATGTGATGTTGGAAAAGAAGATGAATTTTTGAAAGATTCTCCTGTTGAAATCCAGGAAAAAAAAAAAAAAAGGCCAGGTCAGTGAACTCCACAGAGAACTGTATATGTAGGGCCTGAGTTCTACAGCTTCTTCATCTGCCAACAACCTGAAAAGGCTCAGACTAGGACTCTCTTAGATGGGACCTCAATTCCAGCAGGTGCCTTGATTTTAGCCTTTTGAGAATCTGAATTGGGGACTCTGATAACCCATGCTAAGACTTCTGATCCATAAAAACCATGAGCTAATAAAGATAATATTTTCAGCTGCTAAATGTGTAGTAATTAATCATAAAGCAATAGAAGATTAATACAATAATGTCTTACAAAATAATAACTAGTGTTCTAAAAATAATGTGTAATTGCAACTACTCAATCTCCCAGTACAGTCCAGATGACTAATTTAAGTTTCTATACTGTTAAGCAAAGAAAGATAACTAAGCAAAGAGAGCAGAATGCTGTAAGATATGTGGCAATTTGAAGGGTCAACTCTAATCCGGTGATTCAATAATGCTGAATGTAGCCAGATATTGTATTTCTTTTAAACCAACCAAAAAATCTGTTTTATTCATTTGTTTGCTTGTTTTATCCTAGAGTCAGCTGGCAGCAACATATCCCTCCTCCTTAAAAAAAATAAATAAAATAAACACAGTGTTTGAGCCAAACAAAAGAAGTCAATAGGGAATCATTTTGTAACCAGTGGCATAAAGTTCAAGAAAAAAATAAATTTGCTTAAACTCTCCTTTTTTCAGATATCTTTATAAATGCCTGTGCATATGTAAGCTTTTCTACCTTCTATCTCACTGACTTGTTTTTTCTCTACATTCATTTGTTCATAAAATAAATACGTATTGAGCACCTGCTACACAACAGACAGACACTACACAAGAAATAATGTGCAAAAACCCCCAAGTATTCCAGCCCACGTGAGGTGTATTTCTAGCAGCTGTATGCATGAGATGATAATTAAAATATATAAAATGTAAATGTTCATAAGATATATAAGGCAAAACATATGATGAAATTATTGAGAAAAATGCAAGATTTAAGATGTGTGATGGGTGGAGGAGGACTGTTTCATGTCCATGTACTTCATTCCACGTGATTTTCTATGTGCTAGACCAATAATGGTAAAGAGAACACATTTTTTTACTCTCAAAAGTATATTATTCTGTGAAGTTGACATACAGTTTATCAAACTTTATTTGAATCATTAATGATGTGTGACAGCTTACAGTAAAGTACAAGGTATAATCAAATAAATAGGATGCCAGAAGTAGACTCTCAAAATTCCTAGAATATGTGCAAACTATATTTTAGTTAGCAACTATCAATGCCTTGTTAGTTTGCTAGGCATTTTAACTAAATGACCTGGAAGTACCCTTCAGTTCTTCTGAAAATTTATGATTTAAATTGAAGATTCCACATGGTCCTGTAGGAAATATTACCAAATTCTAAATAAGAATTCAACCTGTAAAATCTGAGATCCCTGTAACATCCCATGAATCTTTTGGAAAATTATTTTCCCCATATAAACTGATATAAAGTCATACCTATAAAGATTTTTGGTATCTGTAAGACATGGAAACAGTTTGGTTCTGAATTTTGGAACTTTCCCAAAAGCACAACATACTTAAAAATCTCTTTCTGGAGAGTAAGTATGAGACAATGGTAATCTGAGATATTTCAGAAAAAGTATCCAAATTGGAGCCCCACATGTCCTCACGAGTCCTTAAACTATGTTTGGGAAAAACTGGGAGATAAAAAGGATCTAGTCTTAGTGGAATAGTCACTCCACAAAGGAGGGGAATCCCACCCAAAAGGAACCTGCTAAATCCAGGATAGAGATCAAACAGGGTTCCAGTGCTAGCGAAAGCCAGTAGAGAAAGCATGATGTTTATTTTAAGTGACCTAAATATCTCAGTGTCAGAAAGCTCTAGTGAAACAAAATTTATGAAAATAAATTCAGGGCATCACCTTGGAAACTAAGGGCTATGTCTCTTAGTGATAAGGGTCATAAGATAGTTTGAGAAGAAAACAGGGGAGGCCTGGAACTGAGCAAACTCTTCTGCCCCAGGTTGGTTCTTCATGTCAGAGGAGCTGCGGCTGCCCAAAGAGTCATACTCTGAAGTGGCAGTCTCTACTATTATGATAGAGGAGGGAGTCATTGAGAGGCAAAACTTAAATGCTTTCTCCCTACCTTCACCCCATCCTGAGCAACCTTTTGGAATAGTTCAGGAATATTTGATTCATTCATATATGAGTTGAAAAAATAGAGTGTACATTCTCTAGGGCTTTCCAGGTGGCTCAGTGGTAAAAAATTTGCCTGCCAATGCATAAAACATGAGTTTGATCTCTAGGGGGAAGACCCCCTTGAGAAGGGAATGGCTACCAATTCCTATATTCTTTCAAGGAAAATTCCATGGACACAGGGGCCTGGTGGACTACAGAGTCAGACCCAACTTAGCAACTAAAAAGCAACAACATATCTTCTATACAGTTAGAGCAACATGGAGATTGAATTGACGAAAAAAAAATACAAAGTGTAAATTGATCCCCGCCCCCTACAAAATGTTTTCAAAATAGGGAGACTTTTCTTCCAAAGATGCTCTTTGTTAGAAACCAGAAAAAACATTTATAACTAAAATGTTTAGCAGTAAATAAATTTGCAAGTTTGATTAGAATCACAAAATTCCCTTTTCAAGATTCTACAGTGAATTGTAACCATGCTAAGTTCTCATGTGTTTATTCCCCCAATTTAACAGTCTTGTTTACAGTTTCTTAAACATTTTATAGGTCTTCTAAAAATACCTGAATAGTTCTCTGACTCCAAAAGCGAGGAGAAAATTACTGGCCTATTGAAAGAAGAAACAGAAGACTGAATTAAATTGCTTTTCTAAGGGGCAGCACAAAGTAATTACATAGTAAGGGGTTAAGATCTGGAACAAATTTAGCAGGATATAGTAGTTAAACGTTGGACTCTAAAACCTACAATATTGGGGGATTAAGATAAAAGTAAGCCACTCATTATCTATAATTGGTCACTTTTAGAAAATAAATGAACGCTTTTTAAGCTGTTACTTGGGTACAACTTGTTAAATTTTGTTTCCATGTTTAGAATCAGTGCCAATAATTCTTAGTAGAAAAAAGTTAATAATTTTTTTCTTTATATAGTTTCCTGTGATAAAACTTCGAATGTAGTTTCAACTTATGATACATCTTCTACCCGGACTTGACTATGCACATAATAATATAGTTATCTGAGTTGACTTCTCAAATTGTCAGTTGATCACTGTTATTGAGTTGACTACTTCATCAGTCAGTGTTTTTCAAGCTGAAATATTTTACTGTAAGAGATCAAATGTCTTTCACATTATCTCAGTTCCTAGTAGCAAAATACAGTTAATTTATATCCCTTTTCTCTATCAGGTATGTGTGGTGTGTGTGTGTGTGTGTGTGTGTGCAAATAAATGAGTGCAGGTACACTCAGTCATGCCTGGCTCTTTGTGACCCCATGGACTGTGGCCCATCAGGCTCCTTTGTCCATGGAATTTGCCAGGCAAGAATACTGGAGTGGATTGTCATTTCCTTCTCCAGATAGTCTTTCTGATCCAGGAATTGAACCTACATTTCTTGTATATCCTGCGTTAGCAGGTGGGATCTTTACCAGCTGAGCCACCAGGGAAGCCCTATCAGGGGTATGTGTACCTTATTAATCTTTCTTACCAAGGACAGTACCCACATGATGGTAGGAGTAAAGACCTTGATCCAAATGGCTTCTTCTGTGTCTTTGTTGGAATATGTGGCACAGTGGAAGGTCACAATTGCATCCCTGTGATCATGCAGTGAGGAGTCTCATTGCTTGTCCATTAATACCAGGCCCTTTTGGATGTCATGCTAACTGTCACTTCAGAAGTTCAGGTTCTTACTTTTTTCCTTCAAATGTTAGGTCTTCCTTGTGTCCTCTTTGGATGACCTCACAGTATTGAGCAGTGAATTAATTCTCTCAGAAGACATGTGTCCATCATGCGGCATACTGGTTTCTTGTGCACTGAATCAAGGCTATGGGAGATCAAGATACCATTTGGTACTTACTGGTCTAGTTATCACCTTAAGCTTGGCTTTTCTATTGCTCCAACACTCTTTTGGATCTGGTTAGGATGCAGAATCTCAACTTATATGTTCCCATGTTTTGTTTGTTTTGTTTTGTTTTTCCCTTCACTATCTGGATGCCTATTAGTGCTATACTCATATTTCTTTTCCTGTCATAGTCTCTCCACCCTGCCATAGCAGTAACTTTTTTTTTGCTTCACCTAGTGAAAATATTGTCTACATTATAGTCTCTTTTTCTCCTACCCTACGTCTTAGTTCGACACAGAAATCAGCTGACTCTAACAATGTTGGTAGAAATATAAATCGGTATATCCACTATGAAGAACAGTATGGAGGTTCCTTAAAACACTAAAAATAGAGCTATCATATAAAACTATCATAGAAAATTAAAAATAGAGCTAAACTTCAACTCTTGGCCATGTATCTGGAGGAAAACATGGTCTAAAAGGATATATGCACTCCAAGCACTCCAATATTAATTGCAGCACTGTTTACAATAGCCAAGGTATGGAAACAACCTAAATATCCATCGACAGAGAAACTGATATATATATATATATATATCAGTTCAGTTGCTCAGTCGTGTCCAACTCTTTGTGAACCCATGAATTGCAGCACCCCAGGCCTCCCTGTCCATACCAACTCCCAGAGTTCACACAAACCCATGTCGATTGAGTCGGTGATGCCATCCAGCCATCTCATCCTCTGTCATCCCCTTCTCCTCCTGCCCCCAATCCTAGACCGTAAGCAAAATGGAATACTAACCACCCATTATAAAGAAAGAAATAATGCCATTTGCAGTAACATAGATAGACCTAGAGATTGTTGTACTTAGTAAAGTAAGTCAGGGAGAGAAGGAAAAATATCACATGACATCCCTTACAGAAAGAATCTGAGAAGAAATTATTCAAATGAGTTTATTTACAAAACAGAAACAGACTCTCAGAGAACAAACTTATGGTTCCTGGGTGCGGAAGGGGCGAGGATAGAGGAAAGGGAAATTTAGGTAATTTGGGGTCAACAATTGCACATTGCTATATTTAAAATGGATAACCAATGGGCTTCTACTGTATAGCACAGTAAACACTGCTCAATGACATGTGTCAGCCTGGATGGGAAGGGAGTTTGGGCTGAATGGTTATGTGTATATTTATGGCTGAGTCCCTTTGGAAACCACCTGAAAATATCCCAATATTGTTAATTGAGAATACTCCAATGCAAAATAAAAAGGTTTTAAAAAGGAAAGAAATCAACTCTTTCAAGCTTAAGGCAGAGCAACAAGAATAAAAATATACTTCAACTGATTATATTTTTAAAACCCACCAAATTCACTATTTTAACAAGATTCTCCAAATAAGTGTCAAATTTTCACTTGAAATTTCCTCACCTCGAGATTATTAGGGTCTGATAATACATTCTTTTTTTCTTACTGTGGTAGGTTACAGTGCCCAATTCCTGTATTTAATGATAAAGTTCTGAATGGATCTGGAAGCATATGAAATAAACGAAAACTATTAATGTCATTATAATAAATTATGTGTTCAGGGAGTAATAGTTATTAGCCATGCATTTCTCTTAAATTCAATTTGCTTCTCCTTAGTCATTCATCTTAATCAACCCACTTTAAATAATTATCAAATAATATCTGAGCAGGCTCAATAATTCAGGATTTAGAAAGGCAATAAAGAATTTGTTAACAATGACAATTGTGATTAGTGAACAAATGATATACAATTTACTAGTGACTAACAAAGACCCAAATTAATAAATGTCAAATTATAATTTTATATATGTGCAGTTTTATTAATAACATATCATCCTTAAACACTAATGAAGTTCTGAAAACTCTTCAGTAAGGGTAGACATTAACACTTGTTGCTCTGAGTTGCAATGTATTCGCTGATCTTTAAAACCCTTTGTGTTCAAATCACATATTGATTCAAATTTGTTATTTTTTTGCATTCAGTTCAGTTGTGTCTGACTTATTGCGACCCCATGAATCACAGCACACCAGGAACCCCTGTCCATCACCTACCCCAGGAGCTTATCCAGATTCACGTCCATCGAGTTGGTGATGCCGTCCAGCCACCTCATCCTCTGTCATCACCTTCTCCTCCTGCCTCCAATCCCTCCCAGCATAAGGGCCTTTTCTAACTAGTCAACTCTTTGTATGAGGTGGCCAAAGTATTGGAGCTTCAGCTTTAGCATCAGTCCTTACAATGAACACCCAGGACCGATCTCCTGTAGTATGGAATAATTGGATCTCCTTGCAGTCCAAGTGATCCTCAAGAGTCTTCTCCAGCGCGATAGTTCAAAAGCATCAATTCTTCAGCACTCAGCTTTCTTCACAGTCCAATTTTCACATCCATACATGACCACTGGAAAAACCATAGTCTTGACTAGACAGACCTTTGTTGGCAAGGTAATGTCTCTGCCTTTTAATATGTTATCTAGATTGGTCACAAGTTTCCTCCCAAGGAGTAAGTGTGTTCTAATTTTATGGCTGCAATCATTATCTGCAGTGATTTTGGAGCACCCCAAAATAAAGTCAGTCACTGTTTCCACTCTTTCCACATCTATTTGCAATGAAGTGATGGGACAGGATGCCATGATCTTAGTTTTCTGAATGTTGAGCCTTAAGCCAACTTTTCACTCTCCTCTTTCCCTTTCATCAACAGGCTTTTTAGTTCTTCACTTTCTGCCATAACATGGTGTCATCTACATATCTGAGGTTATTGATATTTCTCCCGGCAATCTTGATTCCAGCTTGTGCTTCTTCCAGCCCAGTATTTCTATGGTGTACTCAGCATATAAGTTAAATAAGCAGGGTGACAATATGCAGCCTTGACTTACTCCTTTTCCTATTTGAAACCAGTCTGTTGTTCCATGTCCAGTTCTAACTGTTGCTTCCTGACCTGCATACAGGTTTCTCAAGAGACAGGTCAGGTGGTCTGGTATTCCCATGTCTTTCAAATTTTCTCACAGTTTATTGTGATCCACACAGTCAAAAGCTTTGGCATAGTCAATAAAGCAGAAAGAGATGCTTTTCTGGAACTCTCTTGCTTTTTGGATGATACAACGGATGTTGGCAGTTTGATCTCTGGTTCCTCTGCCTTTTCTAAACCCAGCTTGAACATCTGGAAATTCACAGTTCACGTATTACTGAAGCCTGGCTTGGAGAATTTTGAGCATTACTTTACTAGCATGTGATAGGAGTCCAGTTGTGTGGTACTTTGAGCATTCTTTGGGATTGCCTTGATTTGGAATTGGAATGGAAACTGATCTTTTCCAGTTCTGTGGCCACTGCTGAGTTTTCCAAATTTGCTGGCATATTGAGTGCAGCACTTTCACAGCATCATCTTTCAGGATTTGAAATAGCTCAACTGGAATTCTATCACCTTCACTAGCTTTGTTCATAGTGACGTCCTGTAAGGCCAACTTGACTTCACATTCCAGGATATCTGCTTCTAGGTGAGTGATCACACCATTGTGATTATTTGGGTCATGAAAATTTTTTTGTACAGTTCTTCTGTGTATTCTTGCTAACTCTTCTTAGTACCTTCTGCTTCTGTTAGGTCCATACTATTTCTGTCCTTTATCAAGCCCATCTTTGCATGAAATGTTCCCTTGGTATCTCTAATTTTCTTGAAGAGATCTCTAGTCTTCCCCATTCGGTTGTTTTCCTCTATTTTTTTGCAATGATCACTGAAGAAGGCTTTCTTATCTCTTCTTGCTATTCTTTGGAACTTTGCATTCAGATGCTTATATCTTTCCTTTTCTTCCTTGCTTTTCACTTCTCTTCTTTACACAGCTATTTGTAAGGCTTCAGACAGCCATTTTGCTTTTTTGCATTACTTTTCCATGGGAATGGCCTTGTTCCCTGTCTCCTGTACAATGTCACGAACCTCCTTCCATTGTTCATCAGGCACTCTATCTATCAGATCTAGAGCCTTAAATCTATTTCTCACTTCCACTGTATAATCATAAGGGATTTGATTTAGGTCGAACCTGAATTGTCTAGTGGTTTTCCCTACTTTCTTTAATTTAAGTCTGAATTTGGCAATAAGGAATTCATGATCTGAGCCACAGTCAGCTCCCAGTCTTGTTTTTGCTGACTGTATAGAGCTTCTCCATTTTTAGGGCAATAAATATAATCAATCTGATTTCAGTATTGACCATCTGGTGATGTCCATGTGTAGAGTCTTCTCTTGTGTTGTTGGAAGAGGGTGTTTGCTATGACCAGTGCATTTTCTTGGCAAAACTCTATTAGTCTTTGCCCTGCTTCATTCCGCATTCCAAGGCCAAATTTGGCTTTTATTCCACGTGTTTCTTGACTTCCTACTTCTGCATTCCAGTGCCCTATAATGAAAAGGATATCTTTTTTGGGTGTTAGTCCTAAAAGGTCTTGTAGGTCTTCATAGAACCATTCAACTTCAGCTTCTTCAGTGTTACTGGTTGGGCACAGGCTTGGATTACCATGATACTGTATGGTTTGCCTTGGAGGCGAACAGAGATCATTCTGTCGTTTTTGAGATTGCATCCAAGTACTGCATTTCGGACTCTTTTGTTGACCATGATGGCTACTCCATTTCTTTTGAGGGATTCCTGCCCACAGTAGTAGATGTAATGGTAATCTGAATTAAATTCACCCTTTCCAGTCTATTTTAGTTCACTGATTCCTAGAATGCCAACATTCACTCTTGCCATCTCCTGTTTGACCACTTCCAATTTGCCTTGATTCATGAACCTAACATTCCAGGTTCCTATGCAATATTGCTCTTTACAGCATCAGACCTTGCTTCTATCACCAGTCACATCCACAACTGTGTTTTGCTTTTGCTTTGGCTCCATCCCTTCATTCTATCTGGAGTTATTTCTCCACTGATCTTCAGTAGCATATTGGGCACTTACCAACCAATTACACAGTGTACTAATCTGTCCTCATTTAGACAGAGTTCATACTGTAAATATAATATGCTGAATTGATAAACTTTGGTAGCCAAAAGTGTTACCTTTTAGTCAATATGCATTTTTTTTTGCATTTAATGCAAAATAAAGCTGGATCTGGTGATTGCTCTTTGATATCAATCTGACAACAAGAACCACTAACTGCAGCTGCTGGCTACTGGGAAGTTATGTGTCAATTTGCCCCACAGTTATTTAAATTAACCCACAGAGACTAATTGTAGTAGCCTGGAAATCTGTCTTTTTGTGTCTTCTGAACTTCACCTGCTTAGAACTTCTGAACATATTAAGGTAAAGTGGATTTCATTGAGAAATTTTATGATCTGTTTTTTAAAGGAATCTTATTGAGACAATCTTTTGGCCGTAACATGCTTGTAGTAAAGCAGTATTTAGCATATCCAGAGGTTGAATTCAATTATTCAGATTGTCTATACTCAATATGAAATTAAGTGTTTAGCATAATTTGGCAAATATCTGACACTTGAAATATTATCATCTTTATACTTGTTGGTCTAGAGATGTGTATTTGAGCTTATATGACAATGACACTAAGTAAATAATTGAAACTTTCAATTAGTAAAATGTCTATTACATGCTAAATGAGAAAGTATTTTAAGTTTCTATATTTTATTTTCTAATTCAATCCTTTTGATGCCTACACAATGTACTGAATTCAAATATTTTCTGTGAATATATATTTAAGCTCATAAATAATACAGTGCATAGTTATTTTCAGAAAAAAGTGTACATTTTGAAACCATCTTTTTCACATTTGAAATTCTAAAAATTCTATTCCAATGATTTGAATGTTTTCCAAATGAAAGAAAATATGGTAAATATAAAAATGTTCAGTTCATTTCAGTTGCTCAGCCATGTCCAACTCTTTGCAACCCCATTGACTTGCAGGATACCAGGCTTCCCTGTTCATCACCAACTCCTGGAGCTTGCTCAAACTCATTTCCATCGATTTGGTGATGCCATCCAACTGTCTCCTCCTCTGCCATCCCCTTCTCCTGCCTTCAATCTTACCCAGCATCAGGGTCTTTTCAAATGAGTTAATTATTTGCATCAGGTGGCCAAAATATTGGAGTTTCAGCTACAGCACCCGTCCTTCCAATGATTATTCAAGACTGATTTTCTTTAAGATTGACTAGTTTGATCTCCTTACAATTCAAGGGACTCTCAAGAGTCTTCTCCAACACCACTGTTCAAAAACATCAAATGGTGATTTTTATTTGTGGAACAATTTTTTTTTAATATGCTTACTTATTAAATGGAAAGGATCATCTAAAATAACTAAGAAGTATTTCAAAACTAGTGATAGCTAGTGACAACTCAATATTAACCTCATGCCCTGAAAATTGCTTATTTAACTTAGAGTTGATCAGAAAAAATAATTTTAAAAAGTTATTTTTCACTCTCAAATATGCATTTAAATAAATTTATAAAGTAACAGTGGATATTTTTTAAAAGTTGAAAATTTATTGATAGTTCACCTGAGTATGATTTTTTAATGATCAATTTATATATAAAAACTATGTTAGATATTCATTGAACATAGATCTAACTCTCCAACTAAGTTTCACATAATTTCTTATATAGGATTCTTATACACGACTAATGAGAAAATAGAAAGAAAAATTAAGGAAGCAATTCCATTCATAATTGCAATGAAAAGAATAAGATACTTAGTAATATATCTACCTAAAGAAACTAAAGATCTCTATATAGAAAACTATAAAACACTGGTGAAAGAAATCAAAGAGGACACTAATAGATGGAGAAATATACCATGTTCATTGATCAGAAGAATCAATATAGTGAAAATGAGTATATTACCCAAAGCAATCTATAGATTCAATGCAATCCCTATCAAGCTACCAGCGGTATTTTTCACAGAGCTAGAGCAAATAATTTCACAAATTGTATGGAAATACAAAAAAAAAAAAACTCGAATAGCCAAAGAAATCTTGAGAAAGAAGAATGGAACTGAGGAATCAACCTGCCTGACTTCAGGCTCTACTACAAAGCCACAGTCATCAAGACAGTATGGTACTAACACAAAGGCAGAAATATAAATCAATGGAACAAAATAGAAAGCCCAGAGATAAATCCACGCACCTATGGACACGTTATCTTTGACAAAGGAGGCAAGAATATACAATGGAGTAAAGACAAACTCTTTAACAAGTGGTGCTGGGAAACTGGTCAACCACTTGTAAAAGAATGAAACTAGAACTTTCTAACACCATACACAAAAATAAACTCAAAATGGATTAAAGATCTAAACGTAAGACCAGAAACTATAAAACTCCTAGAGGAGAACATAGGCAAAAAACTCTCCGACATAAATCACAGCAGGATCCTCTATGACCCACCTCCCAGAATATTGGAAATAAAAGCAAAAATAAACAAATGGAACCCAATTAAATTTAAAAGCTTCTGCACAACAAGGAAACTATAAGCAAGGTGAAAAGACAGACTTCGGAATGGGAGAAAATAATAGCAAATGAAGCAGCTGACAAACAACTCATCTCAAAAATATACAAGAAACTCATGTAGCTCAATTTAAGAAAAATAAATGACCCAATCAAAAAATGGGCCAAAGAACTAAATAGACATTTCTCCAAAGAAGACATACAGATGGCTTACAAACACATGAAAAGATGCTCTACATCACTCATTATCAGAGAAATGCAAATCAAGACCACAATGAGGTATCATTTCACGCCAGTCAGAATGGCTGTGATAGAAATGTCTACAAGCAATAAATGCTGGAGAGAGTGTGGAGAAAAGGGAACCCCCTTACACTGTTGGTGGGAATGCAAACTAGTACAGCCACTATGGAGAACAGTGTGGAGATTCCTTAAAAGACTGCAAATAGAACTGCCTTATGACCCAGCAATCCCACTGCTGGGCATACACACCGAGGAAACCAGAATTGAAAGAGACGCGTGTACCCCAATGTTCATCGCAGCACTGTTTATAATAGCCAGGACATGGAAGCAACCTAGATGTCCATCAGCAGACGAATAGATAAGAAATCTGTGGTACATATACAAAATGGAGTATTACTCAGCCATTAAAAATAATACATTTGAATCAGTTCTAATGAAGTGGATGAAACTGGAGCCTACTGTACAGAGTGAAGTAAGCCAGAAAGAAAAACACTAATGCAGTATGCTGCTGCTGCTGCTGCTGCTAAGTGGCTTCAGTCGTATCCAACTTTGTGCGACTCCATAGATAGCAGCCCACCGGGCTCCCCCGTCCCTGCGATTCTCCAGGCAAGAACACTGGAGTGGGTTGCCATTTCCTTCTCCAATGCATGAAAGTGAAAAGTGAAAGTGAAGTCGCTCAGTCGTGTCCAACACTAGCAACTCCATGGACTGCAGCCTACCAGGCTCCTCTGTCCATGGGATTTTTTCTGCAAAATTACTGGAGTGGGGTGCCATTGCCTTCTCCACTAATACCATATACTAATGTATATATATGGGATTTAGAAAGATGGTAACGATAACCCTGTATGCGAGACAGCAAAAGAGACACAGATGTATAGAACAGTCTTTTGGACTCTGTGGGAGAGGGAGAGGGTGGGATGATTTGGGAGAATGGCATTGAAACATGTATAGTACCATATAAGAAACAAATCGCCAGTCCAAGTTCGATGCAGGATATAGGATGCTTGGGGCTGGTGCACTGAGATGACCAGAGGTATGGTACGGGGAGGGAGGTGGGAGGGGGGTTCAGGATTTGGAGCATGTGTATACCCATGGTGGATTTATATTGAAGTATGGCAAAACCAATACAATATTGTAAAGAAAAAAAATAAAAGAATAATAGTAAATTAACCTGTAGGAGTTCATGAGATCTGTATTCAAGAATTAAAAGAAATTATTTACTTCCTAAATTATTACTGTTCTCTATTATGTAGCAGTTTATTGAAATAACAGAAACTCTACAACAAAATGATCCTTGTATAAAATGGAATACTGAAACATTTTGTGGAATAAAAGAATTTCTATAAATGTTGGAATAAAATATTTATTGTTGCAGAACATTTTGCCCATATTAACATCTGTTCCTGTTTGGGGAGATTTTCCTCTTGGCAAGGTAGGACCGTATCTGTTCAGTGATTTTCAACCAGCCCTGGAATGTGCATAGAACTGCTTAGAGAGCTCATCACTCTGCACCTGTTCAGGCTGCACAGCCCAAATCTAAGCTGCAGAGTGAAAGAAGAATAATACACACGAGGTGCAGTAAGCCTGCAAAAAGGAAGCTCATTATGTGTCCCTTGTTGTCAAAATTCATGACTACCCACATAATGTGATCATAAAAAGAAAAATGATCAAGTTTATAAGTGGACTCTTTAAATCCTTAGGATCACAGAGTGCTGTTAGCATTTTCTAAAATGAATCTTTAAGTGTAATTAATTATTAACCCATGGTAAATTCTTTATATGCTACATTTTCTACTTACTCAAATAAGTCATCTTGCGACAGATAACTTCATCCATCTGCTAGGGAATGCTGGTTGCTTGCAGTAACTCCATAGCTTCAAGTAAGCCATTTTACTATACGTACCTGATTAATCATCTGTTCATCCTTAAAATAAAGGCTTGCTGGAGTCCAGGAAAGAGTGTGAGTGAGAAGCCAGGAGCCCAAAGTGACCCTATTTATTCACATGTCTGTCCTGGGAGATGGCATGAAAAAAGCTGATTGGGTTCAAAGTCTGAGAGAATGATATTTTACTTATATAAAGAATAGAGGCTTCCACAGTTCCATAGATTTTCAAAGGGTACCTGTAAACTAGATAAACGCTCTGTGCTTAAAGCATTATTTTCCCATAACCCATTTGTCACTCACAAGGAAACTGCTGTTTTATTCATTTTCTTGAAAATGTTCTGTTATTTTGAAAAAGTATAAAGATCCAAGAAAAAATGAATGAAGTGTGTCCTATTTGAGAAGAAAACTGGCTCCTACAACCCTATTTAAATTGTCAGTCTTTAGGTAATCCACAATGGTTACCAAATAATACAATGAAATCATATATTCACAAACAGGGCCAACAAAATAAAGAGTAAAAAATAACGAAATCATTCATTAAGTGTTTCCTAACTTGCAAAGAAACTTAGACTATCCTTAACTTAATTCAATCAGAAAACTGATGCCACCAGTAGGAAGAACCAGCAAGACTTACAGAAATCTGAATATTGCTGTTGCCAGGATTTGTTTTTAATAAAATTAGCTGAAACCTAATTTTGACAAAATTCCCCTTATGCAGCCTTCATCCTCAGAAATCCATTTTAGGATTGGTTTATGAACCCAAGTGTCTCTCAGAAGTGAGATGATTTGTTACTTAGAATAGCTCATCTCCTGCCAATAAAAGCAATATTGGTGTTGGTGACAGGGTTTCAGGTACCACTAAAAATAATTTATCATTGGAAGATCATGGAAAAAGCTTTCAGTAAATGGAAAGTTGTGTGAGGAAAGAAGCTTTAGCTCTGATGTGTGACACTGAGTCCAAACACTAAGAATTCTGTCTGTGTCTTATCAGTTCTAACCTATACTTCTAGTTGTTCTGTATTGTTGCTTTGCTATTAAATAAATGGATTAAAATGCTAAATAATGCATATCTGTGAGCATATAAATAAAATAATAAATGATAAAATCTTTGTGTACAATATTTTAAATTATAATTAGTATGTTTTGACAAATCATGCACTTCTGAATATCTCTTATATTACTATTGGGTCAATGAGTTGGTTTAACTTATAATCATAAAAGTGTTTCTAGAGAACATCCTGTGTTTTGGTGTCTAGTTTTCATTCAAGTCCTGTTCACATCACACTGTAAAATTGATGGTGATTTTGTGCAAATATGAAATTAGCATTCATAATAATTCTTTGCTAACATACCCAAAGTTCTTCAGTAAATTATCCTGGCAAAGAGGCCTCCAATCTGACTCATGTTCTGTTTTAGTACCTTGAAACAACAGTGCCTAAAAATGCAGCACTCTGTGATTGAAAATGCATTTTCACAGGAATTATTTTCTTTTTCAAATTAGACATGAAACAGACAGCATATGGATTATGCTTCTGCTGCTTCTAAGTTTAAGTCATGTCTGATTCTGTGTGACCCCATGGACTGTAGCCCACCAGGCTCCTCCATCCATGGGATTTTCCAGCAAGAGTACTAGAATGGGGTGCCATTTCCTTCTCCAGTGCATGAAAGTGAAAAGTAAAAGTGAAGTCACTCAGTTGTGTCTGACTCTTAGTGACCCCGTGGACTGTAGCCCACCAGGCTCTTCCATCCATGGGATTTTCCAGGCAAGATTACTGGAGTGGGGTGCCATTGCCTTCTCCAATATGGATTATATAACCATGTAAATAAATTTTTTTTTAAATAAGGGCACTAAGGCTCACAATTGCTGTTTATATAAGCCATATGAGTATTTTTTAAGGCAAGAATTAGAAGGTGATCTTGCAGTTCTCCTATCAGTTTTGGCCTAACTCATATTACCACACAGTTATAACTATGGAGCTATAGAAATGGTTAACAGCACAAACCATAGTTTCTGTTGCATAAAACTGTAAAGACATTCACGTTCCTATTTCACTTTTATGTGCACTAATGACAGTACATATTTATTCAGCATTATCTTCATTTACAGGTGAATAGGTGAGAACACTTTCCTTTCATATGCCTCCTTTATTTTCTGCAGCATTCACTTTATGGTCTTCTGCTTTTAAAAACATGTCTATTCTGGGTATTCTCACTATCTGCTCATTTTTTTAGCCATAAATTGCAATTTTTGAAAGACCCTATGGTCTTACTGTTAGCCCTTATTCCACTAATGCATATTGTGATTCCTTACTGTTAAACATATTCATAAAATCTTAGGGCATTGCTAAGGTCGAAAGTTTAAAACTTACTTTAATGTACTTAATTGGGAAGCATCACTTTGCTAATAGTATAGCTTGCTTTATTTATATGTAAAATGTAGCAGATCTTAATTTTGCTAAGACATTTCAGTAGTGTATATTTACAACAAAAGCTGCCTATGTCAACCAATTCTTTTAGTGCTTTGTATTGATACAATGACTGTTTTAGAGGATAATGTTTCTTATCTCAACTTAAGATTTCAAATTTCTTGGATACAGGACACAAAAATGTTTTGTTCTTTTATTATATAGCAAGGATTCCAAAATGAATCTCTCTCTTGTCCACGTGTATGACAAATTTTCTGAAGGGTATTTAAGAAGTCAGTTTGTGTGAGAATTTGTTGAAAGAAGAATAAGAGAAATTTTTTTGTACATAAGTTAAAACAGGATTACGTAGGAAACATGTCATTATTGATTGTATATATGAATGAAATTGAGTGTATCTCTTATAATTTTGAGGGGTGTCACATTGACTTCAGAAAGCTTATGAGACATGAGATTCCAAACAGACTCTTATACAGGTAAAAGGGGCATTTTCTGCACTTGTGTGATAGAGCATCAAATGGGCTGGTAGAGAAACCAAAAACATCCAGGAAACATGATAACAATCACCAAACTTAGTGGTATGCAATGGCAGAATGTGAGACAGTTCAGTTCAGTTCAGTTCAGTCGCTCAGTCGTGTACGACTCTTTGCGACTCCATGAACTGCAGCGCGCCAGGCCTCCCTGTTCATCACCATATCCCAGAGTTCACTCAGACTCACGATCATTGAGTCAGTGATGCCATTCAGCCATCTCATCCTCTGTTGTCCCCTTTTGCTACTGCCCCCAATCTCCCAGCATCAGAGTCTTTTCCAATGAGTCAGCTCTTCGCATGAGGTGGCCAAAGTACTGGAATTTCAGTTTTAGCATCATTCCTTCCAAAGAACACCCATGACCGATCTCCTTTAGAATGGACTGGTTGGATCTCCTTGCAGTCCAAGGGACTCTTCAAGAGTCTTCTCCAACACCACATTTCAAAAGCATCAGTTCTTCAGCGCTTAGCTTTCTTCACAGTCCAGCTCTCGCATCCATACATGACCACTGGAAATACATAGCCTTGACTAGACGGACCTTTGTTGGCAAAGTAATGTCTCTGCTTTTGAATATGCTATCTAGGTTGGTCATAACTTTTCTTCCAAGGAGTAAGCATCTTTTAATTTCATGGCTACAGTCACCATCTGCAGTGATTTTGGAGCCCCCCAAAATAAAGTCTGATGCTGTTTCCACTGTTTCCCCATCTATTTCCCATGAAGTGATGGGACCGGATGCCATGATCTTCGTTTTCTGAACGTTGAGCTTTAAGCCAACTTTGTCACTCTCCTCTTTCACTTTCATCAAGAGGCTTTTGAGTTCCTCTTCACTTTCTGCCATAAGGGTGGTGTCATCTGCATATATGAGGTTACTGATATTTCTCCTGGAAATCTTGATTCCAGCTTTTGCTTCTTCCAGCCCAGCGTTTCTCATGATGTACTCTGCATATAAGTTAAACAAGCAAGGTGACAATATACAGCCTTGATGTACTCTTTTTCCTATTTGGAACCAGTCTGTTCTTCCATGTCCAGTTCTAACTGTTACTTCCTGACCTGCATATTGTTTTTTCACGAGGCAGGTCAAGTGGTCTGGTATTCCCATGTCTTTCAGAATTTCCCACAGTTTATTGTGATCCACACAGTCAAAGGCTTTGGCATAGTCAATAAAGCAGAAATAGATGTTTTTCTGGAACTCTCTTGCTTTTTCGATGATCCAGCAGTGTGTTGGCAATTTGATCTCTGGTTCCTCTGCCTTTTCTAAAACCAGCTTGAACATCTGGAAGTTCATGGTTCACGTATTACTGAAGCCTGGCTTGGAGAATTTTGAGCATTACTTTACTAGCATGTGAGACGAGCATGAGAGATAAGAAACCAATCTGAAAACCAAGTAGACGAGTAACCTTTTATAAGAAATGTGCAAGGAAATCTTTGGAATTCCAGAAGTATTTGATTACAGTTCAGTCAGTGCAATGGATACTACAGTAAGTACCTTGTACAAATAGAGCTCATGAAGATATAAATTAAAATATAAATAAATAAATCAGTTATATTATTTTGCTTCTCTTTTCAAGAGTTGTAATTTTCTATCTAACACTATTTAAAAATATTGAAACCAATAAATGGAGAAATCGATCTGAATTCAACATCTATTTTGCTACCTGTGGTATGTACACTTAAACAAGTTATTCATTTTGTATAACAGTTTATTTGCATTATAAACATATCAGACAGGATTCAGGATGGGGGGAACATATGTACACCCATGGCTGATTCATGTCAATGTATGGCAAAAGGCACCACAATACTGTAATTAGCCTCAAATTAAAATTTAAAAAAAAATTTTTTTTAATCAATTATTTATTTATTTTTCCTCCCCGTTATGTTGCCCTCTGTGCTTCCAAGGCTCACCACAGACTCGGCAGTGAGAGTGTTTCCTGGTGTTTGGAAACTTCTCTCTTTTTAAGACTCCCTTTCCAGGATGGAGCTCCATCCCTACCTCTTTTGTCTCTTTTTTTTTTTTTTTTGGCTTTTATATTTTTTCCTACCTCCTTTCCAAGACAATGGGCTGCTTTTCTGGGTGCCTGATGTCCTCTGCCAGCATTCAGAAGTTGTTTTGTGGAATTTACTTAGCGTTTAAATGTTCTTTTGATGAATTTGTGGGAGAGAACGTGGTCTCCCCATCCTATTCCTCCACCATCAATGGTACGGGGAGGGAGGAGGGTTGGGGTTCAGGATGGGGAACATGTGTATACCTGTGGCAGATTCATGTTATGTATGGCAAAACCAATACAATATTGTAAAGTAATTAACCTCAATTAAAATTAATAAATTTATATTAAGAAAAAAATTTTAAAAGACAAGATTGCTGAATATGTTTTAAATATTTTCAGGGGGTCATAGTTACCTAAATCTTTGGATTTTAGCTATGTTTTTGTATTTTAGCTTTGTTACTCTAAGGAATTCTAAGCGAAAAATATCTAGCTAAGAGTTGCAATAGATAAGACCCCTACTTCCTTCTAAACAACATTAGCAGTCTTATTTAGGAGGAGTCTTAGATAACACTTTTAAAGTTGTTTAAACCAGGTCACCTAATTATTTCTCCAGGAATATTTCACCAGTATCCAGGAGAGACAAATAACAATCCAGATGCTTTAACTCTTTCCTCTCAAGTATATCCTTTCCAGTTCAATTTTGTTGTTGTCCAGTCATTAAGTAGTATCTGACTCTTTGTGACCCCATAGACAGTAGCACATCAGGCTCCCCTGTCCTTTATTATCTACCAGAGTTTGCTCAAATTCACGTCCACTGAGTCACTGATGTTATCTAACAGTCTCATATTCTGCAGGCTCTTTGCCTTTGTGATATATTTTTCTGGTTGTTTTGACATTTACCTTACAAAATTTTCTCCAAAATCTTTTACAAAATGATAAGCTAATTAACAACCAAAAGATGCCCAGAATTTGAACATTTCAAAGGGAAATAATGATTCTTCCTACAAACAAGGCAATTTTGCCTATATGCCTTCTACCTTCCTCTTAAAGCAGACTTTCCAGCTCAGAAGATATAAGATTTACTACAAAGCTAATAATAATGTCATTCACTAGAAATTATACTTGGCCCCTGATCCCAGGCACATAGCATGGTTTTTGGCAAATAAAGAATCACAGAGCTGTCTCTTCCACTTGGTAATAGAGGAATTAATAAGACTTATTAGAAGACCCTGAAACTTGGAAAGATTGAAGGCAAGAGGAGAAGAGGGAAGCAGAGAAGGAGATGGTTAGATTGTTTCACAGACTTGATAGACATGAGTTTGAGCAAACTCTAGGAGATAATGAAAGACAGGGAAGCCTGGCATGTTGCAGTCCATGGGATTGCAAACAGTCAGACATGACTTAGTGACTGAACAACAACAACTTAGTGAAGCTAGATGAGGTAAATTTATGTCCCGACCTAATATGTCTCTGGAATACATACTGTCAAAAATAATGTTATTGATACAATGTTTGGAGCACTAACTTTTGGAGGGATGCTTACTTAGGCTCAGGCTTAGGACCACGTGATCTGTAAGACAAGAAAAAATGATGTTTTTCCTATATCCATGGGAGAGAGTTCCTTGGATGGATCAATAACCTCATAGTTTGGTGAGTTGGTTCATATTTTTGTGTCACCTTTTAGTCCACAAATGCAAAGTTTAATTTCAGACATTCATAGAAACAGGCAGCTATGTTTTGGGATAGGACTGAAGCATCTGATTAGGTCTTAAATCTTTCTGAGTCTGCAACTGTTATTTGGAGGTCATCTACATTATCCACTCTACTTTTTCAAATTTCCCCAAAGATTCCCATTCATTCTGAGCCTATTTACTTAATTATACATAAGTGTGCTTGTCTCTATCCTAAGATCCTATGAATATTCAAGTGAGGCACTAAGAATGGGAACTTGGTGTTACTTCCACTGCTTAAAAAAAAAAAAAAAAAAGTTTCTTAACTTTGACCACTGTAAAAACTTGATCTTTCCTTCTTTCTCCAAGGCTGTGTCATCTCTATGGTGTATTGCTATTGATTTCTCAACAGTGAAGTATTCCTATATCCAGAAATTCTCATCAGTGGACCAGGTGTTCAGGTTTGCCTTGACTGAAACAGAACCATAAGGTTCTTATCACAGAGTGATGGGAGAAAATGGTCTTTGGAAGTTTCCATGCTTGATCTTTTAGGGAGTTAATGAACCTCCTTCTGAAGGCAAAAACCACCCCTTGAGTTCTGCTCCTCTGATTATGTTCTTGAATAAAACCTACATTGTGAGTGGGCTCTGATATGCTGCTCTCTTTCTTGCTTATTAACCAAAGGCCATTTTCCCCAAACTATTGAATACAGCCTAAAACTCCACCTTCATTCACTCTCAGTGGTAGGGCAAGATCTTGGCCTTCATTCAGTCTTCTTTCAGATTCTGTGGGCTTAACTAAAGCAATAAATTCTGTACCTTATTTGAGAATCCTCTGTTATGAATCGATCCTCACAGTTGGGTTTGAATTTTTTCAGAGTAGGATATAGAGAGTGAATTTGCCAAGGTGTTTAAGGAGTAGGAAGGGGAGCTGGAGCTGCTCCCTTCAGCAATCAAACTTTGATAATAAATTGTCAAACTCTTAATAGAAAAGTTCCGTATATTTATTTTGATCACTCCATTTTTATAAGCCAAATAAACAAGTCCACACAGCTGATCTGGCTATCATTCCTCGCATGCCTTTTCAAGTCTCCTCATGCTTTCTGTTTTTGCGAGGTGTGGATTTTTTCTCTGAATTAGGCAGTCCGTCTGAACAGTACTGAGACACGTAAAATCCTGCCTGATGAATATCACTGTGGTTTCCCAAAAGCAGGTTTCTAAGAGGCATACAAGATCAAAATGCTCAATCAATAACCCTGTCAATGGCATTAAACTAAGTTTTACTCTATGATCATTATAAAGGAAGTATAAAGTCACTTATATTGCTAACATTTCAACCACTTCTGAAGGATTCTATTTTTGTATGGGAAAGAATAAGGCAGTGACCCCTCTCAGGGTAGTTGTGACCAATAGCTTCATTTATCTACTGCTGCAGATTAGCTGGACCCCTGGAGAAGATCCTGAACCTCCAGCTGTTGTCTGAGGACAAGAATGTACCCTATATGTTTGTGAGCTCCAGGCAGGCCCCGGGGCCAACCTGTGGGGTCTCCAGGTCTGTCATCCCCTGTTCTGTCACCATCAAAGAAAGCTCAAAGCTGAAACAGCAAATCCAATCCATCCATCAGTCCATTGAAAGGCTTTTAATCCAAAAAGTAGCCTCTGCCACACTCCCTGTTGACTCCTCCCTAGGAGTTGTGTATCAGATTGACTGTTAGCATGTAGTATCTCCAGTTGCTGTCTATTGTTATAAAATATTGCATTGCTAAATCTGCTTTTTGCATTTCTATGTTGTTTTTGTGCACTTCCCTGGTGGCTCAGTGGTAAAGAACCTGCCTGCCAATGCGGGAGACACGGGTTCTATCCCTGGTCGGGAAGATCCCCTGGAGAAGGAAATGGCAATCTGCTCTTGTATTCTTGCCTGGAGAATCCGATGGACAGAGGAGCCTAGAGGATTACAGTCCATGTGGTTGCAAAAGAGTTGGGCAGAACTTAGTAAACAACAATAGCAGATTAGCTGGTGTATTCCTGGAAGTTCCTACCAAAAAAGCTTGCCATCTGTCAAGGGTGGATCAATTCAAATACTACACTCCATTAAGTAGAATCACAAACTAATAATCTGATGAACCAGGGTTGCCAGTAAAATCTTAGGCAGAGCAACAGCATTCCCAAGCAGAAAGATCAAGTGGATCCTGGTGATTGACCAAAGCCTGTGGGGTTCTTGAACAAGTCTATTCTGTTCTGTTCTGTTCTATTCTGGAGACCAAAAGTGCCCTTCTTCATCTTTGGAAACATTTTACTGTCACATCCTCTTTTTCAGACTGTGCTGTCTCTACTACTTAGAGGAAATCCATTCATTAGGATTTGATCATCTGCATTTGTGTGAGGTGGATGTGGGGATTTCTGGCAGTGAGTAGGGAGAAAAATGACTCTAAAATACCTATCATGAAAAAAAAAAAAAAAACAGGACAGAATGTAAACGAAAAAGAGATGGCAACCTTTACAAAAAAGGAACAGAAGAGATGTGAACAAAGCTCCTTTATTTCAAATAAACATGTTTTAAAAATAAATAACTAAAACGATGTGTCTTTTGAATTTTACTTCGAAGAATATAAGTCATATAACTCACCAGGTTTCTACTGGTATTGTTCTATGGAACAATCCAACTATTGAAAAGAACACTCTCCCTGACACCCTGATATCTATATATTCTTTTAGGTAATAAATGATCTTTATTGGGTTACTTTGTGAATGAACACCACATTTACCCACAGCCACAAGGCTGCTTATGCCAAAGGCTTAGGAAAGCTTTCTGGTGATAGGAAGAATCTGTCCTATACATAGATTTTTCTCCCACTTCCATCTACTCTTCTTTCAGATATCTAAACTGTTAGCAAAAACCAAGGAATAGAGATTTTGCCACCTTTTTTTTTTTTTTTTAGTTTTATAATGCCTAACAATCTATTTATCCAGTTACACTGGATCTCTTTTCTCCAAATTCCACTGATAAGATTTCCCATGTGAATTTACCCTTATTTATGCTGATAATATTTTCCTCATACAAAAGATAAGCAGGTAGTAATTCTGTCATCAGAGCCTCTTTACATTTTCTCACCCCCACCTTTATCTTTTAAGAACAGCTCTAACCATTATGGTTTATGAGTCTGTAATGGTGGAGAGGCCTGACAGAATGTGGTCCACTGGAGAAGGGAATGGCAAACCACTTCAGTATTCTTGCCTTGAGAACCCCATGAACAGTAGGAAAAGGCAAAATGGTAGGATATTGAACGAGGAACTCCCCAGGTCATTAGGTGCCCAATATGCTACTGGACATCAGTGGAGAAATAACTCCAGAAAGAATGAAGGGATGGAGCCAAAGCAAAACCAATACCCAGTTGTGGATGTGACTGGTGATAGAAGCAAGATCTGATGCTGTAAAGAGCAATATTGCATAGGAACCTGGAATGTCAGGTCCATGAATCAAGGCAAATTGGAAGTGCTCAAACAAGAGATGGCAAAGGTGAATGTCGACATTCTAGGAATCAGTGAACTAAAATGGACTGGAATGGGTGAATTTAACTTAGATGACCATTATATCTACTACTGCAGGCAGGAATCGCTCAGAAGAAATGGAGTAGCCATCATGGTCAACAAAAGAGTCCAAAATGCAGTACTTGGATGCAATCTCAAAAACAACAGAATGATCTCTGTTCATCTCCAAGGCAAACCATTCAATATCACAGTAATCCAAGTCTATGCCCCAAACAGTAACACTGAGGAAACTGAAGTTGAATGGTTTTATGAAGATCTACAAGATCTTTTAGAACTAACACCCAAAAAAGATGTCCTTTTCATTATAGGGGACTGGAATGCAAAAGTAGGAAGTCAAGAAACACCTGGAGTAACAGGCAAATTTGGCCTTGGAATGCGGAATGAAGCAGGGCAAAGACATTAGAGTTTTGCCAAGAAATTGCACTGGTCATAGCAAACACCCTCTTCCAACAACACAAGAGAAGACTCTACACATGGACATCACCCGATGGTCAACACCAAAATCAGATTGATTATATTCTTTGCAGCCAAAGATGGAGAAGCTCTATACAGTCAACAAAAACAAGACCAGGAGCTGACTGTGGCTCAGATCATGAACTCCTTATTGCCAAATTCAGACTTAAATTGAAGAAAGTAGGGAAAACCGCTAGACCATTCAGGTATGACCTAAATCAAATCCCATATGATTATACAGTGGAAGTGAGAAATAGATTTAAGGCTCTAGATCTGATAGATAGAGTGCCTGATGAACTATGGAATGAGGTTCGTGACATTGTTCAGGAGACAGGGATCAAGACCATCCCCATGGAAAAGAAGTGCAAAAAAGCAAAATGGCTGTCTGGGGAGGCCTTACAAATAGCTGTGAAAAGAAAAGTGGTGAAAAGCAAAGGAGAAAAGGAAAGATAAAAGCACCTGAATGCAGCGTTCCAAAGAATAGCAAGAAGAAATGAGAAAGCCTTCTTCAGTGATCAATGCAAAGAAATAGAGAAAAACAACAGAATGGGAAAGACTAGAGATCTCTTCAAGAAAATTAGAGATACCAAGGGAACATTTCATGCAAAGATGGGCTCAATAAAGGACAGAAATGGTCTGGACCTAACAGAAGCAGAAGATATTAAGAAGAGGTGGCAAGAATACACTGAAGAACTGTACAAAAAAGAACTTCACAACCCAGATAATCATGATGATGTTATCACTTATCTAGAGCCAGACATCTTGGAATGTGAGGTCAAGTGGGCCTTAGAAAGCATCACTATGAACAAAGCTAGTGGAGGTGATGGAATTCCAGTTGAGCTATTTCAAATCCTGAAAGATGATGCTGTGAAAGTGCTGCACTTAATATGCCAGCAAGTTTGAAAAACTCAGCAGTGGCCATAGGACTGGAAAAGGTCAGTTTTCATTCCAATTTCAAAGAAAGGCAAGGCCAAAGAATGCTCAAACTACCGCACAATTGCACTCATCTCACATGCTAATAAAGTAATGCTCAAGATTCTCCAAGCCAGACTTCAGCAATAGGTGAATCGTGAACTGATGTTCAAGCTGGTTTTCAAAAAGGCAGAGGAACCATAGATCAAATTGCAACATCCGCTGAATCATGGAGAAAGCAAGAGAGTTCCGGAAAAACATCTATTTCTGCTTTATTGTCTATGCCAAAGCCTTTGACTGTGTGGATCACAATAAACTGTGGAAAATTCTGAAAGTGATGGGAATACCAGACCACCTAACCTGCCTCTTGAGAAATCTGTATGCAGGTCAGGAAGCGACAGTTAGAACTGGACATGGAACAACAGACTGGTTCCAAATAGGAAAAGGAGTACATCAAGGCTGTATATTGTCACCCTGCTTATTTAACTTCTATGCAGAGTACATCATGAGAAACGCTGGACTGGAAGAAACACAAGCTGGAATCAAGATTGCTGGGAGAAATATCAATAACCTCAGATATGCAAATGACAGCACCCTTATCCCAGAAAGTGAAGAGAAGCTAAAAAGCCTCTTGATGAAAGTGAAAGAGGAGAGTGACAAAGTTGGCTTAAAGCTCAACATTCAGAAAACGAAGATCATGGCATCTGGTCCCATCACTTCATGGGAAATAGATGGGGAAACTGTAGAGACATTGTCAGACTTTATTTTGGGGGGCTCCAAAATCAGTGCAGATGTTGACTGCAGCCATGAAATTGAAAGACGCTTACTCCTTGGAAGAAAAGTTATGAGCAACCTAGACAGTGTATTCAAAAGTAGAGACATTACTTTGCCGACTAAGGTCTGTCTAGTCAAGGCTCTGGTTTTTCCTGTGGTCATGTATGGATGTGAGAGTTGGACTGTGAAGAAGGCTGAGCGCCGAAGAATTGATGCTTTTGAACTGTGGTGTTGGAGAAGACTCTTGAGAGTCCCTTGGACTGCAAGGAGATCCAACCAATCCATTCTGAAGGAGATCAGCCCTGGGATTTCTTTGGAAGGAATGATACTAAAGCTGAAGCTCCAGTACTTTGGCCACCTCATGCGAAGAGTTGACTCATTGGAAAAGACTCTGATGCTGGGAGAGATTGGGGGCAGGAGGAGAAGGGGACGACCCAGGATGACATGGCTGGATGGCATCACAGACTCAATGGATGTGAGTCTGGGTGAACTCCGGGAGCTGGTGATGGACAGGGAGGCCTAGCGTGCTGGGATTCATGGGGTCGCAGAGTCGGACACGACTGAGCGACTGAACTGAACTGAACTGAAAGTAATCCTGTTTAGAGTGCCACTGAAAGCTAACACAAAAATTGAATTGTCAGATCGGACTCACACCAATCAGTAACATTATCCAGCTTAAAATTCTACTCATAATCTGAAACAGGCAATCATGCAAGAAGCAAAGGCAAAGGTGGGAGTGGTCTGGCACATTCTACAGGGCTCCTCGGCATTCTCATCTCACACTGGACACATTCCCTCTGGCTCAGTGTGATAGATGAGGTCACTGAATGCAACAGGTGGGCCGCCTAACCCAACAAAGATAGTTTAAGTTATGAAGCATCTTTGTTTTATACCTGGATTATTTCAGGACTTGTATGACATTTTCCAAGGAGTCATGCTTCATAAATCCATACATTCTAGGTTTGTTTAGGCTATCCTAAAGTATGGCCATTCTGCTGAGACTAATCCATAGGAAGTTCTCTCTTCCTAGCAAATATCAGAAGTTTATTTACCAATAGATCAAGATGTAAGTATATTGACAAGAAAATAAGACCAAGACACAAATCCCCGCTAAATAACTTTTCTTTTTTTCCCCCAACAGCATTCTTTTGTAATGTAGAGAGACGTGGATTTCAGGCCAGCTGCTTAACTTCTACAACCCAGGATGGTTTTAGTGTTTTCTGTAATTCTAAAGTCTATATTAACAGGTAATGATGCCGGAAACTTGATGGGAAATGAGTTTTATCCAAGAAACCTAAACTCCAAAATATATCTTTCATGTATGATGTAAGCAATGTAAAACCAAGTATAAATACATTTTTTAAAAGTTTCACATAAAATTATTTTCACAAAATATCCACCTGGGTTTTTTGATAATTTTAATCTCCATTCTTTAACTCTTTACTTAATTTTATTTATTTTAACATTCAGTTCCATTTGCATTTATTCCAGTGTATGTTGTGGTATGGATCTAATTTTATCTTGTTTAAAATGACTCTCTACTTCACCAATAAAAATTTTTCTTAATTCCACTGATTTTAGATATTTTCTTTAATATGTAACAAATCATTGTAATTGGTCGATTCTGTTTCTGAATTTCTATTTTGTTCTATTCTGGATTTCTGTTTCTATTATTTTCCATTGGGTTTTAATATTCATTATAAACCAAGGACAAAATGTGCTTTATTATGGGATGTATTAATCTACAAAGGCTGCAGTAACAAAATGCCACAAACTAGGTGGTGTAAATAACATAAATTGATTTTTCAGTTTTGAAGTCTATGAAGTTCAAGTTCAAGGTGGTGGCTGATTTAGTTCCTACCAAGAACTCACTTTGTGACTTGTAGATGAGCATCTTCTCTCTATGTTCTCACAAAAGCCTTCTGTAGTACATGTGTGTGTGCATGTCTGTGTGTCTATGTGTGTGTGAGAGAGAAATATACAAACATTTACAAAAACCGTATTACCCATATCAAAGCATTTATTAAAAAGTCACATAGATACCATAAAGTAAATCTAATAAAATACACTGTATGAGTAAAATACAAAGTATGAGATATTTATTTAAAAAATAATAATAACGGATTTCCCACTCAAGCACTTCAGATGGGAGCAAAAATAAAAATAGACGGAAAATATTTTTGAAGTTAATGAATATAAAATATGTCTGAACTCATGAGACAAAATAAAATTAGAAAGTAGTTAGCCACTCATATAAGTGAAATGAAAGAATGAAAAATAAATGGGTTAAGTAACAACTTTAAAACAATATGAAACTTCAATGAAGTAAACCAAAATGAAGCAAACATGACGAATAATATAAAAAGCCAAATTAATGACTTAAAAATACATAAAATTAAGCTTTTAAATAAATTAAAATGAGAAATATGTCTAATATATTTATGTAAGTTTGACAAACTATTCACCAATGTAATAAAAAAACAATAATTACAAATATAAGCAATTGCAAGGGAGAACTAAGTATTGGAATGAGAATGTTTAGTATGCAAATATTTTCAAATTATTTTAAGTGTGTAATTTCCAAAACAATGCACTTCCTAAAAACAGGCCCAATGATAACATTTTAAACAGCAAATTTCCAAGGGAGAAATAGAGACTATTTTTAAAGAGTCAGCCCACGGAAATACAATGATTTAGCTCTCTTCAGAGGGAATTCGACTGAACATTCAAAAACTGTAAACCTGGACTACTTAATTCATTTAAAACAATACAACATACTATGCCTAGCTTCTTCTAAGCTTCTTGTGAAAAAAAAAAAAAATCCAAAACAAAACTAAAAGAAACACACAAAATTTAAACAAATAAAAACCTCCTCTCGAAAATTTGGGATCACAGCCATGTCAAGACATTTGAATTTCTCTTCACTTTGAGGAATACCCTCTAATATGGTCTGAGTGTCTGTAAATAATTTCAGGGAATATAGCAAAAATAAATGCAAATTTTTACTAATAGTTTAAAGCCTTAGCTTTGCTCTTTAAGTGACTGTGTCATATAAAACAAACACATAGATGCAATAAAATAATAATAATCACATATCAATAACACATATAGTTGAAAAATCTATACATCAGAGACTAATATCAAACGATAGTAGAATATTGATACAATCCAAGCACTGCAGTAATAGAATCATCTGTATAATAATATAGAAATGTTTGTTTCTTAGGATAAAATTAAAACATGAACAAAAAGCAAGACAATAATAATATTTGTTGTTGTTGTTTAGTCACTAAATTGTGTCTGACTCTTTGTGACCCCATGGACTGCAGCATGCCAGGCTTCCCTGACCTTCACCATCTGCCGGATTTTGCTCAAACTCATGTCCATTGAGTCAGTGATGCTATCCAAACATCTCATTTTGTTTCCTCCTTATCCTTCTCCCCTCAATCTTTCTCAGCCTCAGGATTTTTTCTAGTGAGTTGGGTCTTCAAATTCGAGGGCCCAAGTATTGGTACTTCAGCTTCAACAACAGTCCTTCCAGTGAGGATATTGGTGTAAAACTAAATAATACATCTTAAAAACAAAAATGGAAAATGAAATTTAAATTAAATTGAAATTTGAACATCAATGAAGATGAGATTCAGTTCAGTTCAATTCAGTTCAGTCGCTCAGTCGTGTCCGACTCTGCGACCCCATGAATCGCAGCATGCCAGGCCTTCCTGTCCATCACCAACTCCCGGAGTTCTCTCAGACTCACCTCCATCAAGTCAGTTATGCCATCCAGCCATCTCATCCTCTGTCATCCCCTTCTCCTCCTGCCCCCAATCCCTCCCAGCATCAGAGTCTTTTCCAATGAGTCAACTCTTCACATGAGGTGGCCAAAGTACTGGAGCTTCAGCTTTAGCATCATTCCTTCCAAAGAAATCCCAGGGCTGATCTCCTTCAGAATGGACTGATTGGATCACCTTGCAGTCCAAGGGACTCTCAAGAGTCTTCTCCAACATCACAACTCAAAAGCATCAATTCTTCGGTGCTCAGCCTTCCTCACAGTCCAACTCTCACATCCATACATGACCACAGGAAAAACCATAGCCTTGACTAGACTGACCTTAGTCAGCAAAGTAATGTCTCTGCTTTTGAATATACTGTCTAGGTTGCTCATAACTTTTCTTCCAAGGAGTAAGCATCTTTTAATTTCATGGCTGAAGTTACCATCTGCAGTAATTTTGGAGCCCAAAAGGTTAAAGTCTGATACTGTTTCCAGTGTTTCCCCATCTATTTCCCATGAAGTGATGGGATCAGATGCCATGATCTTCATTTTCTGAATGTTGAGCTTTAAGCCAACTTTGTCACTCTCCTCTTTCACTTTCATCAAGAGGCTTTTTAGTTCATCTTCACTTTCTGCCATAAGGGTGGTGTCATCTGCATATCTGATGTTATTGATATTTCTCCTGGGAATCTTGATTCCAGCTTATGTTTCTTCTAGTCCAGCGTTTGTCATGATGTACTGAACATGAGATTACTTGACTGAAATGCATAACTCAAGAAATTGCATAGTATTGTTTGATGTAAAGTGAAAATGAAAGTAAATTTGCTCAGTCGTATCCGACTCTTTACGACCCCATGGACTGTAGCCTACCAGGCTCCTCCCTCCATGGGATTCTCCAGGCAAGAATACTGGAGTGGGTTGCCATTTCCTTCTCCAGGGTATCTTCCTGACCCAGGATCGAACCCGGGTCTCCCACATTGCAGGCAGACACTTTAACCTCTGAGCCACCAGGTAAGAAAAATGTTACAAAGATTAAAATGAAAAAGTCTAAAATGCACCTAACTTGTGATACAGAGAAAATGAATAATAACAATATGGGATGTTATCTTCCAAAGAAATTATATATGCTTAAATTCAAAACATGTTAAAGTCAGGCATTTTCAAACTCCAGAATCACAATGAATTTCAGACAAGCACATACAAGAAATGAAGACTTAGATTCATGGAAATGATTATCAAAATCATCATATAAAAGAAATATCTTAAAAATACTAGCTATTCTAATAATATTAGAATATTAAAACAGCAAAGAGAAAGAGAGATCACGTCAAATGGAACACCAAGAAGACTACTGATAGATTCCTCAGCTCAACAGTGAATGATAAAGGAGTACTCTTTACCTTTGCAGTTTTGAGATTAGCGTCCAAGATGGCCCTAAGTGGTAAATAACCTGCCTACCAATGCAGGAGACATAACAAATGTGGATTTGATCCCTGGGTTGGGAAGATCCCTTGGAGGAGGGCATGGCAACCCCCTCCAGTATTCTTTCCTGGAGAATCCCATAGACAGAGGAGCCTGGCAGGCTATAGTCCATAGGGCATGCAAATTGTACCCAAAATTGAATTTTCAGCAAAGTTACTTTTAGTCATGAATATAAATAGATATATTCAGAAAAACCAATATTTAGTTGTGACACTTTTAACACTGACAAGAATAACTTATTAATTATGTTGCTGAACTATTAACAGAACATTAGCCCACCTCTGATTTCAGCCAGACTCACACTCACAGACTGTTCCCTGTACACTCACACTCTCTGTAACAACTGCCAGTATTAATACCAGCTTTGCTGGTTTCTGTTTTCTTTCTCCAGGCATTCTCTATGTGTTTTCTGGATGTACAGGCAAACAAGCCAAGAAAAGAACAGTTCCAGAGTCCACTCTCAAATAAGAGGAATAGTAGCTGGATGGAAAACCAGATGATTCTGAGAGGCCCTCTATCATCTTGACCCTTTTCTAATTTTCTTGGCTCCTGGCCTGTTTTCTGGGACAGTCACCAAAATGGCCTATGTCTTCATAGTTCAGGATCTGAGGCCTCAAACAAAAATAATTGTGCTTAATGAAGGATGTTAATTAGCTTAGAAGGAAAATTTGGGATATAAGATCAGTTGAGTTACAACATTCAGGACTATGTAGGCAATTCTAGTGGGCTTCCATTGTCGCTCAAGAATCTGCCTTCGTTGTAGGAGACCCAGGTTCAATCCTTGGATTGGGGTTACTGATGATGATTAAGGATAAGGGTTACATCTCAGATTAGGGAAAAGTGTTACGATTAAAGAGCCATAATCAATTATTTGATATTTTAAATAAATTTTACACTAATAATCAGTATTGGGGAAATATGTATTACCTTCTTTACTAGGTTTGTAAGCATAAAATGCTTCTTAAAGTATTTAAAGAAAATTAGTGAAGCAACTAAAATGAGAAGGAATCATTAAATGACATGAGAACTACACCTGAAGGAAAGCAAACTACTCAACTGAAAGAATAAATGGTTAAATGTTTTTTAAAAGGATTATATCTGTATGTAATGTGTACACATAAGTATATAATACAAAATGTTATTAGTACCTGTTATGTCTGGTAGTATGAAATTTTCTATTTTTTCATTTTGAAATATTCTGTAATATATATGTGTTGATTATAAAATAAGAATAAAAGCTATCTTCAAATGTAACAAAATTAGAAAATATTCTATTAGCTATGCTATAGGGTTGAGATAGTCTGTGTGTCTAAATTGGGGAGAACTATAATATGCCCAGGAATGTTACTTAGAATACAATTTAATGCTTAAATGTAATTCTTTTTTACTTAGAAGCAGTTGTATAGAAAGAAAATGGGACTCTGACCAATCTGTTTAGTCACTTGAATTCAAACTCCCCATGATTGTTTTAGATGTAATTTGCTACAGACTTTGGAAGGGCACCAATGTGGGAACTCTTGTTCAACTTAACCCAGTGTGATTAAATGATCCCTTTCAAACAATATGGCAGCTAAGATGTGGTTTAGAGAACATTACTCTTCTAATGCAGCTTCTTTGAAACTTCTAGAAAATATAGCAGGAACTCTACTGGAAGGAACATTTTAAATTAGAGTCATTTACAAATTGTTTATATATATATATATATATTTTTTTTTTTTCCTGAGAGCTAATGGTAAGCCATGGCCACTAGATCTAGAGAAATATATGTCTTACAAACAGAAGTTTGACCACATGGATGTGATGGTTAATTTTGCATGTGAACTTGACTGGGCCATGAGATACCCAGATTTTGGTCAAGCATTATTCTGGGTGTATCTGTGAAGGTGTTTTTGGATGAGGTTAACATTTGAATTTACAGATTAAGTAAAGCAAATTTCCCTGTGCAATATGGCTGGCCTTCATGGAATCAGCTGAAGGTCTAAATAGGTTAAAAAGGCTGGGCTTCCTGAAAATAAGAGGGAATTTCTCCTGCCTGACTGCTTGAGATGAGATATTAGGTTTTAGGTTTTTTTTTTTTTTTTTTCTTTTTTGCTTTTGGATTCAAACCAGAAAATTGGCTTTTAGATTTAAAGACTGACAACTTTCACTGTTGAATTGGTATCATTAGCTTTCTGGGTCTCTAGCTTTCCAAATGAGATTTCACCATACTCACATAAGCCAATTTATAATAAACAAATAAATGTGGTATGTGTGTGTGTAAAAATAAGTATATTATGTTGGATTATTTCTCAGGAGATTCCTAACATTAATTTTGGAGCTGAGAAGTGGGGAATTTGTAACAATACCAAAACATGTGGGAGGAGCTTTGGAACTGGGTGATAGGTGGTGGCTAGAAAAATTTTGAGATGCATGTTATAGATATAGACACTAAAGACAATTCTGTTGAGGTCTTAGACAGAAATGAGGAACATCTTATTGGAAATGGAGGGTAAAGCTAATTCTTGTTATTAAGCGGCAAAGAACTTAGCTGAACTGTGTCCTGAGTCCTCTCTCTTTGTTCAAGGACCAAGGAAAGGCCATGTCAGGATGCAGGAAAGAAGGTGGTCATGTATACAAGTCATCATCCAGACTCAGCTGGCTGGCACCTTGATTATGGACTTCCTAGTTTCCAGTTCTGTGAGAAATTAACTTCTGTTAAACCGCCCAATCTATAGTATTTTGTTAAGTCAGCCCGAGTAGTAAAACAATGTGTTTTATATCAATGTGAATTCCCTCCCCTGATATCCAAGAAGCCTTTGACAAGGAATAATATAGCAATGGTGAGGAACAGAAAGACTCCTCAAAAATACCAATCACTCAGTCACCCCAAGGAAATTTTGAAAAGCCCTGAGTACTACTGAAAATTGCTACTTACATTACTAGCTAGCATTAACAAGAGCTGTCAGTGTTAGTTTCACAAGCTGCCCGGAACTCCTGTCTCCAGGAGGGTTTGACAGCCGAGAGACACTGCTGGTAGGACTAGCGACTGAGGGTCTGCAGCAGGAAATGTTTCTGTCAAGTGTGTCTGCATCTGTCAAGAGTCACTGCTGTCAGCACAGACCTTAGGGCATAACAGATCCTGTAACTTCACATTTACAGAGAAAGTAACTGGATAGTGAAGGTATTAAAAACCTATTACATGATGTAAACCTGACGAACTAGAGAGTGTTCAACTTGGAAAAGTTAGCAGTTCAGTGATGTGGTAAGTCCATTCAAATATCTGAAATTACCTGTCACAGACATGGTCTTAACTGTGTTCTATAGTTCCTCCAGAGATAAGGATAGAATGCCTGGGTGAAAGTTTCAGAAAGACAAATAATGGCTCAGTATAAAAAATATTTTTCTTTCATGATGATGTATGGCAAAACCAATACAATATTGTAATTAACCTCCAGTTAAAATAAATAAATTTATATTAAAAAAGAAAAGCACAATAAAAAAATATTTTTCTTTATTATTAGGACTGTCCAAAAAAGGACTCAAACTACAACGGCTTTTTTAATTTGTTAATTTTAAATAATTTTAGATTTACAAAAGAAATTGCAAAAATGTACACAGTTGCAAACATTCTTCACTCAAATTTCCTGTTAATATCTTATATAACTCAGTATACGACTTAAAGTAAAAATAATTAAATAATATTGATAGAACACTATAAAGTAAACTAAATAATTTATTGGAAGTCACCTGCTTTTTCCACTGAATTCTTCTGTATCATGGTTTAATTTAGGCTGTCACATTATATTCTGTTTTCATGAGTCAATGATTTTTAATATTTATTGAAAGCTTGTTACTGAAGGCTTTTTGTTATTAGAACTTTATTAATGCTAGCTGTTTGTCATAATAAAATTACACATTAGATAATCACAGCAATTTTGTTATGAGGCAAGATAAAATTTAAATGAAGCTATTTGGAATTTTGATTGAATGCATATTAAAATTATTAGAAATTTTAATTAAAATTAAATTTATTAAAAAAGAATGAACTTATGTAGAGTTCTAGATGCTCTGTTTTTGATGACATTCTAGTGATAAATTAGCAATAATAAAAAAGTACTGATGCACAAAATTTTGCAGAAGGCTGAGTACAAGCCTCTGGATATTGGATTTTAAAGTATTAGTTCTATGCCCCAACAGGATTATAAAATAATTTCATGCTTTTACTTAAGTATCTAGTCAGGCCAACTATATCTCACCCAGGTAACCATAGGTAACATAGTTGGGGGACAGAAAACAGGTAATAAGATGGACTTAGCCATGGTCATAGTATATTAACCTCAAATTTAATACAGGAAAATTGCTAATTAATACCGTGAAGTCAAGTGGGCCTTAGGAAGCATCACTATGAACAAAACTAGTGGAGGTGATGGAATTCCAGTTGAGCACTCTCAAGTCCTAAAAGATGATGCTGTGAAGGTGCTGCACTCAATATGCCAGCAAATTGGAAAGCTCAGCAGTGACCACAGGACTGGAAAAGGTGAGTTTTCATTTCAATCCCAAAGAAAGGCAATGCCAAAGTATATTTAAATTACTGCACACTTGCACTCATCTCATATGCTAGCAAAGCAATGCTCAAAATTCTCCAAGACAGGCTTCAACAGTACATGAACCAAGAATTTCAGATGTTCAAGCTGGATTTAGAAAATGCAGAGGAACCAGAGATCAAATTGCCAACATGTGTTGGATCGTAGAAAAAGCAAGAGAGTTCCAGAAAAACATCGACTTTTGCTTGGTTGACTATGCCAAAGCCTTTGACTCTGTGGATCACAATAAACTGTGGAAAATTCTGAAAGAGATGGGAATACCAGGCCACCTTATCTGCCTCCTGAGAAATCTGTATGCAAGTCAAGAAGCAAAAGGAGGATGTCAAGCCTGTATACTGTCACCCTGCTTATTTAACTTATATGCAGAGTACATCATGGAAATGGAGGGCTGGCTGAAGCACAAGCTGGAATCAAGATTGCTGGGAGAAATATCAATAACCTCAGATATGCAGATGACACCAACCTTATGGCAGAAAGCGAAGAGGAACTTCAGAGCCTCTTGACAAAAGAGGAGAGTGAAAAAGCTGGCTTAAAACTCAGCATTCTTAAAACTCAGCATTCAAAAAACGAACATCATGGCATTGGTTCCATCACTTCATGGCAAATAGATGGGGGAATCATGGAAACAGTGACAGATTTTATTTTTTTGGGCTCCAAACTCACTGCAGATGGTGACTGTAGCCATGAAATTGAGAAAAGTTACGACCAACCTAGATAGCATATTAAAAAGCAGAGACATTTCTTTGTTTTCAAAGGTCCATCTACTCAAAGCTATGTCTTTCAGTAGTCATGTGAAGATGTTAGAGTTGGAGCATAAAGAAAACTGAGTGCTGAAGAACTGATGCTTTTGAACTTTGGTGTTGGAGAAGGCTCTTGAGAATCCCTTGGACTGCAAGGTGATCAAGCCAGTCAATCCTAAAGGAAATCAGTCCTGAGTATTAATTGGAATGATTGATGCTGAAGCTGAAGCCCTAATACTTTGGCCAATTGATGTGAAGAACTGACTCATTGGAAAAAACCCTGCTGCTGAGAAAGACTGAAGGCAGGATGAGAGGGGAGGGCAGAGGATGAGATTGTTGAATGGCATCATTGACTTAATGGACATGAGTTTGAGCAAGCTCTGGGAGTAGGTGATGGACAGAGAAGCCTGGCGTGCTGCAGTCCATGGGTTCGCAAAGAGCTGGACATGACTGTGTGTCTGAACTAAACTAAACTGAAGCCAAATTCCCTATGTTTGCATAGTTGCTCAGTCATGTCTGACTTTTTGGGATCCCCATGGACTGTACCCTGTCAGGGTCTTCTGTTCATGGGATTTTTTTTTTTCCAGGCAAGAATACTGGAATGGGTTCCATTTCCTCCTTCAAGGGATTTCCCTGACCCAAGAACCAAACTCGAATCTCCTGCACTGCAGGTGGATGCTTTATTGCTGAGCCATGGCAGAAGCCCCCAAATCCTTATGTCTAGGTAATATTTTCAAAACTATTGCATCTCCAGATGAATTTCAATTTGAAGATTCAGAGCTAGAAAGGAAATAAGCTAGTGAAACGTGAGAAGTATGTTCATATGAATCTCCTTTACTATACTAACTTTTTGCAGTACAATTTGAGAAAAACCTTATATCTTTGTGGAGGGAGATGTTTAGGTTGAGCTCTCAATTTCCTTCCTTTTTATAGAAGTGTAATGGTATAGATTTGGCCTAAATGAGACTTTTGTTTTTTATATGAATGGCATAGCTTGAAGGAAATGAGTATAAGAAAGCCTAGGTACTTCTCTGTTATCAAAGAAAGATACCTGGCACTTAGGAATAAAGCTTCAGATAAATTGTACTTTCTGGTCGCTTGAAGTATCAGTGGTTCTGTATTTTGACTGCACATTGTGATTGTCCCAGAAATATAAAAATGTTCTGAACTAATTCATCTAGAAATGAAATACTTTGTTCATGAAAAATAATGTTTTAGCAGCTCCTTAAAATGCTGGTTAAGATGTAAAGTTGGAAATGATAAATTATGATTTAAAATGACAAATAATTTTGCTATTATATATAAAATAGCTATATATGAGGTAAATTAAATAAATCTTCAATCCTGAAGATTAAGAGAAGTATAGATAGATTTCTGATTCTTATTCTGATTCTAATTTAATAGCATGTGTGCAAGTTGCTTCAGTCGTGTCTGACTCTTTGAGACCCTATAGATTGTAGCTCGCTAAGCTTCTCTGTCCCTGCAATTCTTCAGGTAAGAATACTGGAGTGGATTGCCCTGCCCTCCTCCAGGGGATCTTCCTGACTCAGGGATTGAACCAGCATATTTTATGTCTCCTGCATTGGCAGCTGGGTTCTTTACCACTAGTGTGACCTGGGAAGCCACTAGTTTAATAAAGTGATATGAAATAGAGAGATTTTAAGGTGTGCGTGAGCGTGTGTGTGTGTGTGTGTGTGTGTGTGTACACACATATACATATTTCTGTGTGTATGTTTTTTTTTTTTCTCTAAGATAGACCACTGGGGGGAAATGAAAGGGGTTTGTGAATAATTACAAATATGATAGACTAGGACTTTTCTAGAAAAAAGAAGAATAATGTAACTAAGAATATGCATTTGAAATGAAATAAAACCAGAGTCTTAGCCCTCACTAGATTTTTATGCCTGTTGAGGTTACTTGCATACCCATAGAGTCTCAGTTTTCGACCCTGTATAAGGAGAATCATAATTTTCAATTTACAAATTGGTTGAGAATTTTAAATCAGATTGTTCATATAAAATGTTTTTCAATTGTTTACATTATCTGTAATCCTACCTTCTAGAATGTGACATGTGGTAAAGTCACAGGAATTTACCCCACGGCTATTTCTCAGAAGCATAGTCTCTGCTCTAGGCAAAAGAGTTTTAAATGTAATTTCAGCAAATGAGAGTGACTTTCCAAAAACCAATTTAACTATGTGCATTTATTTACAGATTGTCCCTCTTGATTCTGCTTCTTGATACATGTGATTTCTGGAGTATTGTCAAGTTACTGATAACATGGGACATACAAAATGATTACATCTCTGTATGAGAATCTATAGAGTGTTGGTAGGGTCAGCAGAAGAATATGATCTTTACACTAACAGCCATGTGTAGGCTTGCCATAATGAGATTTTATGAGACTTCTCATTCTGCGTTCCCAGGGGAGAGGAAGTAAGGTGGGACAAGTGTGAAGACATCTTATTTTTTTTTACCTTTTAATTTATTTATGTATTTATTTATTTATTTTTATTTTACTTTACAATATGGTATTGGTTTTGCCATACATCAACATGAATCCAGCACGGGTATAAACGTGTTCCTTCATTTTGGCTGCACTCCATACCAGCTTTCTCTCCAAAGAACAGATTGATAAATTATAGGAAGAGCAAAGCCCATGATTTCCTCCAAGTTTAGGAGCAGTTAAACTTTGGAATAATATCGCAATATGATGTTTATTTTAAGGTTGCTTGTTGAGAGGGATTAGAGTTCATATTATCTTAGAAAGATGTGAGAATTGTAAATCAGTCAATTTAGGGTGACCATTTTCCTTATTCTCACTTTTGTGGTTCTGCACTTAGTGAACTCTGACTTGTTACTTCTCATTCTCTTAATTACTCTATAGTTAAACCTGACTTGGAGGGTGATATCATGCTCATTGATACTATTAATATATAACATACAGACATACTAAAAGTGTAATATTTCTTTAGCTATACAAAGAATTATCAAAGTAACTTAAAATTTAAAAAGAGCAAAAACTCTGGAAAGCTAAATAATTTCTTTTAAAGATATTAATCTCTAATGATTATGGAAAGATTTTAATTTCTATAATAAGGTTAAGAGCTTTTCATGAAAGCATAAAGAAAAAAAAAGATCTTAAATGCAGTTAACACAGGCATAAAGATACACTCCAGGCTACGGAGGAAAATCTACTTAATTTTATTGATTTTTCCTTCAGTTTAAATTCCCTGGTCCCCATAGTCTTTTATCATTTTTATTCAGAGGTGAATAAGAGGTCAAAATTCAATTTCACTGTATCTTTTAGATTATCATTTATAATAATATCACAGAATATTGAATATCACTTGGTACCCATTTAAAGTTCCAATGCAAGAAACAAGTTTTAGAATTTTCCCTAGAAGAAACTACATTTCTCATACACTGCATATAGTTTATATGTATTTTTAAACAGATAAAATCACACCTGAGGAAGAAAAGCAGTAGTAGTGTTTACTATTAGCAAGCTATGAGTGGGCCTTTTTTAGAGAAATAACAAACCTTTTTTTATTTTATTATTCTACTTTTTGGCTGTGCCTCACAGTATGTGGGATCTTAGTTCCCTGATCAGGGACTGAACCCTCACACCTTGCAATGGAAGTGTTGTGTCTTAACCACTGGACCACCAGGCAAGTCTCTGTGAGTGGGTTTTTTTAAAGATTAAGTATCTTTTGATTTACTTTTCTAAATAATTTAAAAAACTGTTACATTATAGAATGATAGTGATAACTCTTCCCAAGTATGCATCCTGACAGATTTCATAAAAGATTTTATGCTATTTCAAAAAATATTCCAAATGTTGTATATAAACGCATAAAAGAACTTTAAGAGAGGTACACACTTAGGTTTTACACCTTAAGTGCCTTTTCTCCTTGGTTTGTAATTACACTGTGCTGTTCCTTACTATTTGAATCATTTTCACAGGGAAGTGGATTTAAAGATTGGCAAAAATAGGCATTCCAACACACACAATAAATATGCACAAAATAAATGTTACTTTTGTTGCTCACAAGTTTCAGCCTGGGGAATATTCATGAACACATTGTCTCCCTACATCTTGCTTTTATGAGTAGTCACTCTATTTGTCAGTGGTCACCAGCAAGAGTCCAAAATCTCAGATTGGGGCTGGACTTTTCAGACTTGCAGGCTAGCCAAATATCCAAGTAATTATAGCATAATTTTCCTATATACATATTTTCAAAAGTCTCTGTTTGATGAGCTATTTTACCTAGACCCAGTCTTTCGGTTCTGGGGAGAAATAATTCCTATGCCATCAATGTTGTATCACTATATTACCCACTCATGTGACAGTGACTAGGCATTATATATACTCAGTCACATCACAGGTATATAATGAAAGTCTTAAGGATTAGGAAAGATGGGTAACAAGAAAACACAATAACAAAAACAAAATCACATTTGATTAAAGATTGCAAAGCACAAGATAGATCATCAATTTTATCATTGATTAGATTCCACACTATGTTTGCTGTAGTATAAAAGAAGAATATCCATAATTACCTGAAAAGCATTTAAAAAATTCTTGCTTTTTTCCGACTACATATTTCTCTGAAGATAGATTTCTTTAAATGTGATTCAACCAAAATAACAAGGTATAACATATTGAATGTAGAAGCAGATGTGAAAATAAATCTGTCTTCAATTAAGGGAGACAAGAAATAAGAAATGTAAACAATGCTATTCTTTTCACAATTTTTATAATGATATGTGTTTCAAATAAAAAAATATGAAATTTATGTTAACATAAATTGATCTTATTATTAGTATTTTAATATTACTTCCCTGATAGCTCAGTTGGTAAAGAATCCACCTTCAGTGCTGGAGACCTGGGTTTGATCCCTTGGTTGGAAAGATCCCCTGGAAAAGGGAAAGGCTACCCACTCCAGTATTCTGTCCTGGAGAATGCCATGGGTGGTATAGTCCAGTTGGTGATGGACAGGGAGGCCTGGAGTGCAATTGTATAGTCCATGGGGTCACAAAGAGTCCAACATGACTGAGAGACTTTCACTTTCAATAAATATACCTGTTTTAATTTCAGATATGGTAAATATTATTGGATATACCCCACACAATCAAAAGCTCTTTGGGGTTCTCAACTATTTTTAAGAATGATAAAATTTTCTGAGATGAAGAAGTTTGAGAAACACTGTCTTATAAGTAAAATCTTTAGATCTGGAAGCAAAAGATAGCATCTGCTTTAGTAACACAGCCTAAAATTATAAAAAGTTCTTCGCTGGATTTTCTTTTAGAATCTCTTCTTCCATTTAATCATTTGAGGTTTGCATCATTTTTTTTGGACAGTTATTCTTTTCCTCTTATCTTAATTCTGCCAATGCACATTTCACCTTCTCTGATATATCATTCTCTCCTCGCTGACATACTGTAGCTTCCATTTTTAAAATTTTTATGTAGGATGCAGATTTATTGTTTTTGGCTAATGGCAATGTGCATTCACAAAACTAATGCACCCCTAACAGTACTGTTTTTTCCTAGTAAGAGCACTTCATATTTCACTCCTTTCATTTCCTTTTTATTTTTAAATTTATATGCCTCATTTTTAAGTTAATAGATGGGGAAACAGTGGAAACAGTGGCTGACTTTAGTTTTCTGGGCTCCAAAATCACTGCAGATGGTGATTGCAGCCATGAAATTAAAATATGCTTACTCCTTGGAAGGACATTTATGACCAACCTAGATAGCATATTAAAAAGCAGAGACATTACTTTGCCAACAAAGTTCCATTTAGTCAAGGCTATGGTTTTTCCAGTGGTCATGTATGGATGTGAGAGTTAGACTGTAAAGAAAGCTGAGTGCCGAAGAATTGATGCTTTTGAACTGTGGTGTTGGAGAAGACTCTTGACACTCCCTTGGACTGCAAGGAAATCCATTCAGTCCATCCTAAAGGAGATCAGTCCTGGGTATTCATTGGAATGACTGATGTTGACACTCCAATACTTTAGCCACCTGATGTGAAGACCTGATTCATTTGAAAAGACCCTGATGCAGGGAAAGATTGAGGGCAGGAAGAGAAGAGGATGACAGAGAATGAGATGGTTGGATGGCATCACTGACTCGATGGACATGGGTTTGGGTGGACTCCAGGATTTGGCTATGGATAGGGAGGCCTGGTGTGCTGTGGTTCATGGGGTCGCAAAGAGCCTGACACAACTGAGTGACTGAACTGAACTAAAGGTTTATAGGAGGTAAGTTTCTTTTTTTTTGGACCAACTATTTGAGGGAAATTTGTGTCATAGAGAGACTAGAGCAATATTCCTAGTTGAGAGCTTCCTTATTTTAAAAATTTTGTGGGCTTCCCTGGTGTTTCAGTGGTAAAGAATCTGCCTGCCAATGCAGAAGACATGGGTTTGATCCCTGATCCAGGACTATCCCTCATACCACAGGGCAACTAAGCAAGTGTGTCACATGTACTGAACCTGTTCTCTAGAGACTGGAAGCCCGTATCCCCTAGAGCCTGTGGTCTGCAACAAGAGAAGCCACTGCAATGAGAAGCCCATTCACTGCAACTAGAGAGTAGCCCCTGCTTACCACAGTTAGAGAAAAAACTGTGTAGCTATGAAGATCCAGCAGAGCCAAAAACAAATAAACATTAAAAAAAGAAGATATAGTCTTTACTTCTCTGTAGCCAACTGACTTGTAGTCAACTGACTTGAATCACATCTTTAAACAATTCAGTCTTTTGTTTCACTTAGAGCCATATGACAGACCGTGTTCTACAAACGTGAATTATCTGTGGTCATTTGTTTCAAACTAATCTCAATTCAAGTGAATACTCGTCATTTGCCTATAATCTCTGATTCTACATTCAAAAACAACAAGACTTAAGATCTGCAATAGGATACAACAAAAAAAGTTCTCTCTAATTTTAGCTAGAGTTTGGAAACTTATGGTAATTTTTAAAAAGTAAAATATTTTTATGAATGTAAGTGGTCATATTAAATTTTATTCTTTAAATTTGAAAACCATTACTTTGAAAAGCTAATGCATGAAATGCATTTATCCATATTTAGAATATTAATGTATAATCTCATTTTGTTCCATTTTATTTTCTATAAAATGAAACATTGTTTAAACTGCAATATTTCTAATTTTAAACTACAAAGGTCACAAAGCTTCTGTGTCAAAGTGTTATTTCAAGTTTATTTGTGGCATTTGGAACTTTTTTTTTAAACTTTTGTGATATATATACATAAAAGCATATGTATGTATATATATAGAGAGAGAGGGAGAGAGAGAGAGAGACAGGTATGTTTTATATGCACATATCTACATATAATGTTCCTTTGACCTGTATGTGTGTGAGGATATGGGGCTTTCCAGGTTGCTCTAGTGGAAAAGAATCCGCTTGCCATCGCAGAAGCTGTAGGTTACAAAGGCTCCATCCCTAGGTCAGGCAGATCCCATGGAAGAGGGCAGGACAACCCACTCTAGTACTATTGCTTAGAGAATGCCCTGGACAGAGGAGTCTGGCAGACTACAGTCCACACATGGGGTCTCAAACAGTCAGACAAAACTGAAGCAACTCAGCATGCATAGATGTATGTATATATGTGTTAATTTTGTTTATAAAACTTAGATTTTTATATCTGCATAACAGAAAGATATATATATATATTTCTATACATTTATTTAACTAATTATATCTGTGCTCTTGACTTGTGTTTAAATTTTACAAATTCAGAGAAAATGAAGAATTATATCATAGAGATTAGTAGAGTCTGAAATTACTCATTGATTTTATATAGATATCTTCATTATAAATCATCAATATTTGTCAGTTATTTGACATTTTCTTCTTTGCGAGCTTGCCAGTTATACCTATACTTTTGAATAAATACTCTCATTTCTTTATTTTTCTAACAAAATCTATACAAATATCCTACCTATACTTTTTCTTTCATTAAAAAATATTTTTTCCATTTCATACTTCTGCAAAGCTTCTTCAAATACTCTCTGCTTTTTTAATCTTTATATGGCCTTAATGATGGTTCCTTGTGATTTCCTGTCAAATGTAGAACATGTTTGGTCAGTTTTTAATAATTATGTTTCGAAGTCCTGTGTGTAATGGTCATGTCAGATACAAATAACAAAAACCTCAAAACAATTGGAGTCTCTGACTGCTTGAGAAACCATTAACTTGGTTGGATAACATGCTCTGCCTCCTGCCGTGGATAACATGTTCTGCCTCCTGCCGTCTTGAAGGTCATGCTGATTTTATTGATCTGGTTTGCTGTTTTTTCCCATTAACTTTCCTTTTAAAGGCAATTGTGCTGAAGAAGAAGCAGTATTCACTGACAGCTTTCAGCTCCACGTCACCCATGGAGATCTTTAGTTCTCTATGGTGTTTTCCTGGTTTAGGTTGCTAATGAGCTGTCTTCTTCAGGCTGATTGTCAGGTCATAACACTATGCTGATTCAGCAAAACCTTCCCTAATCTCTGTCTGTGTGCACTTATAAAGAATAGCTATCATTTTTCTAGAATTTCCAAGTTACTAATATCTAAACGGCTTATGATGAGGTCCTTGACTTATTGGACTACAACTCTTCCTTAGATAAACTAATACAGGAGGTATCTATCATGGCTTTCTGAATGTTTTGTTGCCTCATGAGCATATAAAAATAATTGATTAAAATTAATCTTATATTGTCCTTTTATAAATTCTCAAAGTAAAGAAAGAATATTTTGCTGCTATATGCATATAATTCTCAAGGGATGAGTAGCTAACATAGCATATAGTCTTTAGTCTGATACAAATAAGGTATTTGTTTTAGTTATTAGAATATAATTTTTACACAAGAGAGCCAATTTCATGTCTGTTCATTAGAAATACTTTATATCAAAGATATGAAAACTTCTTCAAACTGGGTTAAACAACAAAGGCCATTTATGAATCAAACTGCATTAAGTCTTAAGGATATTCCACTACAGTTTCTTTGTGGCTGTCCTGACTCTGTCCTTTCTTGTGTGTTGGCTTTCATCCTAGCAGCTGGTCCAGTTCATGAATGCTGTCCATATTCGATTGTACAACCTAAATGTCATGCTCATCTCTGCTCTGATCATTCAAAGAGAAAGGGTGAGTGGATTGGGACTAACTTAACTAGCTGAGATATGGATTTAACTTGCCTGAAGCTACACAGGATTTAATCTGAAGGCAAGAGTGTTGGAGAATATCTCAGCACTGCCATGGCCGAGCCACTCAAGCATTCAGTGGGAAGGAAAATGGGGTACTTCTCAGGTTTTCTCCACCATCTCCACTTGACTCTCACTCGCTCTCCCATCTTTTTTATGTGAATCTGCCTGTACAGGGGTAAAAACATTTTACATGACTCTCTGTGCTTTCTGAATGACAAATGTCTAAACAAAAGCTCTGTCTTATGGAGTTTGGGGGACAATTTATGTGTAAATATATATGCTGGCATGTATGATACATTAATTTTTTGTGTTAACTTGACAGAAACACACGATGCCCAGATAGGTGGTTAAAAACTTTCTTCAGACGTGTGGACACAGAGGGGAAGGGGGTTGCCCTTTTCTTCTCCAGGGGACCTTTCTGACCCAGGAATTGAACTCAGATCTCCTGCATTGCAGGCAGATTCTTTACTGACTGAGCTATGAGGGAAGCCCAGGGAAAGGGGAGGTTGGGGCAAATTGAGAGAGTAGCATTGAGGTATACAGACTGCCATGTGTAAACTACATAGCTAGCAGGAATTTGCTCTATGGCACAGGGAGCTCAGCTCAATATTCTGTGATGACCTGAAGGGGTGGGATGGAAGGAGTGGAGTGGGAGGCAGGGGATATATGTATACATACGGCTGGTTCATTTTGTTGTACAGCAGAAACTAAGCCAACATTGTAAAGCAATTATACTTTAATCATAAAATTTAAAAAAAAATAAATTTCTCTGTGTGGCTGCCTGCCTTGAGAAGGTGTTAGAATTTGAATTGGGGGACTGCATAAAGCTGATGGCTTTTCCCAATGTGAGTGGGCATCATGTTCTATAAATCCATTCTATTCAGTCTCATATGATCCTAAATAGAACAGAAAGGTAGAGGAAGTTCCAGTGGCACTCTTTACCTGATTTTGTGAACTGGAACACTGATCAATTGTCTTCTGTTTTCTATGCTACTGGTTCTCAGGATGTCAGACTCACTGGAATCTTTAACCATTTGCTTTCTAGCTTTCGGGTCTTCAAGCCACAACACAGCCTTCAGCTTGCAAATGGCAGATGTGGACTTGGCATCCATGATTGTGTGAGCCATATCTTATTTTATATAATAAAATCTCCTATTTGTTGTGTTTTTCTGGAAAACCCTGACTAATGTAGATACTTGTCTGTAGTGTTTAAGAATTTAGATTAGTTTTATTGTTGTTTTGCTTTGTACATTTCTGATAACCTAAATTTGAAATAGTTTGCTCTCTTCTAGTTGATAATTTCTGCACATGAATTCATTCCTTCAGTATTTGTCCCATGAGCTTCAAATGGGAACACTTTTCTCCACCGAAAATGTGCCTCTGCTTTTGATTGCAACCAGGAGAACCATCAAACTGGGGCTTTCTCTGATGCAATGGCTGACCTGGCTAAGTGAGTTGAGGGTAAGGGAGAAAAAGACAGAGAATCAGAGAGACAAAGAGAAGGGAACCAGAGATCCAGGCTCAGGGATCTCAACTTGCTACTTGTTTGTAGATGTCATTGCTTCTCTTAGTTCTGTTAATGTTTGCCCTCAAGGAGACCCACATATCCCTACTCACAAGTCTGCCTGCTGCTTGCTTCTTGGTGCTGACAGCTCCAACTATTGTATTTAACACTCCCATGAAGAGGCAGTTCTTTGCACTTCCCTACCATTTGAGTAAACACCAACAACTCACAGAGTGTGGCTTTTGTAAGATCTGGTTATTATTATACTGAAGGTCTCACAAGGTACTTCACAGTTATTTCAAATTTGTTCACCATGTGATATTCACATATGTGCCTATGTGACCATTTCTTAATTTTATCTCATCTTCATGTGCTGTTTCCATAAAGGAATATTTCTATTATGCTGCTGTGCATGTATGTATGTGCTCACTCAGTCGTGTTTAACTCTTTGCAACCCCATGGACTATAGCCCACCAGGCTCCTCTGTCCATGTAATTTCCCAGGCAAGAATATTGGTGTGTGTTGCCATTTCCTTCTTCAGATACTTTCCTGACCCAGAGATCGAACCCATGTCTCTTGCATGTCCTTCTTTGGCAGGCAGATTATACTGCTAGTAATATTTGTTAGAGGGCTTTGATCTGAAAGTTTTTGGTATCTCTTTATATATATTGTATTAAAAAATCATAAAATCACAGAGCATATACTGAGATCATCAAATATAACATAAATGTAAAACATATGATCAGTAACATTATAATAAAATTTAAATATGTTATATTCATGATGAATTTTGTCCCTAATTGGCTTCATCATGGATAAAATTGCTATTTTCTTCAAAAAGCATTATTTGAAGTGACACTGAACATGCAGGCTTCCCAGATGGCTCAGTGGTAAAGAATCTGCCTGCCAACGCAGGAGCCATAGGAGACTTGGATTCAATCTCTGGGGGGGAAAAAACCCCTGGAGAAAAAAATGGCAACCCACTCCACTATTTTTGCCTGGAGAATCACATGGACAGTGAAACCTGGCTGGCTACAGTCGATGGGGTCACAAAGAGTTGGACACAACTGACTGACTAAAGAGCACAGCAAACATGCATGCATCTTTGCAGTAATTCTTCATTCATGAACTGAGTGTGATATGAATCACTAAACATATGAAAGAGTATGAGATTTAAAAGGGTGAGGAATCTTAATTTAAAATGTTTAGAGGGCCTCTCTACCTTAGGGTACTGGAATAAACATAGTTTTGTTTTTATTTTTTAACAACATTTATCAAGACACTCCACTCCAGTACTCTTGCCTGGAAAATCCCATGGACGGAGGAGCCTAGTGGGCTGCAGTCCATGGTGTTGCTAAGAGTCAGACACGACTGAGCAACTTCACTTTCACTTTTCTCTTTCATGCATTAGAGAAGGAAATGATAACCCCTTCTAGTACTCTTGCCTGGAGAATTCCAGGGACAGGGGAGCCTGGTGGGCTGCCATCTATGGGGTCGCACAGAGTCGGACAGCAAGACACCTATAAGTAATTTGCATTTTGAATGATTATGACCAATTATACTTTAATTTAAATATAAAATAAACTTTATATATTTTTAGTTGTAAGAAGATTGAACAACCCAAGGTTACCAGGTCCCAAGAAATATTTATAACAACATGTAAAACCTGGGCATTTCCAGGAATTCCCTGTGAGTTCAATTGGCCATAATAATATGCCAAGTGCTTAAATAGCATGCTTTTTGTAACTATAGTACATAAAATAACCTAATAGGAATCAGAACCAAAGTTTAATCACAAAATCGTTTCCTTGGACAAACAATTGTTTTTAGTGAATGAAAGCTCTAGACTTGATATATTTCCCCTTTGATTTACTTTCCATAAACTGCTATACTTTTGATAAAGTCTTAGAAGGCATTTTGATAGGAGAACTCTATCAAGTCTCTTTTGCATTTCTTTGGATTTTTAAAAATGATGATACCAAACCTCATATTAGAAAAAGTGTTTTATCTAGCAAGTTAGATTTTATTGAAAACAAATGGTTTTATAGTTCAAAGTTTCTACAACATTTACAGTGGATGGACTTAGATTAACACTCTAAGCGATTTATGTTCCACACTGAATACCATGAGTACTGATGTGAATGGGCATTATGACCCAAAGACATGATAAATGGTGAACTCACACAGATGGGCTTCAAGCATTCAGAGGTCTAGGGAGGTGGGGTGGGGCGGATACTGGTGGTGCAGAAAAGATCTAGATTTAAATACAAAGGCACAGATTTTTATTTAGGGCTTATTTGATTTATGAAAAATGTCATATGAAGAATCAAATTCAGATGAGATGACTGGTCTCAGGCTATATGATAGGGTACAATTTGTTTTGTTTTGTTTTTAACAAAAATGTGAATTATCTTTTGTCCACCTGGTGTAAACTAGATAAGGGTAATACTTTGCCAACAAAGGTCTGTCTAGTCAAGGCTATGGTTTTTCCAGCGGTCATGTATGGATGTGAGAGTTGGACTGTGAAGAAAGCTGAGCACCGAAAAATTGATGATTTTGAACTGTGGTGCTGGAGAAGACTCTTGAGAAACCCTTGGACTGCAAGGTGATCCAACCAGTCCATTCTGAAGGAGACCAGCCCTGGGTGTTCTTTGGAAGGAATGATGCTAAAGGTGAAACTCCAGTACTTTGGCCACCTCATGCGAAGAGTTGACTCATTGGAAAAGACTCATGCTGGGAGGGATTGGGGGCAGAAGGAAAAGGGGACGACAGAGGATGAGATGGCTGAATGGCATCACCGACTTAATGGGCATGAGTCTGAGTGAACTCTGGGAGTTGGTGATGGACAGGGAGGCCTGGTGTGCTGCGATTCATGGGGTCGCAAAGAGTCGGACATGGCTGAATGACTGAACTGAACTGAATACTTTCCTAAGACAGTAAAACTTTCTGAAGCTTCTGTGTTTGTTTGGGCTTCCCTTGTGGCTCAGCTGGTAAAGAATCTGCCTGCAATGCAGGAGATCTGAGTTCGATCCTTGGGTTGGGAAGATCCCCTGGAGAAGGGAAAGGCTACATACTCCATTTTTCTTGCCTGGAGAATTCCATGGAGAGAGGAGCTTGGCAGGCTATAGTCTATGGGGTCTCAAAGAGTCAGGCATGACTGAGTGACTTTCACTTCACTTCAATACTTTCCTAAGATAATAAGCCATTCTGAAGTTTCTGTGTTTTGTTTGCAACAGAAACAAGCTTTTAAAAGTTAATGCCAGGCTTTTACAAGGTTTTCCTAGAGTAAACAACATACAGAGATGCTTTGCTAACTAGAGCCAGTATCTCTCTTTTTTTTCTTTTCATTTAGAATTTACTTTTGTATGGCCAAACTGGCTAAAAATTAAATTGCTTTTAAAGAGCCAGTATCTTTTACACCTCACTACGCATTTAGTAAACTGTGGTAAATTCTGAAAGATATGGGAATACCAGACCACCTGACCTGCCTATTGAGAAGCCTGTATGCAGGTCAGGAAGCAATGACTAGAACTGAATATAGGACAAAAGACTGGTTCCAAATAGGAAAAGGAGTACGTCAAGGCTGCATATTGTCACCCTGCTCATTTAACTTATATGCAGAGTACATCATGAGAAATGCTGGGCTGGAGGAAGCACAAGCTGAAATCAAGATTGCCAGGAGAAATATCAATAACCTCAGATATGCAGATGACATCACTCTTATGCCAGAAAGTGAAAAGAACTAAAGAGCCTCTTGATGAAAGTGAAACAGGAGAGTGAAAAAGTTGGCTTAAAGCTCAACATTCAGAAAAAAATAAGATTGTGGCATCTGGTCCCATCACTTCATGGCAAATAGACGGGGAAACAGTGGAAACAGTGGTTGATTTTGTTTTGGGGGGCTCCAAAATCACTGTAGATGGTGACTGCAGCCATGAACTTAAAAGATGCTTACTATTTGGAAGGAAAGTTATGACCAACCTAGACAGCATATTAAAAAGCAGAGACATTACTCTGCCAACAAAGTCCATCTAGTTAAGGCTATGGTTTTCCCAGTAGTCATGTATGGATGTGAGAGTTGGACTATAAAGAAAGCTGAGTGCCGAAGAATGGATGTTTTTGAACTGTAGTGTTGGAGAAGACTCTTGAGAGTCCCTTGGACTGCAAGGAGATCCAACCAGTCCATCCTAAAGGAGATCAGTCCTGGGTGTTCATTTGGAAAGATTGATGTTGAAGCTGAAACTCCAATACTTTGGCCACTTGATGCAAAGAGCTGATTCATTTGAAAAGACTCTGATGCTGGAAAAGATTGAGGAGAAGGGGACGACAGTGGATGAGATGGTTGGATGGCATCCTTGACTCAGTGGACATGGGTTTTGGTAGACACCAGCAGTTGGTGGTGTACAAGGAGGCCTGGTGTTCTGTGGTTCATGGGGTCGCAAAGAGTAGAACAGGACTGAGCACCTGAACTGAACTGAGGCATTCACGGCAAATAATAGTAATATCCTCAATACCTTATTGCAAATTTGACAGAAAATTTATTGAATATGTGATAGTATTCTGGAAATTCATGAATCCATTTGTACATTTAAATAATCTTAAAATGCATTCTACTTTTTCAGTTCAGTTCAGTCTCTCAGTCGTGTCCGACTCTTTGCGACCCCGTGAATTGCAGCACGCCAGGCCTCCCTGTCCATCACCAACTCCCGGAGTTCACTCAGATTCACATTCATCGACTCAGTTAGGGTTAACATTAAGAAACATAAATGTACTACAGCAGTATTTAATTTTCTATTGTAAATACATTTATTTTATAGAAAGCTGATTATTTGAGTCAGTACATTTTAATCTGATCTGTAAAAATGAAAGCTATAGATTTCATATTTTCCACTTTGATTTACTTTCCATAACTTTGTTAGACTTTTGATAAAGTTTTAGAAGGCATTTTGATAGAATTTTCTACTGCTTGATTAGAAATCATCTATGAGAATCATCACATGAGAATTTTCTCAACCCTAGAGAGACTCCTTCTTTTAAAGATTATTTATTATTAAAGGCAGCAAGAATGTTCTCAATCAGATATATATGTATGTTTTTCCCATATTCTCAAAACTTCAAAGAAATGATCATATTTCCATATAACTTACCATTATTTTTTGCTTTTTATTAGCAATTTCTGTTATATTCTGAGAATTAGAGGTGGTGTTTTCCACTTGTTCTTAATTATTAACCTTTTGTTTTGGTTTTGCTTTGTCTTCTTTTTGATTTTCCAAAACAGATTGAACAAACCATCTGTCAGGAAAGCTAGTATTTTTGGAAGTGTTTCATTTATTGAAAACCTCAAACACTGTATCTAACTGCTAGTTTTGTATCAAATAATGCTGTAGGTCATATTTTATATTATTTTATTCAAGATATTTATGCAGTTGATGTCTTATGGAAGTGCCTTACTAATTGTCTGTCCTATTCTCTTAATTATTACATATTGAATTTCCATGTGACTAGTACTAACATTTCCAGAATGCTTATCTTTGCCGCAAATAAGGAGAAAGGTGTTTTTCCTCTAATTTTATATATTAATACTTCCATCATATAGCCACCATTATAATAATAAGCCCTTTTCCCTCTTGGATGAACTTACCTAAGATCATGTGCACCAAAAAAGAAGGTATAGCAACTCACAAGGTGATTTATTTGTTTCCCAAGATGTAATATCTAACTGTCTGTGGATATCATGATATTTTGTGGCTCATGTAGCTTTAAAAAAATACTGGCACTCCCAATATATGGATTGTGTGATCTCTTTGGAGGGAATAAAGGGCAAAAATTTAAAGGAATTTAGTATTGATAGATCTAATTCTCAAGACATAATTAAATATGTAGCTGATAACTCTTAATTGATCTCTTGGTATTATTCAGTTGAATAATGAAGGAGTAAGCCCTCACTTTTTAAAAGACAATTTAACATACCTTCCTGATGATTCAGAAATCATGCAAAATTTTTTACTAGTTTTGTTAGAGAAGGAAGGGCATTAGCACACCAGATTAGAGACAGAGAGAATGTTTCTACTCAAAAACATTAGATTGTAAAGCAAATTAGTTCAAAGTAAACACTGGAATGGGAATATATGATCAGATAATGATCAAATCCAAATATTCTGGTTCATTCTTGATTAAAATTGAAAGAAACCAGAGGCCACAAATCTCTTTAGTGTTTAATGGTAAAACTCGGAAGTAAAATTGTTTACACTATATTGTCTAAAAAAAATGTCAGACTAATTATTGTGCTTGGTTGCAAAAGTAGAGGAGAATGTAAAAGGGTGATTACATAGGGTAACTGCAAATGAGATGACTTTCTTGAATTAAATTTATACATGTTCTATAATTGTGGTAATTAAATTGCATTTAAGTTGTTTCTTTCCAGGGAAAAAGAAAAAAAAAATTCCATGTGATATTCTGCAATTAGCTACAGAAATATGCAGAAAGATCCCATACAAAACAGCCATCACCTGCAAGGGTAAAATTATTTCTGTGTTTAATTTCAAATTTGGCACAGTCAATAGTGTTTGCAAGGGTGCTTCTTAGGGAAAATTTATGTGAATCATTCATAAGACATATTTGCTTTTGATGGATAACTTATTAAACATAAACTTACATTGATTATTTTATCACGATAAAAAAGACACATCTTCTCTTTCTAGACAGAAAACGTTTAGACACTGGCTTAAGTGCCTCTTGCAAGTTAAAAGAATAATAATAATAAATGAATGCTGGCTAGGTTTATACTCTCAATTTAAAAAATTTTTATTTCCTTATATACCCAGCATCATATTGAGAAATATCTCCTCTATCGTTGGTTGGTTGAACAAAATTTATTATGAATAGATAATGAGTACTTATAAAATTGCAAACATGCTTGCTAAGTTCCTTCAGTCATATCCAACTCTTTTGTGACTGCATAGACTGTAGCTCTCCAGGCTTTTCTGTCCAGGAGGTTTTCCAGGCAAGAATACTGGAGTGGGTTGCCAGGCCCTTCTCTAGGACTGATTAAGTTAGAATTCATTTAATCCAATTTAAAAAAAAGCATATGTTTTTTCTCCTTTACTCTGTTAATGTGTTCAGTTATGTAAGCAAGCCGTCTTCTATGAATAACTCTCCCTGATCTTGATAGATCTGTATTTAATATATTGCTCTATCATTGACCTAATATTTACATGTATGTGGTATGATCTTCCTGACCCAGGAATCAAACCAGGGTCTCCTGCACTGCCCACACATTCTTTATCAGCTGAGCCACCAGGGAAGTCCAATATGCTTACATGAATATCCTTCTTTGCAGTGGTGTTCTCAGCTAGTTTGGTAGCCATGTTACATGGACCTCATATAAGGTGAATAGATTTCCTGCTCTAGACTCGACCAGTTTCTGTAAGACAGTATCTGTTTCTTGAAGACTGTTAAAACTGTACTATAAAATTGTTGGACTTAATATAGTTTTGTAAATCTTTTTTTTTTTCTTAAGCCATGTGCAGTGGGTAAGGAATGTACCCAAAAACATATATGTCCAATGGGACCTCAGAAAATGTTTTTGTTTGGAAATAGAGTATTCTGAAAATGTAACTCGTTGAGATATATTGGGTCAGTGTGGTTCTAAATTCAACGTCATTGATGTCCGTGTAATATCGGTTTAAAAGCATTAGTTGTATGGGATATAATATTAGAAAACTGCTATAACCAAATTAATTAAATACTCTCTGGAAAGTTCAGTTCAGTTCAGTCACTCAGTCATGTCTGACTCTTTGCAACCTCATAAACTGCAGCATGCCAGGCTTCCCTGTCCATCACCAACTCCCGGAGTCCACCCAAACCCACGTCCATTGTGTCAGTGATGCCATCCAGCCATCTCACCCTCTGTCGTCCCCTTCTCCTCCTGCCCTCAATTTTTCCCAGCATCAGGATCCTTTCAAATGAGTCAGCTCTTCACATCAGGTGGCCAAAGTATTGGAGTTATAGCCAAATTAGTTTCTAAAATAAAACTTCATGGTTTTCACAAAATTAAGGTTATTTAAGTTAATAAAATATCTTTCTTTTAACTTAAAATATTGCCTTATTATAAGAACAGTGGTTCTTTATGTTTTTTAACATTTAAGACATATAGCTTAGACAAAATTTAACCCCTGCTCAAAGTTCATTTTGATAAATCTAACGTGTTTGGTAAACATGAGCATATAATATGTGGAAGTATGTATGAGAATGTTAAAGTTGATTAGTGCTGGGAAAGTTGTAAATAATGGTCAAGAAAGCAAGCTATTCCTAAATAGATTTTGTCATCATTTTTAAAAAGGTTATCCTAACAGTACTTTAAATTTGGGGATCTTCTATCTACTTTTCTAAAACTAAGGCTCACAAAATAATACCATTACTAAGAATATTTTTTTAATAAGGTGAAATTAGGTTAAGTTTCTCTTGTAATGAACAGTTATATAATTGCCTGTGACTTAACAATTATCACAATCATAAAATAGGTCAAAAATATTTAAACACTGTGCTCAAACATAGTAAATGTCATTAATAGGTTTTGATGTATGTAGTTTAACCTAGAGCTGAGAACAATGAAAATTATCAAATAAAATCTAGAATTTTATTCTAGCTTTATAAAATATTTTCCAAGAAGTCTTCATAACTGTTTCAATGGAAAATATCATGTGAAATCTTTAATGTGTAAAGGTTTCTTTAACTCTCATTTTAACCTTGTCTTGGAATATAGATGATTTTTTACTAAATGTTAGACTGAGAAAATCAATCCATTTCATATAAGCCATCAAGTAGTCATTAAATTGAAACCTATCTGTTTTTCATTTTATTCTGATGTCTTAAATTGACATTTCTTTTATCCATTTATTTTCTTTTCTTTTAGCAATTTTAGTTAATATTTCCCCCCTGACTACTTTTAGCTTCTGTCTGTGGAACTTTATCATTGTTACCTCACTATTTTTCTTTTTGTCTTGATTTCAACTAAGTTTTAGAATTTTTTTTTGAACTTATATTCCAAATAATGCTTGGAGAAAAAGAATAATACTACAATGCTACACTACAACACAACAAAGCAAAAATATATCTCAATAAAGATTTCTATGGTCCAGCAATAGTATTCATCTTTTCAAAACAACATTCTATGAGAACTCATTCTCTTGAGGGAGCAATTCTAAAAAAATTTCTGCTATTGTTCCAATATTTTATTTTTTAGCAAGAAATAAGACTACAAAAAGCCCAAATCAACTTGCATCAGCAAACAAACTACTGTGTTGTGTAAAACACAGCAAAGCAGGCAGTTTCTTATCTAAAACTTTCTGTTTAATAGTAAAGTAAATCCATATTTAAGTATCTGAATATTTTTATTTAAGCATAGAAACAATTATAGCATTTTGAGAAACATGATTTTTTCCTCTTTTTTAAACAAGTATTAATCTAAAAGGAACAAATTCAGCATTCTGTTTTATATATATATATATATTTTGACATTGACATTGAAGTTGCTCAGTCGTGTCCGACTCTTTGCGACCCCATGGACTGTAGCCTACCAGGAATTTTCCAGGCAAGAGTACTGGAGTGGGTTGCCATTTCCTTCTCCAAGAATATATATGTATATATATATATATATTTAATACTGACCTTAATGAGATTACTTTCTTCTGAATGTAAGATTTTTAACTATATATGGACATGTGTATGCATGTATGCTAAGTTGCTTCAGTTATGTCCAACTCTTTGCAACCCTATGGACTGTAGCCAACCTGTCTCCTATGTCCATTGGATTTCCCAGGCAAAAATCCTAGAGTGGGTTGCCATGCCTTCCCCCAGGGGATCTTCCTGACCCAGGGATCAAACCCTATCTCTTATGTCTCCTGCATTGGAGACATTCTTTACCACCAGGGCCATCTGGGAAGCCGATATATGGACATGTATATATATAAAGTTATGATAGTGGGAAGTGCTCATATAATTTCACATTAGATATGCATCGCACATGAGTATGAACACACGCATTAAGAAAAAACATGCAAGAAAAAGGCAGTGTCCCAAGTGCCACAGAAAACTCCCGCTCTACTTTGATATGTCTGTACTCCTATACTCAGTCACCCCTCAAACTCTTTGTCTCTTTTTCTCTATTATATAATCTAATATATACTCAAATGATTTTGCTAAGAATTCCCAATTAAACAAGAGAATCTTGTGTTCTCTTGGAGGATACAACCTAATAGGAAACAATATTAATGTTAAAAAATAAGAATATAAGAGGGTGACTAGTAATATTAATAAAAAATGGTGAGCACTAAGGAGGGACAGAGAGTTGGGGCCCTTTAAATAGGTATTTGAGAAGGATTTTTCTGAGAGCTGAGATATGCACAAGGACAGGAATATCCATGTAAAACTTGGGGTGAAAGAAAATGAGCAGAGTCAAAAATCTAAGATGAGAACTGATTTAACTTACTCTGAGACACACAGGAGTTAGTATGGCTAATTCAGAGTGAGCAAAGGAGCTGGGATTAAAGGTGGATTTAGCATTGCCATGGAGTATATGGATGATTTGGGTCAGAAAGGATGAACTGGTATCAGTATGTTTGCCATATAAAAAAATGCATCATGTCAGATCAGGAATGATACCAAGGAGCAGTTAACAAAATTTTGCTCATGATCAGGTAGGCTTTGATTGGAGTGACAGTTGTAGATAGGAAGAGAAGTGATCAAATGTAGGGCAAATTTTGAAAGTATAAAACTTTTGGTAAGTGTAAATACATAATGTTATAGCACAAAAAAGCTATACAGTCAATGTACTTCCTAGATACCCAGGTAGCTTCACCTCTCCCAGGTGCTGTAGAGATACGGGCACTAAGTGGCAACCCTGCTGGGTAGCTGCTTTATCCAGAGCTGTGTGTAGCTCCCTGAGCAACTGGCACCCAGGGTTCTGAGTGCTCCCATTCTGTGTGCCAGATCATTGAAATGCTAACAAAATCCACCGTCTTCACACATCTGTTATGAAAAATGCTGGGTATCCGTGGGATAAGAAGGCTTTATGGAAGAACAATCTGCAGTGTGCCCATGTGATAAGAATGTTCTTTGTGCTTATGTCTCATTATTCCATTGGAGATAAGGAAAAGGAATGAAGCAAAAGTTTTCTGGTTTGAAGACAGTCCAAGTGGGTTGATTAACTAAGGTGGAAACTAGGAGGATTGCCATTTTTGAAAGAAGGACTCTTAAAATAATCATTTTATTCAAAAAATTTTGTCTCAAAATAGCTATATAAATTGTCTCATCAATTCTCTCTTATTGAATAGAAAAAATATGACCCAGAAATATGAAATAATGACTTCTCCTAGGTCATGCAAGTTATTGTGTCAGATTAGGATGCAGAATAGCCCTCAGTTCAGTTTCTTTCCACTGACACGCAGTATATTTTAGTTTACCATTTATCTGCCAAGGAAACATATTAGCTAATAAGTGCTTAGAAGCTAACTTCCTAGAAAACATCATGGGATGCCTTTCTTATGTACACTTATGTTTAATTCAAATTGCAAACTGCCCTTGGAATGTAAATGAATGTGTTCTTCTCAGGTTAAGTGGTAACACTGTGACAGAGAATAATTTAAAATGTAAGCAGTTTTATTAGTTATTATGCACAGTGTAGAAGAGAGGTACAATCTTGTGGATATTAACATTTTATCTTTCTCTAAGTGGAAAAATGCTTTTTCATTCTAGGGATCATATGGCATAATGAAACATACCTAGAGTTTGGAGTCAATTAATTATACCTTGGCTCAGCCTTGTCTTGGGTGCACAAGAAGCTCACATACATGTTCTATTCCACTGAGCCTCAGTTTCATTTCTGCAACGTATGAATAAGTTAAAAGAGTGTTATTATGAAAATTAAACAAGATAGCTCCTAAGAGAATGTCTAGAGCATAATATGCATTCATTATATGTTAGTTTTAACCAATATTAGAATATAAGATGACATGCAACATGAATTTTAATTCACAAATGGTTGCTTTTTGCAAGAACCTTAAAATGCCACCTATGTCTTTTCAGGCATAACTACTTTTATAGTTTTGCTTGAAGATACTGTTACATGCCTTTTTAGAAATGTGATTATTCACATTTGAATCACTGGGAGGAATGATAAAAAATAAATAAATAAATCTAGGAGATGTAAGAGTATACTTTAATGACTGTTCAGCAGTTTTCCTTGGGGGAAATTTCATCATTAAACTTTCCCAGGTATTTTATCATCATCTCATGCAATTCCCTGGATAACCATATCCCTTGTTAATCCACTAATTTATTTTGAGGCTGGTCCTACTGACTCATGTCCCCAGATATCTTTTAACTGAGTAGAAATACAGTCAATTACAGAATTTCTCTTTACCTTTTGACATTTCTTTTTTACCTATGCTGAATATTAACATTGAAAGTGTATATGTTACATAGACAGCATTTTAACTGAGTGAAAAATTAGGCATTTGTTAAAGTAAAAGCAACAATTTCCGTACTAAACCAATAGTGATTGTGTGGTTCCATCAAGGGGTTTTATTTCTGGAAAATTTTGGAATATTCTATTCATATGGGTATCTAACTATTAAACAAGTATAGAGCTTTCAGATCTATGAACACCACCACCCCCAACAAATTCCTATAGAGTTGCCATGGATAATGCAATGCATGGGATAAAATGTTACGAATAAATAGAAAATTCTGACAGATGTTTTATTTTCCAAAATATTAAGGCTGGTGTAAAAGTAATTGAGGTTTTAAAATATGAATTTTAAACCATTATAACTAAGCTTAAACATATTTTTATTAATCAAAATAAGAACATTAAAATCAACACATTTTGCCAGTAAGAAATGTTTATTCCTATAGCATAAAAATCCACACTTTGAGATTTGACAAATTCTTGGAAAGCATTTTCTGCCTTCTGCTGGTTGTGGAAATGTTTTCCCTGCAAAAAGTTGTCAAGATGCTTGAAGAAGTGGTAGTTATTTGGTGAGAGGTCAGGTGAATTTGGCAGATGAGTTAAAACTTTGTGACCCGGTTCATTCAATTTTTGAAGTGTTGCTTGTGCAACAATCAGTCCAGCATTGTTGTGAAGAACTGGGTCCATTCTGTTGACCAAAGTCAGCTGCCAGCATTGCTATTTGCAGTGCACCTTATTGATTTGCTGAACATACTTCTCAGATGTAATGGTTTCACCAGGATTCGGGAAGCTGTAGTGGATCAAATGGGCAGCAGAGAATTAAACAGTGACCATGATCTTCCTTGGTGTAACTTTGGCTTTGAGAAGTGCTTTGGAGCTTCTTCTTGGTCCTACCACTGAGCTGCTCATGGCTGGTTATTGGATAAAATCTACTTTCCATTGCTTGTCATAATCTGATCTAGAAATGGTTTGTTGTTGTTGCACAGAATAAGAGAAGATGACACTTCAAAACAACATTTTCTTTTTAATTTTCAGTCAGCTCATGAGGCAACCATCCACTGAGATTTTTCACCTTTCTGATTTGCTCCAAATGCCTAATGACCATAAAATAGTCAATGCTGAGTTCTTCGGCAACTTCACCTATAGTTGTAAGAAGATCAACTTCAAAGATGGTTCTCAATTTGTTGTTGTCAACCTTCTGTGGCCAGCCACTACTCTCCTTATCTTCAAGGCTTTTGTCTCCTGTGCAGAAATTCTTGAGCCACCACTGCACGATATGCTTGTTAGAAGTTTCTGGGCCAAATGCATTGTTAATGTGATGAGTTGTCTCTGCCCCTATATTACCCATTTTGAACTTGAAAGAGAAAATCATTTGAATTTGACTTTGTCTAATGAAAATTATTATATTAACAATTATTTACTAATAAATATATATAACTATATTTATTAAAATGAATATAAAAGTTTAAAATAAACAGAAAATAAACAGCAAGTAATATCATTAGTTAAAAAAAATAAAGCAAGCAAGCAAGAAAGATAGCGCTAAGTTGTGTCCAACTCTTGCGATCCCATGAACCGTAGCCTGCCAGGTTCCTCTGTCCATGGGATTCCCCAGGCAAGAATACTGGAGTGGGTTGCCATTTTCTTTTCCAGGGGAACTTCCTGATCCAGAAATTGAATCCAGGTCTCCCACACTGCAGGCAGATGCTTTACCGACTGAACTACATGGCAAGTGAGTAAAGCAAGAAATATGCATAACCATAGCTATTTTAGAATGTATTCAAATATCAAACAGCAAAGTTCAACGATGCAATACCACAATTGATTTTGCACCAACCTAAGGAGATCAGCCCTGGGATTTCTTTGGAAGGAATGATGCTAATGCTGAAACTCTAGTACTTTGGTCACCTCATGCGAAGAGTTGACTCATTGGAACATTCTCTGATGCTGAGAGGGATTGGGGGCAGGAGGGGAAGGGGACGACAGAGGATGAGATGGCTGAATAGCATCACTGACTTGATGGACGTGAATCTGAGTGAATTCCGGGAGTTGGTGATGGACAGGGAGGCCTGGCATGCTGCAATTCATGGGGTCACAGAATCGGACACGACTGAGTGACTGAACTGAACTGAACTGAGTACAAAACCACTCTTATGGCAGAAAGTGAAGAGGAACTAAAAACCCTCTTGATGAAAGTAAAAGAGGAGAGTGAAAAAGTTGGCTTAAAGCTCAACATTCAGAAAACGAAGATCATGGAATCTGGTCCCATCACTTCATGGGAAATAGATGGGGAAACAGTGGAAACAGTGTAAGATTTTATTCTTTTGGGCTCCAAAATCAGTGCAGATGGTGACTGCAGCCATGACATTAAAAGACGCTTACTCCTTGGAAGAAAACTTATGGCCAACCTAGATAGCATATTCAAAAGCAGAGACATTACTTTGCAGACTAAGGTCCGTCTAGTCAAGGCTATGGGTTTTCCTGTGGTCATGTATGGATGCGAGAGCTGGATTGTGAAGAAGGCTGAGCACCGAAGAATTGATGCTTTTGAACTGTGGTGATGGAGAAGACTCTTGAGAGTCCCTTGGACTGCAAGGTGATCCAACCAGTCCATTCTGAAGGAGATCAACCCTGGGATTTCTTTGGAAGGAATGATGCTAAAGCTGAAACTCCAGTACTTTGGCCACCTTGTGCAAAGGGTTGACTCATTGGAAAAGACTTTGATGCTGGGAGGGATTCTGGGCAGGAGGAGAAGGGGACGACCCAGGATGAGATGGCTGGCTGGCATCACTGACTCGATGGACATGAGTCTGAGTGAACTCCAGGAGTTGGTGATGGACAGGGAGGCCTGGTGTGCTGGGATTCATGGGGTCGCAAAGAGTCAACATGACTGGGCGACTGAACTGAACTGAACTGATAACCTTGAGGTGTTCTTATAGGAGAAACCTAAGAAAATACTGGGTTCACCCCAAACTTCAAATCTCATGAGATACACACTATTTCATACACAAACTCCAGAAATTTGTCAAAATTAATGTTATGTATTCTGGCTAGTTTATGACTCTAGCAGGTTCTGCTCCAGTTAAGCTTTATCTGCAATATTTTGTGGTTGCCTGTCTCTCTGGATTTTACTGTCAGTTTGGTCTGTGCTTTCTTTCTCTGATGGATTCAAGAAAAATATATTTTCTCAAGTTGTTCAGAATTTTTCTTGTAAGAATGGGATTGAGAACTTCCAAGCCAGGGCTGAAATTGGAATCTTGTTGCTTTCAATTTTTGAAAGAAAGTTTAGCTGTTTATAAAATTCTTGGCTGACTAATGTTTTAAGCCCATACCTCTGTCTTTGCATTGCCCTCTAAACTCAATTGTTTTGTTGAATAGTCAGTCTTTAATTTCACTGGATTTTTTGTATGTTATGAGTAACTTTGCTGATTTCAAAATGTCATTGTCTTTGACTCTCAGCATTTTTACTATAACACATCCAGGTAAGATGCTTACTTTTATCATTTTTCTACTTCTATAATGTTACATTGGTTGAGTTTTGAATATTCTTCTAATAAACATTCTTGGTATGAAAACAACTTACTTTTGATTTATATTTTTATGTACTGTTGGATTTGTCCTCTCTCTCTCTCTCTCTCTCTCTCTCTCTATATATATATATATATATATATATATATATAGCATCTATACTCAGGAGATAACTTTATGGTGCTGTCTTTGTTAGTGGTTTGTTTTAATGTAGGTTACTCTGAAATCATAAAGGGCATGCTAACATTTCCTTTATTCCTATTAAGAGTTTATGTAATTTTGATGCTATTTATTCATTAAATGTTTCAAATGTTGCAACAGAGAAGATATAAAGTAGTATAGGTTTTATGGGGTGTGAGTGATTTTTAACAATTACTGTGAACCAGACAAAGTTTATAATCTTTATTCATTGAGTCATATTTAGTTGTGCTTTTGAAAAATGCATTTTATTGAATCTTTTTTTCTGTGGAATAAAACTGTTCCTAATACTCACTTATTTTCTTTCTCCACTATATACTAGTTCTTTAATATGCTGCTGTTGCCCTTATTTAGTTCCTCACATTTTCTTTCAGTTTGATTTGTATTTGCCCCTAAATGTTGATATGAAGAATATATCACATATTCAGACTGATCCCTTGCTGCATACTGCACATCCATACTTGGCTGTGTCTGACTCTTGTGATCTTTTATGCATTTTTTTTCCAAGTAAGAATACTGGAGTAGGTTGCCATTTTTTCCTCCAGGGGATCTTCCCAACCCAGGGATTGAAGCCCCTGGCTGCTGCATTGTCAGGTGGATACTTTAGCACTGAGCCACCTGGGAAGCCTATTCCTTTCCTTCCATATATCTACGCATGAAATTTCCTCTCAGCTTTTAGACTTGTACACATTTTTGAAATATCATACTTGTTTCCTTATTTTATGAATTATCTTGTATTAGTTAGAATTGTATCTTAAACTTTTATGTTTTTAAATTTTAATTGGAAGATAATTAGTTTACAATATTGGGATGGATTTTTGCCATGTATCAGTATGAATCTGCCATAGGTATACATGTGTTCCTTCCATCCTGAAACCCTCTCCCACCTCCCTCCCCACCCTAACCTTCCAGGTTGTCAAAGAACAGAATGATCCTATGTGCAGGGCAGCACAAGAGCCATAGATATAAAGAATAGACATTTGGATGCAGTGGGAGAAGAAGAGGGTGGGATGATTTGAGAGAACAGAATTGAAAGATATAGCTTACCATATATAAAATAGATAATCAGTGTAAGTTTGATGCAAGAATTGTATCTTAATTTTAAGGGGTGTGGAGGCATAGTTCCAGACTCGGTTCCTTCTAGAACTCCGCAGGTCACAGAACCAATGTGAATGTTTTGCCTACTGATTTTTTCATCTTGATAAAGTGGTTGATTATGGTGAAATACCACCAGCTGTACCTATAGCTTCACTGTTTTTTGCACTTCACCATTTTTTGCATGAATTAGCTAGGACTTCATTATTTTCCACTGGCCCAATTACAATTAGATGACTTTCAGGTGCCAATAATTCCACATAGAGCTATGATCCCTGTTGTCTTTAATAATAAAACATCAGTAACTTCAATATTACCCATATTCCAAGGGTCTTCATCACCCTTAATACTAGTATCAGGAAGTATCACCTCCCCCACCAGCAATAGATCATATTCTAAAATTCCATCCTGAAGTTTTTTCTAAGGCTACCACTGGTACTGATTGCATTAGCTTTGGCCTCTGTAAGAAAGAGTTTGACAAGATTTGAGATCATACATTTTATTGTGAAAAATAGTCTATGGTGAATTTGGCTAGTTGCTCATGATCAAGCTAGAGAAAATAAAAGGATGATATCTGGGACTCAAATTACTAGCTTAAGTTCCACATAAATGACTGAGATATTCTATATCTGCTCTCAAATAAATTCATGTCCTGAAATCTCAAGGCCACACTTTCTGAAAATCAAGTTCTGTGAGGAGCTAAATTACAATACAGATTGAATTCTCAACTTTGCAGTGAAACTTCAGTTAAAATTAGGACATTTACGTGAGGAGGGGTTGGATAGCATCCTGAAAATTGAAAATGGGAACATATGATTAGATCCTGATGAACCTAGGGACACTGACATCTAGATGCTACCAAGTTGTATTTGCCTGTCAAAATGGCTCTTCTACCACTGACTGTGGAGTTTAACTCTCCTTTTCCCAAAGAAACTGTGATTATCTCCACTGAATTAGCTTGCATACATGGAACTGATAATGCTCTTCAGAACCTACTCCCATCACCCTTCTTTGTTTCTAGACACAGAACAAATCCCATAAGGCCATGAAGTGTGAGAACCACAGTGTTAACCACATAGTTGTTCCATACATCAAGAAAACTTCATGGCTGTTTAAATTAGACAGGAAAAAAAATCTGAGAAGTATATTTGGAAAATAATTAAGGATATGGCCTTCATTGTAAAAGAAATATAAACTTGGATCAAGCCTAATTTTTTGACTCCTGTCCACTAAACCAAGATTCCAGATTTGGTGTTTTTGCTTGAAGATTTTAAAATGTCTGTAACAGTTTGTGTGGTATATCTTCTGAAACACAGACCCATTGTCTACTATAAATAAGATGAATTACCAGAACTTCTTTTATATGCTAGAGAGAAGTTCATGGAGGTTGGAATGTTAGAGTAGATTTATTTTGTAAAAATTGTTCACCTGCCCCAGCAATCTGGAAGACAAACCTTTTACCACAATTGTGAGAAAGCTCAATGATTCTTAAAGAGCTCTATGGTGATTCTGTGGGTCTCTCTGGTGGTTCAGATTGTAAATAATCTTCCTGCAATGCAAGATACCTGGGTTCAGTCCCTGGGTCAGGAAAACCCTAGAGAAGGGAATGGCAACCCACTCCAATATTCTTGCCTAGAGAATTCCATGGACAGAGGAACCTGGCAGACTATAGTCCATGGGGTTGCCAAGAGTTGGACACAACTGAGCAACTCACACTTTCACTTTCTTTTTCATGGTCATTCATAAGTCAGAAATCAAAATGGAAATGTTAGCCTTGAACTAGGATCCCTAAATTCAATGGGTGTAACTGGATCCGAGGACAACAGGGCCAACTTATGGCATTTTAATCACCAAAGGTAAGGAGTATGTGGTTACAATAATGGACAATAGAGTCAAAGCAAGTTAATCATTGTGTTGCTATAATAAATAGGGCAGTGTACTAAAAACTTATTTGGCTTGTATAAGCAAATGAGTTTAGAATAGAATGAGCAGAAATCCAATTTTATTCATGAAAACAGAGCCATGACCCCTAAGGGGATGCTGGGTCCCTTTTATAAAGGACCTATCCAACCTGTCAACATTTGTACTGTTGAATATATCTCCCAGACTTCTCCATGGGGAATAGAGAAATTTACCAGGGTGACCGTGTCTTATGGAGAAGAAAAAAGTCATACTTTTCTTTGATTACTATACATTGGCTCAGAACTGATAATAATTCCTGGAAATCAAAAACATCATCCCAGTAACCTTAGTAACCTTAGGATCTGATAGACTAAAAGTGTAAATGTCAAAGAGAAATGTTTCTTCCAAGAGAGACAATAATAATTCTATTGGAGTAGAAGTTTAACTTCCATTAGGCCATTTTGTGGTTCTTCATGTCTCTAAATCAATAGTAAGCAAAACAAATTATTCAACATGTTAGTATACTGTATGGGGTGATTTTTTTTAAAAATTATTACCAAGGGGAAACTGTGGTCTTATAAAATGGAGATAAGGAAGAAAAAACCATATCTGGAATATAAGAGATCCCTTATGTATCCCTTACCATGTCCTGGGATTAAAATAAATGAAAAACTTCAACAATCCAATTTATACAGGATAGCTAATGATGGAGGCCCGTAAGATTAAGGTTTAGTCCACCTTAGCAGGCAAACATCCAGGATCAACTGAAGTGACTGATGACAGCAAAGGAGTATGGAATGGTAGTAAATGAAGGTAGTTATAAACACTAGGTGTAACCCCATCATCAGTTGTTGAAATAAAGAATGAAAAATTATGAGAATTTTTTTCTTATGAATGTATGTGTGCATGCTGCTCTGTCACTCAGTTGTGTCTGACTCTTTGTGACCCTATGGAGTGAACCGCACTGGGCTTCTCTGTCCATGGAATATTCCAGGCAAGAATACTAGATGGGGTTGCCATTTTCTATTCCAGGAGATCTCCCTGACCCATGGATTGAACCTGTATCTCCTGCATCTCTTGTATTGGCAAGTGGATTCTTTACTATCTGAACCATGAAGGAAGCCCTATAAATATATATAAATAATATATATATATATATTTTATCTACCACAAGATCATGATATTTAAGTTATAAATATCAAAGGAGAAGAGTAAACATTACCTGAAGATTTTTCATGCTTTTCTAGGGAAGGGATTATTATATTCTCAGTTGTATTACATTGTCATTCCTCTTTATCTGGAGATTCCTTATGGATCAAGGAGATGTGTATGGGCTCTAATGTGAGAAAAGGTAGTCCATGATCAGTTTTATGTGTCATGATGGCCAGGCTGAGGTCTCCAGTTTTCCAAATACTAGCCTAGGTGATACTATGAAGGCATTTTGCAAAGATGATTAAAGTCCAAATCAACTGACTCTAAGTGAGAATATTATTCTAAATAATCTAGATGGGCCTGATTCCATCACTTAAAGGCTGTAAGAACTGAATTGAGGCTTCACTGAAGAATGAATTCTGATTGTAGATTGCAGCTTTAGGTGATGCCAGAGAGTTCCAGTTCCTGACATTCCTGACAAATCTGACTAGTACCAGGTACAACAATCATGTGAGACCATTCATAATATATGATTATCTCCTACTGGTTTTCTTTCTCTGGTTGGTCTGTGAGTGATACATATTCAGTGACCAAAAGTGGTATACTAGCCAAGTATAGCCAAGTATAGAAGGAAAGTAACCAATAATTATGTATAAGCACATAGGCTAAATAGAAATATAAACTGACAATTTGAAGGATGATTTCCTGTTGCATATTGAAATCTGAAACAACATATTAAAATGAATTCCTTAAAGACATTAGATAAACCATAATCTGCAATTTCTAACAGGCAAAAGGAATAGAAAATATATTGCTGATTATTTATTTTCTGTGTTAAATGAGTCAGGCTATTTCTGTTTTCAAAGAAAAATTTCCCCTTGTGCAGGTATGTGTTTAATCCCTTAAGCAAGTTAATGAGATCTTTAGAATTCAATTTTTCTTGTTTTCTAATGTACTCTGAATTTTACCTAATTGTATATTAATATTTAAATGACATAAAACTTATGAAAAATTTAGAAACAGGCTTTTAATATGTTAAATCTTTTGAAACTGATGGAAAATGTTAAACTGTACTAAATATTGTGGATTCATATCATTTATCTTTAGTTATAGACATGATAATGAACAATAAACTCTGGTAGGAAAAAATATAGATGTTTATGTATTATTTAACACATCTTTATTAAGGGAGGAGATTATTTTGATACATCTCCCCACCCTAAGTGAAGAAAGAAATCTACCAATAATTTTGTAGAATAAATCAAAAAATAAAATTTTCACCATGTATATTCTGTATGGATTTACTTCTAAAAACTTTAACTTTTCTGAAGAAAAAAAAAAGCATTGGCAGCTAGGCTCTCACGTTATTCATTACTAAGAAAAATGTATAAAAGGGTATAGATGCAAAGTTACTTCTTTAGTGTTTAAGTGTCTCTATTTCATTTGGATGATTAAATGACATTTTTTGTTTCCAAAATTATTTAATATCATGAGATTCATCTTCCCTGTCATATGTGAAGCATTCTGATTTTAAAGAAACAAATGGTAAAAATAGATTATTTTCATTCATGTATATATATTTATGTACATATTATTTTTTGGTCTATTATGAACTGCATTCTCACAGTCTCCAGTGTCAGCAACATTTTGATTCTATTAATTTGTTTCCAGACTTGCCTAGATAAACTTGCATTTTCTTATACATTACATAAATTGACACTGAATTTCTAGAATAAAATGGCTCTTTACTATGAAGTTTAGAATCTTTAATGTTTGATCAATCTTTAATGTTTGATCAGAGGACATCTTATCACACTCAAATTGCCAAATGTGTTACAGAAGGACCAAGTGACAAAGATAAAACTTAACAGACTTCATCTTTTAATTGAAGATATTAAATGAAACAACTAGATATTCAGTAGTGTACTGCTATGTTTGATCAGCATACATATTAATGTATACAATGTAGATTAATGTAAATTTCCTGGAGGTTGCTTTTATAAATATTCTGGGGATATACAACTCATTTTCTAATTTTTACATCAATATGGAGAAAAAATAATAAAGTTTAAAATTATTTCCAGTAAGTGTTAAAAATAAATATTTATTTAGCTCACTGAATCTTTTAAAAAATATGTATAAAAATATAACACCTTGTTAGATTATGGGCTAGAGGTTTAGAGAAGATATTTTATTCCCTTAAGTCCACAAAGCTACTAAATGGTTTAGACAGAATTTATAATCAATTTTTCTGTGATGCCATGGAATAAATTCTTGAATGTTATTGGACTCTTTTAGTATAAACATAAATAGTTTACACAGTAATTTCTTAAAAATCAAATGGCAACAGCCAAAAAAAGGTAACTCTTACTGGGAGTAAGGGAAGTAATGAATCTAATTGAATGGGTCTCTCTCTTCTCCCTGCCCCCGTTGCACGAAAGCAAAAATACACTTGTGTGCACACATGCGTGTGCACATGCACACACACACAAACTATCCCAGAGTTTTTAAAGTATTAATTTTAGTATTTGCTTTGCTCTGTTTAACATTAAAGATATGTGTGTGCTCACTCAGTCGTATATGACTCTCTGTGACCCCATGAACTGCAGCCTGCCAGGCTGCTCTGTCATGAAATTTTCCAGGCAAGAATACTGTAGTTTGTTGCCCTTTCCTAGTCCAAAGGGTCTTCCTGACCCAGGGATCCAATCCTCCTCTCTTAACTCTCCTGCATTGGCAGGTGAATTCTTTATCACAGAACCACTTGGGAAGTCCAAAATATGTACCACAGGGTCAAAAATCAGATGTGAAAAACAAAGTGAAAGTGAAGTCGCTCAGTCGTGTCCGACTCTTTGCGACCCCATAGACTGTAGCCTAAAAGGCTTCTCCATCCATGGGGTTTTCCAGGCAAGAATACTGGAGTGGGTTACCATATCCTTCTCCAGGGGATCTTCCCGACCCAGGGATCGAACCCAGGTCTCTCGTATTGGAGGCAGACGCTTTAACCTCTAAGCCACCAGGGAAAGGTAAAATAATTTATCTATAAAAACTATTTGGATAAATCTCCAATAGCACAAAGCTACTTTTTAATTTAATATTAAATGTGTAGAAATGAATGAAACAATCAGGCAGGTGAGTAATGAAGTTTGATTTCTACCAGTAAATCACTTTTCCTGAAGTTTAATTCCAAATAATGACATTGTTATATACCAATATGAAGAGAATATTTAGGACAAAAATTATATGCACATTCTATTCTATTGGCTACAATGTGTTGTAAATAAGAAATAGAAACATCACAATGCTATGTACCATGTAAGTACATCCTGAAGAAATAAAATCATTATTTATTATGCTTAATTTAGACAATATATCAACATTAAACACCACTTCAAAAAAAGAGGTAGACTATCTTAAGGGACATAAAATTTAAATAGATAATAATATATAATAAAATACTTTGGCCACCTCATGCGAAGAATTGACTCATTGGAAAAGACTCTGATGCTGGGAGGGATTGGGGGCAGGAGGAGAAGGGGATGACAGAGGATAAGATGGCTGGATGGCATCGCAGACTTGATACACATGAGTTTGGGTGAACTCTGGGAGTTGGTGATGGACAGGGAGGCCTGGCGTGCTGTGACTCTGCAAAGAGTCAGACATGACTGAGCGACTGAACTGAACTGAATATGTCCACACTATAAGGATAAAAAAAATTAATAAAAAAGATTATTTCCCACACCTACCACAGGGGGGAAGAAATCATTTGAGAAAAAAACAATCAACAGGAGGAAAAAGACAATGAGCATTAATTTAATATAGTTTTAATGACATTTTTTAAAAATTTTAAAGGAATGAAATAATTTACTGAATCAAAAATACAAGAAATAGTAGAGAAAGAACAGGGAGGCCTGGTGTGCTGCAGTCCATGGGGTCGCAAAGAGTCTGCCACAACTGAGTGACTAACACACAATGATAAATGAGAGTTTCAATTGCTACACATGAATTATAGTTTTCAATTGTTTCATTCCCTTACTTTGTACTTTGAAGGCTTGATGTTTTTATGGAAGCATTAAATTGGTGGTCTAGTTTAGTTCACATTTCTTTCTTCCCATTTTTGGGGGCAGTGAAATTAGTATCTTGCTCCTTCAATATTCCTTCCCTCTTGAACCACTTCCCACCTTCCCCCTTCTCATCCTTCTAGGTAGTCACAGAGCACCAAGCTGAGCTCCCTGGGCTATACAGCAGCTTCCCACTACCTATCTATATTACACATAAAAGTGAAGTGAAATCGCTCAGTCATGTCCGACTCTTTGCATCCCCATGGACTGTAGTCTATCAGGCGCCTCGGTCCATGGAATTCTCCAGGCAAGAATATTGGAGTGGGTTGCCATTTCCTTCTCCAGGGGATCTTCCCGACCCAGGGATCGAACCCGGGTCTCCTGCATTGTAGGCAGACGCTTTACCATTTGAGCTACCAGGGAAGCCCGATTTTACACATAGTAGTGTATATATGTCAATGCTACTCTCAGTTTGTCCCACCCTCTCCTTCCTCCAGTATCCACAGTTCTGGTCTCTACATCTGATTCTCTATTCCTGCCCTACAAATAGGTTCATCAGTACCATTATTTTTTTAGATTCCATATATATTTTTAATAGGATATTTGTTTTCCTCTCTCCGACTTACTTCACTCTTGTATCGCAGACTCTAGTTTCATCTGCCTCACTACAACTGATGCAAATGGCTGAGTAATATTCCACTGTATATAGGCACCAAAACTTTATTTATTTGTTGAATTAGAACACTTCCTAACAGCATACTCAAAAGAAAACTCAAAATGGATTAATAACCTAGATGCAAGTCCAGAAACTATAAAACTTTTAGAGGAAAACATAAGCAGAACACTCTGACATAAATTGCAGCAAAATCTGCTTTATCTAACCTCCTAGAGTAATGGAAATTAAACCAAAATTAAATGGGACCTAATTAAGCAATTATATTTTTGAAAGTCAAAGTTTTGTATATTAAAATCTTATTTAGAGAAAATAATCTGAGGCTTAGAATTTTTTTTAATTATTTTCCAACTTTATTTCCCAATACTTTATTATTAGGAAGTAATAGAAAATGATTTTATTTTATGGACAAATAAGAATTAGTATAGCATTCAGAAGACTTAAAATTTGAAAGAGGAACTATAATATTCTAATGGTAGAGGTGTGTGCCTGGTTTAAATTCACATGTATACTTTAATCAAAAATCTTTATAATACTGTGGAACCACATTCTGTTGCTAGATATTAATTATTCATTTTATTGTCCAAATGCTCTAAAAATTTTGAGCACCTACAGTGTTAAAACAATGTACACTTATTCTTCAAGTCTTAGAGCATTTAGCATGAAGTTCAATTTTTAGTGTTCAATATAAATTATGAGTTAATGAAGTGGCTTATAAATTCAATTATAGAACAGTAGCAAGGTGATTTAATGAATATTTGGCACATAACATATTCAATTGGAGAAAAGTGTCTGCTTCTCCAGTGTTTTATCATCATGGATTACATACATATATGTGTGTATATACATATATTATGTTTATATACATAACATATATTTATACTTAGGATACAAATGTCAATATAAGTGTAGAGTGAAAACTGCTATAAATGGAGACAGGAAAGGAGTGTTTATAGCATTTTGAGGCTGTTATGGAGCTTATATTGAGGGATTCTGCTGAGTCCATAGTTCTAAGAGGGCTTCTTTCCTGCTGAGCAAGCAGTGCTTGGTGCATGCATGACTGAACTTCCTGAATAAGTGTAGCATCCTGCAGCTGTGAGTCATGGAGGTGATCAGAGGCCTCAATCTTTGTTGATTCAAGCATCATTCATGGAAAAATTGCTCCAGTTGATCTATCGCTCTTTGTCCAGTTCCAGATTATTTTATGAATATATGTCACAAAAATCAAATAAATAAATATTACTTTGGTATTAGAAGTAAGAACTTTTATACTAAAACTGTAGTTTCAGTGATTATTCTTAGGGGAAAGAAAACTGAAAAATAGCTTTTCCCTATTTTTCAGCCTTTTGCAGATTTTGAGAATCAAAGCAGTTCTCATGGTCTTTATTTCTTTGCAGCAATTTTTGCAATAGAAGAAAATAAAGGCATCTGCTGAGATTCTTTGCCTCCCTGGGATTGAGTAAAATAGGAAAAATATAAAGGCAATGATAGATGGATTTGAGAAGTGTATTTTATGATTTTTTTTTCTTCTTTAAAGGAATTAGTATGTATTTGTTAAGCATGTATGGGTTCTTAATAGAAAGGTTTTTTTACTGAAAAAAATTTAAGAACAGAATATTCAGGTGATTTCTAGGTCAGTACATTTAGAAATACCTGATGGACCTAATTGGATGTATTTTTTCTTTGCTAATATTAACAATTTACTTTTTATTGCAGAGAAATAAATGGTATGACCATTTACCAAATATAATATCTATTTTCTTCCTGTTGGTACACAAGAATTACTGATTAATATATCCAAAAGTTTTAGTAGGCATTAGGGGTTCACTTTGTTCCTCTATAGTGAATATCCTCAAAGCTCAGTTGTGCTCTTATCTTAGTGAACTGGCTATATTTTTTAACTCATCCTATAGTATCACCCTATAGTATCCCATGGACAGAGGAGCCTGGCAGGTTACAGAGTCCATGGGGTTGCAAGAGTCAGACACAACTTAGTGACTAAAGCACCACCATAGTATCACCTGTGCTATCTTCAAGTACAAATATAATTTCCTTCCCCAGGTCTCACTCCTTTAAACTTGTTTTCAACATTCAGTGATGCTCATTAGTCATCACAGTTTATCTTTTGCCACCCTCCATATTAATAACATCTTTAATTTCTCTATCACTGTCACTTTTTTTGTATTTCTTTTACTCACATCAGTTATTTGCATTCACTAAATACCTGAGAAATTTTCCTTATCATAAATGTGCCTTTATTTCTCTACATAAAGCAGGTCTTCTTTTTAAATTTGACTCAACATTTCTTGGCTAAGGTAAGACATGACTACTTGGATGTCACAACTTCCTCAAAACAACATACATAAAATTGAATGTATTTTATACCCTACCTCTACCATTAGGCTGTGAATTTTAAGTCATTGTAACTAGACTCAGACACATCTTTATGAATCAAAATAGGAACGATTACAATCAACCAAGTTTTGCCAACAAGAAATAAGTTTGTTTATTCCTGAAGTGTAAAAATCCATGTGTCAGCATTTAACGAACTCTTGGAAAACATTCTTTGCCTCCTGCTGGTTGTGGAAGAGTTTTCCCTGAAAAAAATTGTCAAGATGCTTGATGAAGTGGTAGTCAGTTGGCAAGAGGTCAGGTGAATATGGCAGATGAGGCAAAATTTCATAGACCAATCTGTTCAACTTTTGAAGCATTGAGTGTGCATTATGTGGCCGGTCTTTGTCATGGAGAAGTATTGGGCCCATTCTGTCCATCCATGCTAGCCATAGGCCTTGCAGAGTTTGGTGCATCTCATTGACTAGTGAGCATACTTCTCAAATGTAAACCAGGATTCAGAAAGCTGTAGTGGATCAGATGGACAGCAGACCACCAAACAGTGACCATGATCTTCCTTGGTGTAAGTTTGGCTTTAGGAAATGCTTTGGAACTTCTTCTCAGTCCAGCCACTGAGCTGGTCATGACTGGTTGTTGGATAAAGTCCACTTTTCATTGCACATCCCAATCTGATCAAGACATGGTTCATTGTTGTTGCATAGCAAAAAAGAAGATGACAATTCAAAATGATTTTTTTTTTAATCAGCTCCTGAGGCCCCCACTTGTTGAGCTCTTTCACCTTTCCAATTTACTTCAAAGGTCAAATGACTGTAAAATGGTCAACATTGAGTTCTTTGGCAACTAGTAGTTGTAAGAGAATCAGATTTGATGATGGCTCTCAGTTGATCGTTGTCAACTTCAGATGATTGGCCACTGCACTTCTTATCTTCAAAGCTCTCATCTCTTTTGCAAAACACTTGAATCACCACTGCACTGTACGTTCATTAGCAGTTCCTGGGCCAAGTGCATTGTTAATGTTGTGAGGTTTCTCTGCTGCTTTACTAACCATTTTGAACTCAGAAAAATCACTTAGATTTTCTGTTTGCCTAACATCATTTTTCTACTCTAATATATATATACACACACATATATATATATATATATATATAAAACTGCAAATAATAAGTCATTAGTAAAAAATTATAAAGCAAGAAATTTTCATTAAGATGATATATAACGTAACCACATTTGTTTAAGAATGTATTCTAATATCAGATGGCAATATTGAAAATGCAAAACCACAATTTTTGCACCAACCTAATATATTTTACTTCTTAAAATTCACAGAATGATCTCTTTCACCTTCTTTCTCCAGAAAGAGAGACTTTTTCTGTGTTTTCTTTTCTTTTATACTTCTCATATGAGATATACTATTCATTTATTATGTATAAAATCACTTTACATCTATTTTTTTCAGCTGATATTTGTGTCAAAGCACTGTATTTTATAGACAGATCAAATTAATTTTTATAAAAGTCAATATGTTTATAAAGATCTCAATATACATATATTCATACCTTTATCTTCTGAAAAGATAAAGTACAATTGGCTTTAGTTTGAATAAGAAATAGAACTAAGACTATTATAAAATATCATCCACAAGAAAAAGATTATACAGCAGAACATTTAGGTAAGCTGTTTGTTTGTTTTTAATACTTTGCTTAATAGACAAGGAAACTACTAGGTAGGGTGGGGTAGAAAGAGGAAAGGTAGAAGGGGAGTCAAATGAAAGATAAGAGTTTAAAAGTTTTCTGGTTCTTGGATTTAGACAAAAGTGGCACAGCTTATCTACCTTGATCCTGGAGAACTGATATAAAAACCTTAGGAAATCTAGTTGGAATAGTTTCCAGGTAAGAATTTTCCTGGCATTCTTAGTAAGTTTTATGTCTGTTTGCTTGTTTTGTTTTTCTGAATCTTATAGTCTGTGGAGGGCTTCCCTTGTGGCTCAGTTGGTTAAGACTCTGCCTTGCAAGAGACCTGGGTTCGATCCCTTGGTTGGGAAGATACCCTGGAGAAGGGAAAGGCTACCGACTCCAGTATCCTGGCCTACAGAATTCCATGGACTGTATAGTTCACGGTATCTCAAAGAGTCTGATATGACTGAGTGACTTTCACTCATGTAATCTGATGAAAATTGGTTGGTAACTTTCAGCCATAAGAATTAGGTTTTAGTGGTCAATGGATGTTACTGGTACAAAGGGATCCTCTGACGTCAAATCAAAAGCAAGGTCAGGATAGGCTGCTGTTCCATCAAGGGATAGGTTGAACATTTCTGAGTCTCAGTCAAGGACCAGACAGGACAGGAAGTGGTCATATCTAGTCAGCAAGCCCTGCTTCCTGTCATCACAATGTTAAAAGTGAATGTTTGCGATGTTTGTGGCCCTATCTTTGTGAAAAGTGAGCAATTGTATAAAGAATATATTGTTTATACACGAAGTACATGTTATACAAACCCTATGATTGGTAATAAAAAAAATAACACATTTTTGGAGCAAATTATGCCCTAACCTTGGTATTTTACAAGAAAACTGGAAAGATGTTTACTTAAACATTACCTGATAACATTTGCTGGAATTTCTCAGTTCATCCTTATTTAACACAGGCTGCAATCCATTGGGCTGCTGCTGCTGCTGCTGCTAAATCGCTTCAATCGTGTCTGACTCTGTCTGACCCCATAGACAGCAGCCCACCAGGCTCCACCATCCCTGGGATTCTCCATGCAAGAACACTGGAGTGGGTTGCCATTTCCTTCTCTATTGTAAGCAGTGCTAAACTTGTATTTCTTAGGCTTTAATTTTTAGATACATCTATACTGGTGAGTAAAATGTACAAAAATATTAAAAATATTTTTTAAATGACTCATGGCTCTAGAATTCTTAGGGATTCTGATTCCATGTTTCTGAATCCCAAAGATTTAACCCTCTCAGCAAATGGGAAATGAGTAGATTACAATGTGTGAAGTTGTAAATTGTGATTGACTCTGTTACTGTACATTTATCTTTACACTTGAGAAAACTCCAACAAAATCTAAAATCAAGCAGAGATTGAATAATTTCAGTTCTATAACTGCTATATTTCTGGTATCATCTATAAGTAACAATGTTTTATTCATTCTTTTTTCAAGGTGCTATAGAATTTTGCTCTTCTAAATCTAAGGAAAATGCCATCACTGCTAGCACAGCATAACTTGTTTCCTTAGTCTCTGCTTCCACTGTTTGACACTTACCTCTTACCTCTTATGCTGTCTTTTTAAGGGAACACTTTATTTCTTTATTCCTTGTATTAATAATCATTTTAGTCCTCTTTTAAAATGCAAATAATCCAACTTTTAACAAATGATTATTTCCCTCATTTCTGCCTTTCAAGTCTCACAAAACATCTTATAGCTCACAATAATTTGGAACAATAAAAAAATGGAATTCTAGTTTAATTAGGCTGATAACATATGAACGCACTACAAATAAATATCAGGTTAGTATTCACACATACTACTTTTAACCAGATTTAATATATATTGCAAGTAAATATATTAACAAAATCAAGTTTTCATCAATGAAATATCTACTCTTATACCTGAGAACACAGCAATCATTTCCAAATTGGATGGGAAGTATTTTTACCATCTTGAGTTTTTTCCTTTTCAAGCTGTGGAATTCCTCCTTTAATATCCTGTAACTTAATACTGAGATACATGGTTAACTAATCTTAAACTATTATGGATGTGATAAGAAACAGGAGAAGAGAAAAAATATTATGTAGAAACTATCTCAAACTAAGTTTTTTAAAATTCTTACACCTATTAAAATCCTCAATTCTGAATTGGATCACATTGTTGTAGGTACTTGTAAATCTGTTTAGTGATCTCATTGCAATAAACTCAACCTAATCCAGCTAATGTCCTTTCCACAGTTATCCTCAGTTTGAAACTGCATCCCTGTGTGTTCCCAAGTTTCTGTTACTATTTGCTATGTATCACATCTTATGGGTCATACTTTGTCACACACACACTAACTTATTTTTAACGTGAGTCTAATGATGGAGGGCAGGAGGAGAAGGGGACCACCGAGGATGAGATGGCTGGATGGCATCACGGACTCGATGGACGTGAGTCTGAGTGAACTCCGGGAGATGGTGATGGAGAGGGAAGTCTGGTGTGCTGTGGTTCATAGGGTCGCAAAGAGTCAGACACGACTGAGTGACTGAACTGAACTGAACTGAACTGAATGATAGATGCAGACAATAGAAAGTGGGAGAGCATAATAAACCAAACAATAGATGCACTAAAATGTTCCCATCTTTATCCTTGCAACCTGGGAATATGTCACCTGTTTATGGCAAAAGCGACTTTGTAAATTATGACTAAGATAAGAAACAAGATGAAATTTTATTTTGGGTTATCTGGGTGAATCTAAGAGTAAGAGAGAAGGGCCAAAATCAGATAAGGAGACGTGGTGATGATGAAAATGGAGTAAGAGTTTGGAAGATGCCACACTACTGTCTCTGAAAATGGAAAAAGAATGCCCAAGCCAAAAAATATGAGATCCCTCTAGAAGGTGGGCTCCCCTGGTAACTCAGCTTGTAAAGAATCTGCCTGCAATGCAGAAGACCTCAATTTGACTCCTGGGTCAGAAAGATCCCTGGAGAAGGGATAGTCTATCCATTCTAATATTCTTGATCTTTCCTGGTGCTTTATTTGGTAAAAATCCATCTGCAATGTCACAGACTTGGGTTCAATCTCTGGGTTGGAAAGATCCCCTGGTGGAGGATATGGCAACCCACTCCAGTATTCTTGCTTGGAGAATCCCCATAGACAGAGGAGCCTGGCAGACCAAATCTGTGGGGTCACTAAGAGTTGGACTCAACTGAACGACTAAGTACACACACACACTAGAAGGTGAAAAAGATAAGGAAACAAATTCTCTCCTAGTACTCAGCAGAAATTGTTATAGTTTGTGTATAAAAACAATATGAAACTAAGGAGATAAATCCTGAAGGTCATCAGTGTCTAATAAAACAATTATTTCAGAGGAAGTTATAGATTTTGAGGCAAGGGAAGATTAACCTCCCTGTAGAAGGTGTGAAGAGATATTTTCACAGTTGAAGGAGAATCAGAACAATTTAGAACTTTAAGTTCCATGGGATTTAACTATAGGTTCATCCCAATTTTCAAAATTCCACTCCTACAAAATTGATTCCCTACTTCAAAATAATGGACCTTGAATATTTTGGAATTTATTTTGTGGTATAAATTGATCCCTAGCAGGATTAAATTTAGGGCTTTATTTTCAGAAATTTTAACCATGGAGCTGTAAGAGTTTAGGATATTCAAAGAAGCAAGAGCTTGGGCTTGGCAGTTAATATTATGAGTTCCTCTTTTAATCTCTAAATTCTCCAGTATATTTTAAAACAAACACCTACCTTATTATACTGTTTATTTTGACAACATTTCTTATGGTACCAAATAATTTGTTACTTAATACCTTTTGTTGTCTAATCTCTTGATTACAAGTGATGTTTTAAGTCATTGTTTTGTGAATTTCCATGTTTTACCACATAATATGATATATGAACACTGTCTTTACCATTGGAAATACTGTCATTAGTAACTGTAATCATATAAGATCACTATGGATAAACTGTACACAATTCAAATTACCCATTTTAGGGTTCTGTTCCACTAGAAACATTTGCTGTACTAAATTTTATATCTGGAAACAAGAGAAGCAGAACTTACTAAAGAATATATATAAAATATAAAGAATATATATTTGTTAGAGGCATCATTGAAAGTGAAGTCACTCAGTCATGTATGACTTTTTGTGACACCATGGACTGTAACCTGCCAGTCTCCATCCATGGGGTTTTTCAGGCAAGAGTAATGGAATGGATTGCCATTTCTTTTTCCAGGGGATCTTCCCAACCCAGGGATTGAATTCTAGTCTCTTGCATTGCAGGCAGACTTTTTACCAATTGAGCTACTATCTAATCCCTGCAACATCATTGGGGATGATTAAAAAGTCAAGGTAAGGCTGATTTTTTATTTTCCATCTGCAGTTAGACCCTGAAAACAGTAGGGCCATCTGAAAAGAAATATAGGCACAAATTAGGGAAAGCAAGGAAATTCTTGAATGCTGAGGATGTGCTGGAACCCATAGTTTAGTTCAGTTCAATCTCTCAGTTGTGTCCGACTCTTTGCGACCCCATGAATCCTAGCACGCCAGGCCTCCTTGTCCATCACCAACTTCCGGAGTACACTCAGACTCACATCCATTGAGTAAGTGATGCCATCCAGCCATCTCATCCTCTGTCGTCCCCTTCTCCTCCTGCCCCCAATCCCTCCCAGCATCAGAGTCTTATCCAATGAATCAACACTTCCCATGAGGTGGCCAAAGTACTGAAGTTTCAGCTTCAGCATCATTCCTTCCAAAGAAATCCCAGGGTTGATCTCCTTCAGAATGGACTGGTTGGATCTCCTTGCAGTCCAAGGGACTCTAAAGAGTCTTCTCCAACACCACAGCATCAATTCTTCAGTGCTCAGCTTTCTTCACAGTCCAACTCTCACATCCATACATGACCACTGGAAAAACCATAGCCTTGACTAGACGGACCTTTGTTGGCAAAGTAATGTCTCTGCTTTTCAACATGTTATCTAGGTTGTTCATAACTTTTCTTCCAAGGAGTAAGCGTTTTTTAACTTCATGACTGCAGTCACCATCTGAGGTGATTTTGGAGCCCAAAAAATAAAGTCTGACACTGTTTCCACTGTTTCTCCATCTATTTCCCATGAAGTGATGGGGCTAGATTCCATGATCTGCATTTTCTGAATGTTGAGCTTTAAGCCAACTTTTTCACTCTCCTCTTTCACTTTCATCAAGAGGCTTTTTAATTCCTCTTCAATTTCTCCATTAAGGGTGGTGTCATCTGCATATCTGAGGTTATTGATATTTCTCCTGGCAATCTTGATTGCAGCTTTTTCTTCTTCCAGCCAAGCATTTCTCATTATGTACTCTGCATAGAAGTTAAATAAGCAGGGTGACAATATACAGCCTTGACATACTCCTTTTCCTATTTGGAACCAGTCTGTTGTTCCACGTCCAGTTCTAACTGTTGCTTCCTGATCTGCATATAGGTTTCTCAAGAGGCAGGTCAGGTGGTCTGGTATTCCCATCTCTTTCAGAATTTTCCACAGTTTATTGTGATCCACACAGTCAAAGGCTTTGGCATAGTCAATAAAGCAGATATAGATGTTTTTCTGGAACTCTTTTGCTTTTTCCATGATCCAGTGGATGTTGGCAATTTGATCTCTGGTTCCTCTGTCTTTTCTAAAACCAGTTTGAACATCTGGAAGTTCATGGTTCACATATTGCTGAAGCCTGGCTTGGAGAATTTTGAGCATTACTTTACTAGTGTGTGAGATGAGTGCAATTTTGCAGTAGTTTGAGCATTCTTTGGCATTGCCTTTCTTTGGGATTGGAATGAAAACTGACCTTTTCCAGTCCTGTGGCCACTGCTGAGTTTTCCAAATTTGCTGGCATACTGAGTGCAGCACTTTCACAGCATTAAATTTCAGGAGTTGAAATAGTTCCACTGGAATTCCATTACCTCCACTAGCTTTGTTCGTAGTGATGCTTTTAAGGCCCACTTGACTTCACATTCCAGGATGTCTGGCTCTAGATGAGTGATCACACCATCGTGATTATCTGTTTCCTGAAGATCTTTTTTGTACAGTTCTTCTGTGTATTCTTGCCACCTCTTCTTAATATCTTCTGCTTCTGTTAGGGCTATACCATTTCTTCTCTAATTTTCTTGAAGAGATCTCTAGTCTTTCCCATTCTGTTGTTTTCCTCTATTTCTTTGCACTGATCCCTGAAGGCTTTCTTATCTCTTCTTGCTATTCTTTGGAACTCTGCATTCAAAGGGGTATATCTTTCCTTTTCTCCTTTGCTTTTCACTTCTCTTCTTTTCATAGCCATTTGTAAGGCTACCCCAGAGAGCCATTTTGATTTTTTGCATTTTTTTTCCATGGGGATGGTCTTGATCCTTCTCTCCTGTACAATGTCATGAACCTCCGTCCATAGTTCATCAGGCACTCTATCAGTTCTAGGCCCTTAAATCTATTTCTCACTTCCACTGTATAATCATAAGGGATTTGATTTAGGTCATACCTGAATGATCTAGCGGTTTTCCCTACTTTCTTCAATTTAAGTCTGAATTTAGTAAGGAGTTCATGATCTGAGCCACAGTCAGCTCCTGGTCTTGTTTTTTGTTGACTGTATAGAGCTTCTTCATCTTTGGCTGCAAATAATATAATCAATCTGATTTTGGTGTTGACCATCTGATGTTGTCCATGTGTAGAGTCTTCTCTTGTGTTGTTGGAAGGGGGTGTTTGCTATGACCAGTGCATTTTCTTGGCAAAACTCTATTTGTCTTTGCCCTGCTTCATTCCGCATTCCAAGGCCAAATTTGCCTGTTACTCCAGGTGTTTCTTGACTTCCTACTTTTGCATTCCATTCCACTACAATGAAAAGGACATCTTTTTTGGATGTTAGTTCTAAAAGGTCTTGTAGGTCTTCATAGAACTGTTCAACTTCAGCTTCTTCAGCATTGCTGGTTGGGGCATAGACTTGGATAACTGTGATACTGAATGGTTTGCCTTGGAGATGAACAGAGATCATTCTGTCATTTTTGAGATTGCATCCAAGCACTGCATTTCAGACTCTTTTGTTGACCATGATGGCTACTCCATTTCTTTTGAGGGATTCCTGCCCACAGTAGTAGATATAATGGTCATCTGAGTTAAATTCACCCACTGCAGTCCATTTTAGTTCACTGATTCCTAGAATGTCAACATTCACTTTTGCCATCTCTTGTTTGACCACTTCCAATTTGCCTTGATTCATGGACCTGACATTCCCGGTTCCTATGCAATATTGCTCTTTACAGCATCAGACCTTGTTTCTCTCACCAGTCACATCCACAGCTGGGTATTGTTTTTGCTTTGGCTCCATCCCTTCATTCTTTCTGGAGTTATTTCTCCACTGATCTCCAGTTGCATATTTGGCACTTACTGACCTGGGGAGTTCCTCGTTCAGTATCCTATCATTTTGCCTTTTCATACTGTTCATGGGGTTCTCAATATAAGAATATGAAGTGGTTTGCCATTCCCTTCTCCAGTGGACCACATTCTATCAGACCTCTCCACAATGACCTGCCCGTCTTTGGTTGCCCCACAGGCATGGCTTAGTTTCATTGAGTTAGACAAGGCTGTGGTCCTAGTGTGATTAGATTGACTAGTTTTCGGTGAGTATGGTTTCAGTGTGTCTGCCCTCTGATGCCCTCTTGCAACACCTACCATCTTACTTGGGTTTCTCTTACCTTGGGCATGGGGTATCTCTTCACAGCTGCTCCAGCAAAGTGCAGCTGCTGCTCCATACCTTGGTGTTAACTCATATAACTGCATGATTGGCACATATAACAGTTCAACAAATACTTTTTGGATGAGGGATAGTTGAACATTCTAGTAATTTGATGTTTAGCAGAATAAAGGTCTTTATTCTTCATTGCATCTTGGAATTAACTTTTATAACTTTCTCCATTCAAACTCCTAATGCACTATTTCTAATATACTTGACATTGAATTTAGGTTTATCCATCTTATTATGGTGAATGTACATCTCATATTCTCCAGATCACAAACTCAATGATAATTATTTGAATGTATTAATTTACTCAATAAGTATTTCAAGTAGTTTAAAATATCAGAGATATGATAGGAATCTGGAAATATATAGTGTTTTAATTTGAATATATATATGAACTAAACTAATCTTTGTATTTGATTCATTCATCTTATGCTCCTTTTTGTTTACAAAATTAGTTTTTTCAAAATTTTAAAAATCATTATTTGTTATATATGAAAATAATTTTACATTCACCAATTAAATTTTATATTTTAAATATTAAAATGTATATTTTTTCATTTTAGATAAGATACAAATTTTAAGTTTATAACCTCACAAAATATTTACATAATAGTGCTTCCTCTGTTCACATGAATGACCCAATTCAGTGCTTCCATAATTTAACATTTTGTAATAGTAGCCTTAATATTGTTTTTCTATAAATTCTGAGTTTGATATTTACACTGTATAAAGTCAAAAAATATAAAATTTTCTCAGGAGGAAACTAAAGTCAATTTGACCCTTAAATCTCATTTTATTCCTAAAACTCTAGAGATTCTAGTTCATTATTTCTTCAATTCTAATACTAATAGTATTTTCCTGAGTATATAAAAATCTTCATTAATACATAAACTTGATTTGCATTTTTATAATATCTTTTGGCCTTGGCCAATCTACCATTAATATATGTGGTAAATCTAAATGACAGCAATCTTAAAATTGCATCCATTATGCTATTTGTAGTGATAGTCCTTAGGTCCTTTTAATGGGTTATATTTTAAATAATTCAGTTTTTTAAATAACTAGTATTTTCAGGCAATTAAAAACAAAAGTGTGTTTGATGAGGGCTTTGCCTGGAAACCCATCTGGGAAACCCAATGAAGTATGTCCTTCAAAGTGAGTAAAGTCATGGTTGATGAATTTGGTGATTGTCCTAATAATTTATTTCACCTTTCTATATTCAATGATAATGGTGTAGAAGAGAACGTATTGACTACTTAGTATGTCCCAGGAAATTTCTAATGACTTTATGTGGTAGCATGATTCAGTTCAGTTCAGTTCAGTTCAGTCGCTCAGTCATGTCCGACTCTTTGCGACCCCATGAATCCTAGCATGCCAGGCCTCCCTGTCCATCACCAACTCCCGGAGTTCACTCAGACTCACGTCCATCAAGTCAGTGATGCCGTCCAGCCATCTCATCCTCTGTTGTCCCCTTCTCCTCCTGCCCTCAGTCCCTCCCAGCATCAGAGTCTTTTCCAATGAGTCAACTCTTCGCATGAGGTGGGCAAAGTACTGGAGTTTCAGCTTTAGCATCATTCCTTCCAAAGAAATCCCAGGGCTGATCTCCTTCATAATGGACTGGTTGGATCTCCTTGCAGCATGATTACTCATTTTTAATCTTTTGTACTTTCATGACAGTATGCCATTAATTCGTTCATGGAGTACTGGCTGCATGGTGGTGAATAATCTTCTAGCCTGGATAGCCCCTATTTAGTGTTATTCATGGAGAAGGAAGTGATTTTTGCTGACCAGGGTTCTTGAACTCCTTAATCAACAGAAATTGATAAGTGGTCAGAGAAGAAATTCAAGCAAGGTTTTTATAGAACTCGTGCTACAGCACAAGGGAGTAAAAGTAAGGAACAGACTCCCTTACTCCTGTGGGAGTGAGTGTGCTTGTTGCTTATTGAGGGTGAGGGTAGAGGTGGGTTCAGAGATTGGGTTGGAGAGGTGGCTTAGGGATGGCTTACTCAGTTATTGATGCTCTGTGCAAGGTGCATGTGTAGTACCTTGCTTTTGTTCCAAGCACTCTATTTTTGCTGCTTTTTTTTTTGGTCATTTGTATCTTCTTCATAATTTCGGTTGAGATGAGGTTTCCATTCTTGGGTTCAGGGAAGATCCCCTGGAAAAGAGTATGGCAATCCACTCCAGTATTTCTTGCCTGGAGAATTCCATGGACAGAGGAGCCTGTTAGGCTACAGTCCATGGGGTTGCAGAGAGTTGGACTTGATTGAGTGCACATGATCACAAACACACACCTAATCCAATAGGATTAGTACCTTCAGAAGAAGTGAGAAATGTCAGGAATAAACATGCACAGAGGAAAGGACACGTGAGGTGAGTGAGGTAGTAATCTGAGCCAGAGAGGCCTCAGGAGAAACCAAACCTTCCACTAAATTGATATAGGTTTTTGAGTCAACAGATCTATGAGAGAACAAATTTCTTTTGTTAGGCCGCTCAGTTTTTTTATTTTTGTTATGTTCAGTTCAGTACAGTTCAGTCACTGAGTTGTGTCCGACTCTTTGCGACCCCATGAATCACAGCACGCCAGGCCTCCCTGTCCATTACCAACTCCCAGAGTTCACTCAAACTCATGTCCATTGAGTTGGTGATGCCATCCAGTCATCTCATCCTCTGTTGTCCCCTTCTTCTCCTGCCCCTATCCCTCCCAGCATCAGGGTCTTATCCAATGAGTCAACTCTTCTCATGAGGTGGCCAAAGTACTGGAGTTTCAGCTTTAGCATCAGTCCTTCTGATGAACACCCAGGGCTAATCAACCAGAATGGACTGGTTGGATCTCCTTGCAGTCCAAGGGACTCTCAAGACTCTTCTCCAACACCACAGTTCAAAAGCATCAGTTCTTTGGCACTCAGCCTTCTTCCCAGTCCAACTCGCACATCCATACATGACCACAGGAGAAACCATAGCCTTGGCTAGACAGACCTTTGTTGGCAAAGTAATGTCTCTGCTTTTCAATACGCGATCTAGGATGGTCATAACTTTTCTTCCAAAGAGTAAGTGTCTTTTGATTTCATGGCTGCAGTCATCATCTACAGTGATTTTGGAGCCCCCCAAAATAAAATCTCACACTGTTTCCACTGTTTCCCCATCTATTTGCCATGAAGTGATGGGACCAGATGCCATGATCTTAGTTTTCTGAATGCTGAGCTTTAAGCCAAGATTTTCACTCTCCTCTTTCATTTTCATCAAGAGGTTCTTTAGTTCCTCTTCACTTTCTGCCATAAGAGTTGTGTCATCTGCATATCTGAGGTTATTGATATTTCTCCTGGCAATCTTGATTCCAGCTTGTACTTCATCCAGCCCAGCATTTCTCATGAAGGACTTTGCATATAATTGAATAAACATTGTGACAATATACAGCCTTGACATACTCCTTTTCCTATTGGTAACCAGTCTGTTGTTCCATGTCCAGTTCTAACTGTTATGTTAGCCCTAGCTAATTTAATAGCTCAACATTCCTGCTCCAACGCAGGAACAGTTTGATGGCTTTTCTAGCTTCAAAGCTCCCACAGGGTTAGTTGGGGCTTTGTTGTGACTACTTTGATGTCTAACTCCTAAGTTTCTTTAAAGGAAACTTAGCTTCCTTTCCTATCATCTCCTCAGCCCCACAGTGCTTGATACCAAAGCATTCCCTATTCAATCTTCAACATACTAATACCCACCTCACTGCATGCTGATGAGAACTTCACCTGCAACAATCTGTCTTTATATGTATCCCTTCCTGGTTTATGTACGTCAAAGTTTTAGTAATAAAAATGCTGCAGCTTGCCAGTATAAATTATTGATAACTTAAAAAAAATCCGAAAGTACTGATAGCTTTGGGGGAAAATTGCCTTAGTAGAATTGAAGAAAAACTTCTAAATTACCTATGTTTTGCTTTGAAATAGGTACAGAACAATCACTCAACTAAATTGTTGACTATTTGGTATTATATTTCTGAAAATTTGAAATATATACACATAATGTATTTCTTCTGTATATTTTTGAAATATAGACATATACAAAATTGTGATATATAAGTTTGATACATTTGATATGTTTTCTGGATAAATATAGACACAATTTAAAAGGCAGTTACAAATTTTCCCAAGATCACTGATTTTTAAATGCATATTGACATTTTAAAAATGTGTTTCTTGTACAACTGTATTGAATAGTAAATATTGGAAATAGTCTCTAAGTTCAATTAGAAAACTTAGAACAGATTATATAACAAATTTTATAAGATATCATATAACCATGAAAGTCATTTAAAAATTATGCTGAATGGCATAATATTCAACCTGTATTAAGTATGTAAAATAATAACATTATGAATAAAATGTATACAACCTGTAAATACATATCAATTAAAAAGATGTGTAAATATATATTAGTGTGAATGTATATGTATCCATATTAGCAGCAATTGACATTGAGTGGAGGATTAATAAGCAATTATTCCTACGTGTTTTCTAAATTTTTCCAAATAATGAATATATAAAAAAGGATAGATCACCCAAAGAGAAATCTTGTACAGAAATTCAAGAAGTCTCTTTACAGAAAGCAATGTCAAAGGTGCATTTGAACACCCAATCTCTAATAACACTCTTCTGTTTGGCTGAGAGCTTTCTCCAGAGAGATCTTGGCATACTGCACTCTCTTTTATTTCTTCTCTTCTATGACGAGGAAGTCTGATTCTCTAACTATATATATTTAAAATTGTTTCTAACTGTAGAGAATGCTTGGCCATTGAATGCATTCCTTAATGTCATATCTTTGATTATCTTCTCTCAGGGCTCACTGACTGTGAGAGAGAATATATTTTTCCCATATCTGTGGTCTCAGAGAAATCTAGACATAGCTCTGCAGCCTTTCCTAATTTTGTGACAAAAATTTCTGTCCACTTCACTCCTAGCCATATCATTCACTATGTTTTTACCACCAAGCAATGGATTATTTGCTTTCTACCATTCCAGTTCTTCACTTTTGATATCACATCATAGAAAGTCACTGAAATCATTGAAAAGTGAAAGTGAAAGTGAAAGTGAAGGTTGCTCAGTTATGTCCCACTCTTTGCTATCCATGAACTGTACAGTCCATGGAATTCTCCAGGCAAGAATACTGGAGTGAGTAGCCTTTTCCTTCTCCGGGGCAATCTTCCTAATCCAGGGATCGAACCCAGGTCTCCCACATCGCAGGAAGATTTTTTACCAGCCGAGCCAAAAGGGAAGCCCATTGAAATGTCTTGACAAATGCAGGTGGGAATACAAATTAGGTGATTATGTGAAAGTGAAACTCAAAGCTCCATTGAAGGAATTATCTGTTCATATTCTGGAATCTATGGTGTTATAGCAACTGATGGGGTGAGGTTCATAAAATTCTCTAAAACAGGCTGGGCCTATTTGCCATGAAAAATCTCCAGATGCTCCTATCTAAGAGAACAGTACTGCAACCTTGATAGTTGGCATGTGTTACTAAATACATCATTTTTTTTTTCCTGTCTAGAATTAGGTATACCTTTGAAATAATATACTGTCCATCTTTATTCAGGTTATACCGAGATTCGAATAAACTGTGAAACTATGTAGAACGTTTCAATGTAACGTAAAATCTTATCTGTAGTGAAAATAATGTCACATGTTCTTTTTTTTCAAATTGACATTATATATCTGTATAACTGAGTATCTTATTTGTAATATATATACTCTTTATCTCCCCTCTACATTGACTCTTTCTAGTTAGTTGAAAATAGAAAATCTTATTTCTTGACAAAGAATATCATCATGTTAAAACAATTTATTGTTTTGACTTAACAAATTTGAGGAAATGAAACATTATTGTTTTGAAAGGAAGTCAGTTCTTTGATTCATCAAAATTTAGCATATGAAAATGTCATTACATAAATTATATGTAAATCAAGTTATCTGATATTACCAATGAACTACTTTTAACTATATTATCTCAAGAAACTCATATATAACACTTTCAAAAATGGCAATACACAAAACTCCTAGACTGCATACTAATTCTGAAAGATGCTGATGAAATGAAAATTTCTCTACCTATACTATGCCAAAGCTTTTGACTGTGTGGATCACAATAAACTGTTGAAAATTCTGAAAGAGATGGAAATACCAGACCACCTGACCTGCCTCTTGAGAAATCTGTATGCAGGTCAGGAAGCAACAGTTAGAACTGGACATGAAACAACAGACTGGTTCCAAATAGGAAAAGGAGTACATCAAGGCTGTATATTGTCACCCTGCTTATTTAACTTATATGCAGAGTACATCAAGAGAAACGCTGGGCTGGATGAAGCACAAGCTGGAATCAAGAGTGCCAGGAGAAATATCAATAACCTCAGATATGCAGATGACACCACCCTTATGGCAGGAAGTGAAGAGGAACTAAAAAGCCTCTAGATGAAAGTGAAAGAGGAGAATGAAAATGTCGGCTTAAACTCAACATTCAGAAAACTAAGATCATGGCATTCGTTCCCATCGTTTCATGAAAATAGATGGGGAAACAGTGTCAGACTTCATTTTGAGGAGCTCAAAAATCACTGCAGATGGTGATTGCAGCCATGAAATTAAAAGATGCTTACTCCTTGAAAGGAAAGTTATGACCAACGTAGACAGCATATTAAAAAGCAGAGACATTACTTTGCCAACAAAGGTCCATCTAGTCAAGGCTATGGTTTTTCCAGTGGTCATGTATAGATGTGTTTTGGACATATAAAGAAAGTTGAACTGACTGACTATACTATGAACTAGTCTGAACTATGAACTAAGAACTGACTATACTATGAACTGACTGAACATACTATGAACCAGTCATTCTTGCAGAGCCCAATAGTTGCTTCCTCTCTCCTCTTACTTTATCAGATCCATTGTATTTTTTTTATACTCTAATTCATGGACAATTATTTTCCATTTATGCCACTATTCAGTGGCATTAAAAAAAAAAAAAAAAAAGATCTTCCAAGGTCTCAGTTCAGTTCAGTTCTTCAGTCATGTTTGCCTCTTTGTGACCCCATGGAGAGCAGCATGCCAGGCCTCTCTGTCCATTACCAACTCCCAGAGTTTACTCAAGCTCATGTCCATTATGTCAGTGATTCCATCTAACCATCTCATCCTCTATCATCCCTTTCTCATCCTACCTTCAATATTTCCCTGCATCAGGATCTTGCAAAATTAGTCAGTTCTTCCCATCAGGTGGCCAAAGTATGGGAGTTTCAGCTTCAGATTCAGTCCTTCCAGTGAACACTCAAAACTGATCTCCCTTAGGATGAACTGGTTGGATCTCCTTGCAGTCCAAGGGACTCTCAAGAATCTTCTCCAACACTACAATTCAAAAGCATCAATTCTTTGGAGCTCAACTTTCTTTAGAGTCCAACTCTCACATCAATACATGACTACTGGAAAAACCAAAGTTTTGACCAGACGGACCTATGTTGGCAAAGTAATGTCTCTGCTTTTTATATGCTGCCGAGGTTGGTCATAACTTTCCTTCCAAGGAATAAGTGTGTTTTAATTTCATGGCTGCAATTACCATCTGCAGTGATTCTTGAGCCCTGCAAAAATAAATTCAGCCACTGTGTCCACTGTTTCCCCCATCTATTTCCCATGAAGTGATGGGATCAGATGCAGTGATCTGAGTTCTCTGAATCTTGAGCTTAAGCCAGTTTTTTCACTCTCCTCTTTCATTTTTATCAAGAGGCTCTTTAGTTCTTCTTCACTTTCTGCATAAGGGTAGTGTCATGGCTCAGATGGCAAACCGTCTGTCTGTAATTCAGGACACTGGGTTCAATCTCTGGTTGGGAAGATCCCTGGAGAAGGAAATGGCAGCCCACTTCAGTATTTTTGCCTGGAAAGTCCCATGGATTGCAGAGCCTGGTAGGCTACCATCCACGGGGTCACAAGGAGTCGGACACGACTGAGCCACTTCACTTTCACTTTCTTTCAGTGTCATCTGCATATCTGAGGTTATTGATATTTCTACCAGAAATCTTTATTCCAGCCTGTGCTTATTCCAGCCCAGTGTTTCTCATGAAGGACTTTGCATATAATTAAATAAGCAGGGTGACAATATACAGCCTTAATGTACTCCTTTTCCTATTTGGAACCAGTCTGTTGTTCCATGTCCAGTTCTAACTGTTGCTTCCTGAACTGCATATAGGATTCTCAAGAGGTAGGTCAGGTGGTCTGGTATTCCAATCTCTTTCAGAATTTTCCACAGTTTATTGTGATCCACACAGTCAAAGGCTTTGGCATAGTCAATAAAGCAGAAATAGATGTTTTTCTAGAACTCTCTTTCTTTTTCGATGATCCAGCGGATGTTGGCAATTTGATCTCTGGTTCCTCTGTCTTTTCTAAACCAGCTTGACCATTTGGAAGTTCAGAGTTCACATATTATTGAAGCTTAGCTTGGAGAATTTTGAGCGTTACTTTACTAGCATGTGAAATGAGTGCAATTGTGTGGTAGTTTGTGCATTCTTTGACATTGCCTTTCTTTGGGATTGGAATGAAAACTGACATTTTCCAGTCCTGTGGCCACTGCTGAGTTTTCCAAATTTACTGGCATACTGAGTGCAGCACTTTCACAGCATCATTTTTTAGGATTTGAAATAGCTCAACTGGAATTAGATCACCTCCACTAGCTTTGTTCATAGTGATGCTTTTCTAAGGCTCACTTGACTTCACATTCCGGGATATCTGGCTCTAGGTGAGTGATCACACCATCATGACTATTTGGGTTGTGAATATCTTTTTTGTATAGTTCTTCTGTGTATTCTTGCAACTTCTTGTTAATATCTTCTGTTTCTGTTAGGTCCATACAATTTCTGTCCTGTATCGAGACCATCTTTGCATGAAATGTTCCCTTGGTATCTCTAATTTTCTTGAGGAAATGTCTAGTCTTTCCTATTGTATTTTTTCCCCTCTATTTCTTTGCACTGATCACTGAGGAATGTGTTCTTATCTCTCCTTGCTATTCTTTGGTACTCTGCATTCAGATGGGTGTATCTTTCCTTTTCTCCTTTGTTTTTCACTTCTCTTCTTTTCACAGCAATTTGTAAGGCCTCCTAAGACAGCCATTTTGCTTTTTTGCATTTCTTTTTCTTGGCGATGGTCTTGATTCTTGTCTCCTGTACAATGTCACGAACCTCCATCCATAGTTCATCAGGCACTCTCTCTATCAGATCTAGTCCCTTAATCTATTTCTCATGTCCACTGTATAATCAGAAGGGATTTTATTTAGGTCATACCTGAATGGTCTGATGGTTTTCCCTATTTTGTTCAATTTAAGTCTGAATTTGGCAATAAGGAGTTCATGATCTGAGCAACAGTCAGCTCCCAGTCTTGTTTTTTGCTGACTGTATAGAGCTTCTCCATCTTTGGCTTCAAAGAATATAATCAAACTTATTTCAGTGTTGGCCATCTGGACAGCTCCATGTGTAGAGTCTTCTCTTGTGTTGTTGGAAGAGAGTGTTTCTGTGATGGCAACGGCGGTTCTGGGGCACTGGATTAGTGAGAGGTTGAGAGGAGATACTCCAGCCAATGGTCAGAGAAACCCCAGTAAGATTGTAGGCGCTGAGAGAGGGCAGAGAGACTAAAATCACAATCATAGAAGACTAACCAATCTAATCACATGGGCTACAGCCTTGTCTAACTCAATGAAACTAAGCCATGCCGTGTAGGGCCACCCAAGATGGCAGGTCATATTGGAGAGTTCTGACAAAATATGGTCCACTTGAGAAAGGAATGGCCAACCACTTCAAGTATTCTTGCCTTCAGAATCCCATGAACAGTATGAAAAGGCAAAAAGATAGGACACTAAAAGTTGAATTCCCCATGTCAGTAGGTGCCCAATATGCTACTGGAGATCAGTGAAGAAATAGCTTCAGAAAGGATTAAGAGACAGAGACAAAGCAAAAACAACACCTAGTTGTGGATGTGACTGGTGATAGAAGAAGCAAGGTCTGATGGTGTAAAGAGCAATATTGCATAGGAACCTGGAATGTTAGGTCCGTGAATCAAGGCAAATTAGATGTGGTTAAACAGTGAAATGGCAAGAGTGAACGTTCACACTTTAGGAATCAGTGAAATAAAATGGACTGGAATGGGTGAATTTAACTCAGATGACCATTATATCTACTACTGTGGGCAAGAATCCTTTAGAAAAAAATGGAGTAGCCATCATAGTCAACAAAAGAGTCTGAAATGCAGTACTTGGATGCAATCTCAAAAAAGACAGAATGATCTCTGTTTGTTTCCAATGCAAACAATTGAATATCACAGTAATCCAAGTCTATGCCCCTATCAGTAATGCTGAAGAAGCTGAAGTTGAACAGTTCTATGAACACCTACAAGACCTTCTAGAACTAACACCCCCAAAAGATATGCTTTTCATTATAAGTGATTGGAATGGAAAAGTAGGAAGTCGAGAAACACCTGGAGGAACAGGCAAATTTGGCCTTGGAGTACAGAATGAAGCAGGACAAAGGCTTATAGAGTTTTGCCAAGAGAATGCACTGGTCATAGCAGACAGTCTCTTCCAAGTTTGAATGCATACTTAAAAAATTTTTATTGGAGTATATTTGCTTTAAAATATTGTGTTTCTGCTGTACAACAAAGTGAACCACTTGTGTGTGTGTGTGTGTGTAACCTTACTTTTGGATTTTCTTCTTATTTAGGTCACCACAGTGTATTGAGTAGAGTCCCCTCTGCTATACAGTACATTCTCACTAGTATGAACAATAAATTCTGTAGAGGCTGTGGAGATAAATGAACTCTCCTACTCTGTTGTTTGGAATGTAAATTCATGTTAATTTTATCAAAAGAAAACACAAACAGGTACACATTACATGTTATGGACACAATTTGAGCAGTAGTTACTTCTCTATGCAACAGTTGTAAATATTTTCTCTTAGGAATATCTAGAAGTAGATGTAGAAAATTTAAATATATAGCAATTTGAAAACCTGTTCAGGAACTAAATTAAACATTTATTTTTTCTTAATAACTATAGTTTATTGTATTAACATTGGTACATTAATATTTTGTTATAAACTATATTTCAGTATAGTCCTGAATATTCATTGGAAAGACTGATGCTGAAACTGAAACTCCAATACTTTGACCACCTGATGCGAAGAGCTGACTCATTGGAAAAGACACTGATGCGGGAAACATTGAAGGCAGAAGAAAAGGGGATGGCAGAGGATGAGGTGGTTGGATGGCATCACTGATGTGATGGATATGAGTTTGAATAGGTTCCAGGCATTGATGATGGATACAGAAGCCTGGTGTGCTTCAGTCTGTGGGGTCACAAAGAGTTGGACATGACTTAACAACTGAACTGAACTGATACTTTATGAATTCATTAAGATAGGGCCAAGAAAATACTACTGAAGGCATCCTAAATCATTTGCAGCCACATTTTTAAACATTGCAGTTTTGATGAAAATAGATCATTATTTAATTTTGTACAAAAAATAAGCTTAAGATAGATTAAAGACCTAAATGTGAGACCAGAGACTGTAAAACTCCCAGAGGAAAACAGACAGAATACTCCCTGACATAAATTACAGAAACATCTTTTTTTGTTCCATCTCCCAGAATAATGGCAATAAAAACAGAAATTAACAAATGGGACCTACTCATACTCAAAAGTTTTTGCACAGCAAAGGAAATGATAAATAGAACCTAAAGATTGGGAGAAAATATTTGCAAATGATGTGACAAATAAAGGATTAATCTCTAAAACTTATATATAGCTTATGACATTTAACAGTATCAAAACAAATAGCCCACCTGAAAAATGAGCAGAAGACCTAAGAAGATATTCCCCCAGAGAAAACATACAGATAGCCAATGGACACATGGAAAGATGTTCAACACTGCCAGTTACTATAGAAAGTCAAATCAAAACTACAATGAGATATCACCTCACAACAGCCAGAATGACTATCGTCAAAAAAATCCACAAGCAGTAAAACTGGAGAGGGTGTGGAGAAAAGGGAAACTTCCTACACTGTTAGTGGGAATGTAAATTAGTGCAGCCACCATTGAGAGCAGCATGGACATTCCTCCCAAAACATTAAATATAGAGCTACCATGTGACCCTGCAATCTCATTCCTGGACATATGTTCAGAGAAAAACATGATCCAAAAGGACACATACAGCCCAATGTTCATTGCAGCACTGTTTACCACAGCCAAAAAGGAGACTCACAGACTTAGAAAGCAAATTTCTGGTGACTGGTGAGAAGGGATAGTTACAGAGTTTGGGATGATCACATACACACTGCTATATTTAAAATCAATAACCAACAAGGACATATTGAATAGCACATAGAATTCTGCTCAATGTTATGCAGCAGCCTGGATGGGCAGGGGGGTGGGGGGAAAGGAGCCTGAAGGAGAAATGGATACATGTATATGTGTAGCTGAGTTGCTTTGCTGTTCAGCTAAAACAATCATAACATTTTAAATTGGCTATACCCCAATATAAAATAAATATTTTTTAAAAAATTTTGGAGTCTTGAGAAATCATCTAGTGGTGGGGACCTCACCAAAATTAATTTTTTCCAAGATGTTTGACAACAATGAACAACCAATAGTTTACAAAATGTAAGAACTGTGTAAATATGGGTAATTCATTTTTTAAAGAGGAATTCTCCCATGTTCAAAGTAGGATTATTCACATACAGACACTGTGATGATATATCTTACCAAGATCAGAAATAACATGGTGTGCATACTTTATTGGTATTTATGTGTATATGAAAAATCAAGTAGTGGAAGTGAGTCCAGTAATGAGTAATGAGGGTAGATATGTAAAGAAGGAAAATATTATACTATAAATTTTATTCTTGTAAGCATGATTGGTGTTCTAAAATGCATTCTTATCCTTGTTTACTGGTTTCAGTTTCAGAAAATGAAATTTTGTTACTGCACTCACTTCTTGTATCTTTTTATGACAAGTGGAAGATGAAACTTGGAGCCAAGTGCCTTGGATAACCTCCCACAGAGAATAGATTACAGGTTGCCACCTGCTTGATGCTAATATTCCAAGACTCTCAAGAAAACCACCCCTGGAACTCAAAACTGGCAAGAAATTAATTTATCTTTTTGAAAAAATTGTATACATCTCAAAGATAAAGAGGAATAACATACAAACACATTTTTAATAGGAAAAATGATAAAAGAGAGGTTTAGTACACTCTCCCTTTGGCATCAGAAAAATCTAAAATTTATTATTTCTAGATGTGTGTTTACCTATATGTTGTCGGCTATTATCGTTCATAACTGTTAATAACATCTTGACTTTTCCATTATCTCTACTTCTAGTTCAACCTTTCTCACAGTAGCTGCAGAAAAATCCAGCTGTCTAAATATCTAGCAAGTCCCTATGAAAATAAAAAGCAAAGCAGTTATCAGAATAACAATGGGATGGATTTTCTTAAAATCAATGTTTGTCTTGGAGAATTACCTTTAAATATATCATGCTAATAATGAATGATTAAGGCAGATTCTTGATTAACAACATGATAAAATTAATTACACAAATTGTTATATCTTTATTGCTTGACTCTTGAGCTTGATATTTAATTTATTTTAAAATAGTATTTTATTTAAAAAATAATTACCAGAGGGATGGTACAGGGAGGGAGGAGGATGGGAGGTTCAAGATGGGGAACACATGTATACCTGTGGTGGATTCATGTTGATGTATGGCAAAACCAATACAATATTGTAAAGTAACTGACCTCCAATTAAAATAAATAAATTTATATTTTAAAAATAACTATTTAATATTATTTATTTTATTTATATTAATAAATATTTATTTAATAAATAAATAAAATAAAATATTTAAATTTTTAAAATTGGAAGAATTTACCTTCCAAAATTAGCTGAATAATATTAGACCTGTCTTTTGCACCCTTTGTCTGTAAGTGCTGGATTTCTATTAGTTAAAAGCTTTCCTTTTCTACATCTTTCTGTCTTTTCTGTGAGTTTTTCTTGTAAAGCCAGGACATTTTTCTTGTTTTCATCAATCACATAAGCAACATTACATTTACACACTAATCTAGGTGCTGTGGTAATTATTCTGTCTTCCCAGATAATTTTTCCTGGATGTGAAAGAAAACGATGCCCATGGCTGTTGGCAGGTTTTGAAGTCTTATTAGGAGGCACTCATTGAAGTTTTCAGATTGAAATTATAGTGTTTAATGTACATAGCTCTAATTGTTTTAACTCGTTAAAACAAATACAAACAGTGGGCCATTTTTCACATAGGTTAAAATCAATAGCTTTATTATGATAAGTTAATTATGTCTCCATGAATAATAGGCATTCACCTTTGTTTATCTGTCTATATTTTAGCAGAAAGAATTTACCTTCCAATATTCACTGAATAATATTAGACCTGTCTTTTGTAACCTCTGTCTGTAAATGCCCGATTTCTGTCTATTAGTTAAAGGCTTTCCTTTTCTACATCTTTCTGTCTTTTCTGCTGCTGCTGCTGCTAAGTCGCTTCAGTTGTGTTTGACTCTGTGATCCCAGAGATGGCAGCCCACCAGGCTCTCCTGTCCCTGGGATTCTCCAGGCAAAAACACTGGGATGGGTTGCCATTTCCTTCTCCAATTCATGAAAGTGAAAAGTAAAACTGAAGTCACTCAGTCATGTCTGACTCTTAGTGACCCCTTGGGCTGCAGCCTACCAGGCTCCTCTGTCTATGGGATTTTCCAGGCAAGAGTACTGAAGTGGGTTGCCATTGCCTTCTTCTGTCTTTTCTGAGGTAGCCTCTTACTGTCGGTACCCAGCTGTTCCCTTCTGTATGCATTATTGGAAGTATAGGAAGAAAAGTAGTATAGCAAGTTAAATGTAAATTTGGTCCTTTAAGTCACTGAAACAACTCTCACTGTGAATAAGGCATTAGAATAAAATATAAGAATAGTATAGTAAGGTAAAATATTGATAGTAAGTTCTTTACAAGACCTTCTTTCAATTGAGTTCAGTACCAGTTCAATTGAGTTCAGTATCAGTGAGTCTGGAAAACTTAGATTTCCGGTGTTTTGTGGAAGCCATAGTTTAGTCCCCCTGAAGTGCTGGCTCACATAGGAAACATGAATCCTACTAGGTATTCATTTCACATTAATAGCTTTCTGAATGATAAGTAACACTTGAAAGCATCCCTCTCAGCATGGGGACAGTCTATCTTTCCTCTGGAACACTTTTATGTAGATGAAATCTCCCAAGAGAAATGACAGACTTCTGTATGTTGATCCTCCAGGTCCTTATGACTGTAGTTTCCAGGGAAGGGAGAAGCCCTTTTTAAATATTGGAAACAATTATGGAGCATTCAGTTAAATCAGGCCCAGGGCAGCAACCCAGACCCAATTTGTAGACATGTCAAACATAAGTTCAAAGGGAAAAGCATATTCTTGCTTGCAGGAATTCTATACTTTGTACCAAACCTAGTATAATAGTAAAGCTCCAGACCATTTTAATCCAATAGATTGTGGAAGGTTAGCCAATAAATCATTGATTATTTTGTTGGGTTTTGATTTCTTTAGGGCTGAGGATAAAGAAATGTAATAACCAACAGGTACCCACAAACATTTATGTAACTTCTATATGGCAGGGAAAACAAAATTAATTCCTCTCTGATTCAATATGCTCTGAAACCTTGAAGTAGGAATTCTGTGTATTATGAGAGCTGGTACTACTGTTTGATAATCAACTTTTGAAAAGGAAAAGATAATAGGCAATTCAGGCATCATACATAATGTAATTAGACCAAATCTCTTACCTCCCACGGGTGTTGATTCTATAAAACCCAACTGCCACCAGGTTTCTTGTAAAGTTAATGAGGAATCTTCTGCAGGTGTCTTGGAATTGGCATATAAAGAACTCTGAAAAAAAGTATTCTTCTTTAATAAGTTTTGAATAATTTCATCTTTTTGGTAGGGGCTTCCTGGGTGCCATAGTGGTAAAGAATCCTTTTGCCGTGAAGGAAACACGAGATCTGGGTTCAGTCCCTGGGTTGGGAAGATCTCTTGGTATAGGAAATGGCAACCAACTCCAGTATTCTTGCTTGGAAAATTCCATGGATAGAGGAGCTTGGCGGGCTACAGTCCTTAGGGTCTCAAAAATGTCAGATAAGACTGAACGACTGAGCACACCCAGAGTCTAGTTACTCTGGCTTTACTGGTGACAGCAATTTTTAAAAAGCTAATAAATACTGATATAGGAATTGCTTCATAAGATAATTCCCATTATTCACTGAGTTTCGTTTATTTTTCTAAATACAGGTAATTTCCTTGTGGAATCTTTTTAAAATGAATGAACATTTCTTTATTTATTTTTCTTTTTGTCGGGCACAACTCAGATTTTTATTCCTGGAAAAATTTTGAGCAGTTTACAATGATAATCATGATACAAAAATCACCAAGTTCCAATATACCTGAATGATTTAATTTCAATAAGACTTTCTGTCATTTGTACTTTTGAGTTTAACTTCTGCCTCCAGCACTTTCATAAAACTATTCTATGCCATTCAGAATTGTTTCTTCATACAATGAAGGTTTATTGCAGAGAATTATACAAGATATTAAGATTTATTCAAATTCAAAAATCACTTTTGAGTTGATGACAACACTGTATTAGCTATCTAATTTCCAATTCCAGATAGTTAGGACCACTTGATTTTTTAAAATTTTACTTTATTTTGGAGTAAAGTTGAGCAATAATGTTGTGTTAGTTTCAGGTGTACAGCAAAGTGATTCAGTTATACATGTATCTATTCTTTGAAATTTCTTATTAAAAATGGGTCTTCTGAGTTTGGAGTCTGTCATGTTTTAACTGTTTTTTTTTTTTTTTCTTCTAACTTTGTCAGAAAAATCACTGCCTTAAAAATTTTTGTTGTTTTGCCTTTATTAAGCTCTACAATGGATACTAATATCTAAGCAGGAAATTAGTTGTAAAACCTCTACAAACCGATCATGAATTTTTCCAAGTGACATTTTGGTTCTCATCAAAATCGAGAATTCCCTGCTTTTCCAAATGTCCCCTGTTGCGTTAGACCAAACATGCGTACACATGTACTTATGTGTGTAATACTCTCTCATACTAACTTCATATAATCACATGTGTATTTGGAACAGGAATATCAGTCATTCTAATCAGGACCTAATATCCTCTATTATCCCTGTGATGATCATCATCTATTTCCTCAGGATCTGATTTTTTTAAGTAAGATTTAGGGAATTTGGGAAATGTTCCCTAAGTAAATATCATAAGTAGAAAACAGCACTCATTAATAATTAGCTTGATAGTACATTGAATGCTAGATCCTGTGCACCTGTAAGATAGCTGTCAGGTAACCCATGATAGCTCAGTACCCATGGTAACTCAAAAGTGTGGTTTCATTTATCTTCTTGGAGGTGTTCAGACATTCCATGTACCCACACTTGCAGACGAATGGAGAAATATGTTATTTATCTCTAGTCTGCTAACAAGTTCTAAGTTATAATTTCACTAGCAGCACCTTTATCTTCATAACAAAACAAGTTGAAAGGCTTCTTGAAATCTAGAATCTCTAAAACTGAGAGAGAGACCATAGCCCACTTCAGTGGTTCAGAGTCTCTTTAGCTCCTAGAAACTAACCCAGATAATTAGAGTATTGCCACATAACTGCTCCGTTGTGGTTTTCTGGCATTCACTAAAGCTGGGACCCAATCTCTATAATACCCTGCTTGTCCCTAAATTGTCTATTTGGGGTTTGTTTGCATACTTCTTTGACTTTTAGAAACCCCTAGTGTAGAATATCTGACTTGTAGATTGTAGCACTTGTTGGCTTTAGCTGACAACAGATGCCCTAAATACTTTACTTCATTCCAGCAGTACTGTAGTTTGTCTACTGACATCCTTTACTCCTGTGAAGCAAGGATAGTTAGCCAAGTCCAAGTATCAGTTTTGCATTGCTATTTAGTTTCCAAGGGTACCAACAAATCATCTACATTGTGAATAATTCATAAATCTCTCAGGTGGGACAGCTTTCCTCAAGTTTTCCTGTAAATAACAAGAGAAAATAAGAAACCTGAAATCCTGCAAACTCCTTTGCCATAAATTCTGGACTCATTTATAAGCAAACATCAACAAAACTTTAATAGTCATTCAGAAGAGGAATAAAAGGATAAAAGCAGAATGTAGATCAACTATAGAGAAAGTTTTGTAGATGATGGTACCAAAATAAAAATACTTGCAGGGTTAGGAACTACAGTATGGTTATTTAAACAGCAATTTGTTTGCTAGAGGGGTTACCACCTTGATCAAATTTACCTTCCTCTTTACTGAACATATGGAAGTATTGAGTGACTTTCCGTTTTACCTATCCCTCTTTTTCTAATTCTTGTGTAACTGCTTTAATTCTAATTGAGTGCTGACAAAGGATATTGTTTTACACTTGGCTGTGGCTTATTGTTTTGTTAGCTATATTTGTTTTACATGTCGAATTAAACAAGTATCATTATCTTCAGAGCCCAAACTGATACATTTATTTGTTGCCATTGAGGGTATTTTTCCAACATACTGTGAGAATGCCACTGCCTTACCCCCTTTTCTTTCAGAAAGGACAAAGTAGTCAGATAAAATGCCTTTTATTCCCCCAGGGGTCTCCATAATTATTCTATCCAGCATATAGAATACTGAGGCCTAATTTGCCTAGCTGTTGTCTTCTAAATCAGTTTACAGGTGATTGAGAGGGGAAACTAGGTTCCTTAGTTAAAAGGAAATATTTGTATGAAAAATACTGAAAAATAATAAAGAGAAAAGTGAAAAGCTGACTTAAAATACCAACAACTGATACTGATGTATCATCAGATCAAAAGTAAGAGACTTGTATGGAATAAATAGCATAGGTATGTACCAGGAATGACAAGGTGTAAGATAACATAAAGGAAACATGTTGAAATGTATTTCACCAGTCACTGCCTCAGAGGTTTCCTTCAATCCATCAATGTTAAGCCATTTGCTAGTTATTCCCTAGAGGAGGATTTTGTCCTTCTCGGATTTCCTGAATCCCTGTTGCTGCCATTTCTGTGTTTCTTGAAGTCTCTTTCTCCAATCCATCTTCCATTGTCCCAGCCTCTGGCAGTAATACAGTGTTTTTTTCTTCTCTAGTTCCCTTCAAAGGATGTGCAGGAAAAGGGTTATATTGAGAATAAATAGTTCAAACTCAGAAGCTGACACTGTATTTTAAAAATTATTTTATTTTTTCTTATCTCTATGTTGTCCCTAAACTAAGTAGCTGCTGCTAAGATTTTAAGTAATAGTCTATCTTTGCCATTTTACTCTCTTTTTCCTCATGCGAGCTTGAGTAGTTGACAAGAGAACACAGGGAAGAAGAGAAAAATAAATGAGTAATAACAGCAGGTGGATGGCAGGTGAATTACATAGGAGGCCTGGGTAGCTTTGCACTGGCATCAGCTCCACTGGCAGTCTGAATAAGAAGGGCTGATTTTCCTCCTATTGAGATAAAAACGTAGAATTTAAGGCTTTTTCCCCCCCTCTGGGTTGGTATTTCCACCTAATATTTCTGTTTGCCTTCTCCAAGTGCCAAGCACAATGACTGATCAAATTGTAGGGACACAGCCTCCTACTCAAGTTCTCAGTTATCCTCTAATCATATCTCGGTGATTCCTGCTTCCGAGCCACATGGTATGTGGATGATAAATGTTAAATCCAGGGTAATACATGAAGAGATCCCAGTTAGGTCATGAGATTCACAGCTTGGGTCCTCAGAGAAAGTGGTTCATTACCAGCTAAAGATATGGTGCACCTGTCTCTTTTTGTATGGAAATGCATACATGAAGGGGCCATACATCTGAAAAATCATTGTCTCCCTCTTCCCAGGAGTTGATTTTGAGGAATGGAGGGACTAAGAGATGCAGGAGGATGAAAGAGGAAGGGAACAGTAGAGAAAAAAAGGGTTCTGTGAGCAAGAAAGTAACATAACTAATCACATTTCCCCCTTCAGTTTTTCTCTTAGTATTTTCTTCTGGCTATTTTTTAACTTTCCTCTTAAGATGATACTCACTCCACAAATAACAACCATTTACTTGTGACTGGTTACCTATAAATACCTTATTTATGCAAATCTGAGACACTATCCTCTGGCTTACTGCAAGATTGGATTCATATATGTAAACCTATTTCAAATATGATGGAGAGATATAAGTCACTTATGAAAGACTTGCAGAATACATTCCTGGCTTACCATATTTTTATACATCAAAGAAAAAAAAAAAAAAAAAAAACTAGCAGTGATTTTTACAAGATGTAAGAACTTGTATTATCAGTGCTTACTCCACCATAACATCCTGAACTTGTAGAGGATGTTTTGTCTGGTTCTATACTAAAGGGCCTCCTGGTGGCTCAGATGGTAAAGAATCTGCCTACAATGTGGGAGACCCAGATTCAATCCCTGGGTTGGGAAGATCCCCTGGAGAAGGAAATGGCAACCCACTCCAGTCTTCTTGCCTGTAGAATCCCATGGGCAGAAGAGCCTGACAGGCTGCAGTCCACAGGGTCTCAAGAGTCAGATGTGGCTGAGTGACTAACACTTCCACTTTCATACTAAAAGAGAAGAGAGCCAGAAGTTAAGACTTTTACCTTATATTTGTGCTACCACAAGAACCTCAGCTGTGGACTCGACTCTGTTGTTGACTGAGTTCAGAAACTGTCAAATTAATCCTGTCCTCATTGTTCAGTTGTTGGAGAAATATATTTAAAAATATACTGCTATCCTAACAGTACACCTATCCATAAATTTTTAAAAAGAATAAAAGAGCTTTATCCCTTATAAAGTGCATCACAGGTAATCTGCTAAAGAGATTACAAACAACAAAAGAAATCTTACCCTGTTTGTATAACCAGATCAGATACAATCTATTACACACATTTTGCCTTTTTTACATTATCAAATTTTATATTTTAATTATTTTAAATTTTATTTTACATAGGAGTATAGTTGATTAGCAATGTTTTGTTTCAAGTGTACAGCAAAATGATTCAGTTATACATGTATCTCTTCTTTTTTAAAATTCTTTTTCTATTTATTACAGAATATTGAGCAGAATCCCCTGTGCTATGCAGCAAGTCCTTCCTTATTGGTAATCTATTTTAAATACAGCAGTGTGTACATGTCCATCCCAGACTCCTAATTTTTTCCTCCTCCCCACCTGTTTCCAAATTGCTACAGATGGCATTATTTCACTTTTATTAATGGCTGAATAGTATTTCATTGTATATATCTACCACATCTTTATCTGTTTCTCTATTGATGGGCATTTAAATTGCTTCCATGTCTTGCCTATCATAAATAGTGTTGCAATGAATGTTGGGGTGCATATATCCTTTGATATATATCATATTTTTTCTGAATATTTGCCCAAGTGGGGTTGCTGGATCATGTGTTTAACATTGCAGTAAATATTTTTTAACATAACCACAAATAATGGAAATTTTTTTTTGCTTAATATAAAATATATAATGAGCTTAGTGATTTTAGTAATGGAAAATTGTTCTGATTTCATGATTATGTCTTTATTATTTGAGTAAACTAAAATAGTATGTGTCTATCATTTATTATTTACATACAGTTAATATTGATTGATATTTAATATTTGTCAGAATTTTATGTATATTCAATATTTCATTTAATCTTACAATTAATGTTAATCTTACAATAATAAACATATTACTTTCTAAATTTTATAGATAAAATTTTGGGCTGTTGAAATTTAAAACAATATATATTTCACGTTGGAATATTCTTTCATGGTAGGTGATTAGTATCACAGTTACACAATTTATTTTAATTTGTTTTATGTTATAATTCTTTCAGTGGTAAGGAATTCACGTGCCAATGTAGGAGATATGAGTTCAGTCTGTCGGTCGGAAAGATCCCCTGGAGGAGGAAAGGCAATCCGCTCCATTATTCTTGCCTGGAAAATCTCATGGACAGTGCAGCCTGGTGGGCCACACTCCATGGTGCTGCAAAAAGTAGCCCACGACCAAGCACACATGCATAATTCTTTAATATCCACATATATCTTTGACTAACTAGTGATTTTTTTTCTCTAACTAGTGATTATTCTTCACTACTGTGATTTTGTTTTTTTAAACTAAGACTAGCTGGATTGTCTCAAAAAAGAACTGGGTTACTACCCTTTTGTGGTTAATCTTATATAGATAGGTGTGCTTGCATGCTCAGTCACTTGAGTCCTATCTGACTCTGCGACTCCATGGATTGTATAGCTCGCCAGCCTCCTCTGTACATGGGCTTCTCCAGGCAAGAAGACTGGAATGGATTGCCATGATCTCCTCCAGGGGATTTTCTGACCCAGGAATCAATGTGTAGTATATAATAAATCATGCAAAACAGTTCCAGTTTCTTTTCAGGTTACCCTAATCTTTTACTTTCAGAAATTTGCTTAAATTGTTTTAAACTATTTTGGCTACACATGGTTAAATGAGATATACATCAGAATGTTTGATTCCTCATAAAATATATGAATATTCTCACAACATTTTCGGTGATCAATAAATGTCAGTTCCTTCTCTCTTAACTATGTCATCACTATCATATACTCCCACAACTGATTAGTTTCATTGCAAGCTAGTCATAAAATTATACTCTGAAATCTAATAAAATTCTATTTATAGATCATCTCTCTCCAATTTAGGAACTATCACCTCCCACCTGTCAGAGTGGTTATTGTCAAAAAGATCAGACAGCAAACACTGATGAAGATATGAAGAAAAGGGAACATTCTTACACTGTTGGTGGGAATGTAAATGGAGCTATAATATTTTCCAGCAATTCAACTTCTTGCTATATCTCAAGAGAAAATGAAAAACACTAATTTGAAAAGATTCACACACCCCAGTGTTTATTGCAGCACTATTTACAATAGCCAAGAAATAGAAGCAACTTAAAGTGTCCAGCAACAGATGAATAAAAAGTATTGTAGATCTATATAGACAATAGATATTATTCAATCATAAAAATATTTCAGTCTTGCCACTTGCAACAATATGGATGGAGGGCTTTATGATTATTGAAATAAGACAAAGACAAATACTTCATTTTATCACTTATAAGTGGAATCTGAAAAGTAAAAGAAATGAATATAACAAAATAGAAGCAGACTCACAGATACAGAGAACAAACTAATAGTTACCAGTGGGGAAGGGATGGGGGACAAAATAATAACATTTACCTCTTAAATCCCTATCCCTATGTATAAACTAAGAAACAAGGATGTATTGTATAACAGTGGGATTATAGCCAATAGTTTATAAATAACTTCAAATGGTGTATGATCCATAAAAATATTGAACCACTGTGTTGTACAACTGAAACTAATGTAATACTATAAATTAACTGTAATTTTAAAAGGTTTAATGAGAGTACCATCTATTCTGAACTGCAAGAGTTCTCTGTTGACACATGGAAAGTAGGTCCAATGACACATTGTCTGTGATTTATTCAGAAATACAGTGTCTGGTAATTTTTCCAAATAATATATATTTTTTAGTTTACTCTCTTTGCTGCAAGATTATTTAAATTATTTTCTCTGTTATACTTGAACAATCCTATATGTAACAATAAACTAGGAATCTGCTGATAAAAAAAAGTCTGAGATAACCATGGCCCTTCTCTTTTCCTGCAATACTCCCTTGGTGACCAGGCTGTACCTGACAAGATGCCTTGTATTTCATGAAATTCTCATGGTCCTCATGATGAAATGATCAAGTCCTTCCACCTGGATATAGACCTTCAACTTCATGGTACAACTTCGTAGTTAGAATTTAATTTCATATACCTCCTGTCTTTTTGTTAAAAAGATAACTGGAAGAGATAAATGTAAGGCAAGGGCACTAGCTGATTGTTTATGAGGACTTTTCCTAGGCATCAACTGCATACCATTTCTGTTCACATATATTTGGCCCATATTGAGACGGAGAAGGAAATGTGGATATGTAAATATCACTCACGAATATACCTGTAAGGGCTTCCCTGATGGCTCAGATGGTAAAGAGCCTGCCTGCAGCTCAGGAGACCCAGGTTCCATCCCTGGGTTGGGGAGATCCCCTGGAGAAGGAAATGGCAACCCACTCCAATATTCTTGCCTGGAAAATCCCATGGGCAGAGGAGCCTGGCAGGCTACAGTCCATGGGGTCGAAAAGAGTCAGACATGACTGAGCCACTTCACTTTATACCTTCTAAGGAATTCTTTAGAAAAATGTAGATCTGATATTTGGAGAGAACTTGCCATATTGGTCACAAAATGAGCTGTCTGTTCGGTTGGACAAAAAGTTCATTCGATAAGAGGTTACAGAAAAACACACAAGTGAACTTTTTGACCAAGCTGATATTTCTTCTTGAAATGCCCTCTCTCATATTTTTATGACTATATTTTATTTTTTATTATTTATACCTTGATATGTGTGTGATGTTGTAAGAGCCCTCTCCCACTGCAAAGCAACCTGCATTTGTCATTTATGTCTTACCACATTTTATCATGTGTTTTATGCAGAATATGAACCACAAACTGAAATCTTTCAATAGGGTATTTGATCAGCTACTCAATTTTTTTGTCCTTTCTTTTAAGAAGGATGACAGCATTCTAGGAGGAGAGAACTGTCTGTCTTGTTCAGAAATTGATTCCAGAACTTCAAACTATTATTATCATGGAATAGCACCAAATAAATAAGAGTAGGTTAGATAATATACATAAAATCAATTTTTCTAAATATTTTGAAACAACTTGAAAAGACACCATGTAAACTAACACCTGCAGACAGTGACTGAAGCCATGAGATCAGATGATTGCTTCTTGGCAGGAAGCGATGACAAACCTAAATAGTGTGTTGAAAAGCAGAGACATTACTCTGCCAACATAGGCTGTATAGTCAAGGTATGGTCTTCCCAGTGGTCACATACAGTTGTGCAAGCTGGGCCATAAGGAAAGCAGAACACCAAAGAATTGATGCCTTCTCACTGTGGTGCTGAAGACTCCTTAAAGTCCTTTGGACAGCAAGGAGATCAAATCAGTCAATCTTAAGGGAGATCAACCCTGAATATTCACTGGAAGGATTGATGCTGAAGCTGAAGCTCCAGTAGTTTGGCCATCTGAGGCTCACAGTTAACTCATTGGGAAGGTCCCTGATACTGGGAAAGACCAAGGACAGAAGGAGAAGAGGGGATCAGAGGATGAGATGGTTGGACGGCATCACTGATGCAATGAACATGAACTTGGGCAAACTCTGGGAGATGGTGAGGGGCTGGGAGGCCTGGCATATTGCAATCCACGGGGTCACAGAGTCAAACACAAATGGGCAACTTAACAACAACAACAGCAACTAACACTTAAGTGTTTTATCCATCTAACCACTTCAAGTATTTTCGGAATGTATTGCACTAGAAATTATAAATAATTATACTTCCATTAGAGCTTCCCTAGTGGCTCAAACAGTAATAAATCTGCAATGCAGGAGACCTGGGTTTGATCCCTGGATTGGGAAGATTATATGGGAAGAAATTCAGTGGTTTTGCATGTTCCCGCATGTGAAATAAGGCTGTAAGTAGAAATATAGATGAAAGAAACCATAAAAAGTTATATAATTGCTATAAAGGAAAATTGTCAGAATATTAATTCATACACATTAGAAAAATGATACTTAGAGGATAGTTAGTGCATTTTTGCCATCAAACTGAAAATTTGATCTATTTCAGCATAAAGACAACATAGGCTTAAATATAGTTTTAGCCAATAGATCATTTTTCACAATATTAAGCCTGAAAACACTTTCACAAATTCTTAATGCTGCAGTACTTTTAAACAACTATGATGCAATTAATTTCTACTGTGCACATAGGCAACTAACAACCATAGAAGCAACATTCAGGTAGTTATAAACCAAATACAGAAAGTGTGAACAAAGTGAGTTAGAATTGAAAGAAACTGGGGTAAAGGAAAATCATTCTGGTTTGCATGTAAACATGTAAAGACTGAACTGTGACTCCACAGCAAAAATTCTTTGTTTCCAAACAAAATTAGAGATAAAAAATTTATACAACACACACATATCAGTCTATTTCAAGATCCCAAGAGTTATACTAACCCAGCACCGTATCTCTAGATAAACTTAATTTGAAATTTGGCAATTTGGTGATTCTATGATTCCATGACCAGTTTTGGAGCTTACTGTATTATGTTAACTACTGTTGTTGTTGTCTAGTCATTAAGTCATGTCTGACTCTTTGTGATCCCATGGACTAGGGCCCACTAGGCTCCTCTGTCCAACGGATTTCCCAGGCAACAATATTGGATTGGGTTGTCATTTCCTTCTCCAGGGGATCCTCCCAACCCAGGAGTTGAACCCATTTCTCCTGTATTGGCAGGCTGTTTCTTTACTTGCTGAGCCACCTGGGAAGCCCCAAGAATACTGGAGTGTGTAGCCATTCTCTTCTCCAGCAGATCTTTCTGACCCAGGAATCAAACCCTGGTCTCCCACATTGCAGGATATTCTTTACCACCTGAGACACCAGGGAAGTCCATGTTAATTACAACCTTGATGCAAACTTATATTTCTTTAAGCCTGGATTTTTCATGTTTAGTTGTACCTCATTTTTTATGTTCAAGATGATAGAGACCGAGTTTCTTGCATGTCCTTCAACCTGGGTAATTCAATTGTGGATTGTTGCTGTAGAACATTCCCATCAGTATAGCGCTTGTCTTTCAGAATTATGCTACCCTACAGTCCATATGATTCCAAGGGTGTCCCAGGTGGTGCTAGTGGTAAAAAACCTGCCTGCCAGTACAGGAGACATGAGACCTTTCATTCTGTCCCTGGCTGGGGAAGATGATCTGGAGAAGGGAATGGCACTCCATTCCAGTATTCCTGCCTGGAGAATCCCATGGACAGAGGAGTCTGGCAGGTTATAGTCGCTGGGGTCACAAAGAGTTGAACACAGCTGAAGTGACTTGATATGCATCTGATGGTCCCTATAGTATACTTGCACTTTTGAATCTTCATCTGATGTAATTGTTGCCAAACTATTTTGTTTTTATTTTCCTTAATTAGGTTTTACTTTCTTAAAATGATCAAGAACATATTTTCAGATATTTTAGAATGAATGCTACAGGTTTTAGAATTTTACTACTTAAAAGAATGTGAATTCACTGTTTCAGTGGTCTATACCTTTTCCCACTACATAAATTTTTGAATATATATAATAATAATAACTCTGAACAAATTAAGAATTCTTTGTGCCTTTTTGAAGTGGGTGGTTTCTCATGACAAAGCCTAGTGGGAAATGGTTCAAATTGTGGAAAGCTGCTTCTCTGGTATGTTTTGTTACAGGGCACATCGGATCATTTGCCTGGCTCTATCTTTTTGGTCACTTCCTCTAAACAAATTGGATTTTCTAGAGGAGCTTGGCCTGTATGCAGCTGATAAGTAGAGCAGCAGGCTATGCTTGCATTTGGTATTCCTCCTACAACTTTGACTTCATTCTTTTCATCCAATTTTCTGGTTGTTATGGTTTGCACTGATGATTTTCCTCTTCTGCCTCCTCTTTCCCTTTCACTCAAATACAGTTTCTTGTCCCTTTCAGTGCTTGTAATAATAAGGTGCTTTATCAAGCAATGCTAATATGCTGTCTCTAGTCATACTCCTTGAAGTGACTCATCCCGCAGAAAGGCATTTTGCCTTGCTTGCCTCCCAAAATATAGATAAACAACTACAAATCTTTGGGAACCCAGATTAGAGTTTAGCATAACATGCAATGCAAAATAAAGACACATTAATTGAATTAAGGCTTTTTAAATTTCTGTCTTAGTGACCTAAAGTTGTATTCAAGGTTAGGAAATTCCTAAGAGATTTACAGATCCATGGACTGTATTAATTAGGATGGAAGCACAGCAGGAGGCACTGTGTGATTGAAAGGCACAACAACAGACCCTCTGAATAAAAGTGCACAAAAATGAATATGGCATATCTTATCTATTGCTTGCTATAGACTTAAGGATTTTCCCCATGTTAATAAAGTCACTGGAATGAAGAAGATATGATTTTTGGAACTGGCAATTCTGGTTATCAAACATGTTTATTTGAACTGATGAACACAGAAGCATAATTTCCATCCGTGAATTGAAAATACTAACTATAAACATTGTATTACTCACAATAATGTGGGACCAATGAGGTAAATAAAGGTTATATATAAACCCTTTATAATCTTTATAATCTACTCCATAAGTCAAATAAATATGCTTTAAATATATTATAAAATCTAATTCTAAAATGTAATCAGAACAATAAGTCCAAGGAGTGTCTTGTGTGTGTGTGTGTGTGTGTGTGTGTGTGTGTGTGTGATGTGACTCAATCTACTACAAAAGATGAAAGTAACTAACTTCTTAAAATACTCATCTTCAATCCAGAGTAGAATTAGCTTAAAAAACACAATAATGTGCATTTTAAACTATAAAAATATACACAGCAATATATCAGGAGATAAAAATTCATATTTGTTTTATGTATTTTGTTTTAGATTATGTAGAGACAGCAGCATATAATAGGAAAGATAGTTTAAATAGCTTAATCAACCATAACTGAAATATCTTACTTTTAAATTAGACAATTTTCCAAAGGCTGTAATGCCTATAGAATACTGCTATGTCAACTCTACTTTTCCCTACAAGGTACTGTTTTACTACCTGATAAATTATATCATTAAAAAAAATGACCTAGAAAATAATGCTCTTTTTTGCATGTGCTAATTTCTCCCATTGTATAGAGATGCCAAAAATAAAATTTTAGTTTATCTTAGTGCTTTAAAAGCAAATACAAATTTAATTCAATTTCTTCATCATGAAGAAAATCTTTAATTGGATTTTAAGCTATTTTCATTACATACTCACTGTAATTCTTTGCACTAGTATTTGAGAGAGAAATCTAGAAAAAATTATACTGATGCATGCCCACATGCTTTTCAGGCTTTGAGAACTGCATTTTATCATTTTGAGTATTGAAATAGCTGCTAGAGCATTCCAAAAATAATAATATAAATAAAAGGACTACACAAAACAAAGAAAACCATGATTTAAAAAAATAAGATTGGGAACTCATGTACATCCGTGGCTGATTCATGTCAATGTATGGCAAAACCAATGTGGTATTGTAAAGCAAAATAAAGTAAAAATAAAAAAAATAAGATTGGAAATTGTATAAGTTTAGATTTACAAAATGCTGATTTGATACATTTATATATTGCACTATGATTACCACCATGTGCTGTGCTTAGTTGCTCAGTCATTTCCAACCCTTTGTGACCTTAGGGAGTGTAGCCCACCAGGCTCCTCTGTCCATGGGATTCTCCAGGCAAGAATACTGGAGTGGGTTGTCCTCCTCCAGATGTTCCCAACCCAGGAATTAAACCCGGATCACTCTCATTGCAGGTGAATTCTTTACCATCTGAGCCACCAGGCAGGCCTGAGAATACTGAAGTGGGTAGCCTCTCCCTTCTCCAGGGGATCTTCCCAACCAGGAGTTGAACCAGAGTCTCCTGCATTGCAGCTGGATTCTTCACCAGCTGAGCTACCAGGGAAGCCTAATTACCACCATAGGGTTAGCTAATATCTCTATCATCTCACATAACTGTTTCCTTTCTGTGATGTGAACAATATAGGTCTAGTCTCTTAGCAACTTTGAAGTTTCTAATACTGCAATGTTGTATATAATTACTACATTTATTTATCTACTAGTTGCAATTCTGTGCTCTTAAACAACATATAGCCAGGTCTCCCACCCACAAGTCCTGGTAACCACCATTTCTATTCTGACATTTACAGAAAACATATTTTTTGAAAAAAATATGTTCAAATTATAATAAAGAAAATAAATCTATAGAAGCACCGAAGAGTAGAACACTAGTCTAATTAGAAATAAGTGATATTATATCTTATGCCTGCAAGGTAAAGGAAAGGTGAATGAGTATTCAAAATATAGAAAAGGATATACAAAGTTCTTGTAGCAATAAAGGCCCATAGAGACAAGAGACTGAGGTAGCTAGAAATTAATGAATGAAGCAGAGAGTACAATGAAATTAAGTCAAGATGAAGCAAGAGCTTATGTCTGCTAGGCATGTTGAAATGCGTTCTAAATTTAATAGGGATAGAGTGAGTGAAATTAAGCTAGAGAACAACAAGAATAAATTTGCTTTTATAAAATATCAGTGCCTCTGTCATTTGGAGAAGAGAGCAGAAGTGACAAGTTTAATGGCAGTAAGAGGATCATTTATGAATTTACTCATCTGGTCCAGAAAATGTCTGTCAAAAGGGGCCAATTATATAAATATTTTTATGTTACATAAATTATATAACTCACATATTACACATAAATCACATCTTTTAAAACAATATGTGCTATTATTTTCAATTTAATGCATAAATGCACTTTGTGCAAATAGATTGTTATGGCCAGCTTTAACAGAAACATACTTTGATAACTGAACTATATTTTATACAGATATAAATATCTAGTATTTAAATGAAAAATACACTTAAAAAAATGTACTTACCATTTTCTTTTAATGTACCCATTAGTCATATTGATATCACATTTCTCCTATGTAAAATATACATTTGATATAGCATAATGTAACATATACAGAAAAACAATCCTCAATATTAAATTATTCTAATTCCCAAACCTAAGAGAACATTCCACTTGCCACATCTTGAGGAGAGTCTTACCTTCACTATGACCTGTTAATGTATTTTTAAAAGTCAAGAACAAAAGCACTTACTATGCACTTAAAATATTGTCATTGTAACATTCAAAAAACAATGAATTGATTTTATTTATGCAGCATATCCTGTGAAATAAAAGCAAATCTTGTCTACATAGTTAAATCAGACAGTATTGAATTTAGATATAAACTCCAAACAAATAGTTGATAAATTTTAAAAAGTCAGTGTGTGCCTATGAGAGATTTTGATTGGGGATAAGATAAACAATATGTCTTGAAGTGGAAATGACTGAAATATATTTAAGGCATTATCAAACAACTTTCAGTCTTTTTTACATTTTCTTAAATGGGGGCCAAAAACTTGCTTTGAAAAACTGGCTAAGGCTTTACAATATTATACTTATAAAGATATAATGGGATTATGCAAAGTTAACCAAATGATAGCTATAATTAATATAGTAAAGTCCAGATTTTAATTTCTTATTTTGATTTATCCTTTCCAATACACTGTTGGAGACATGTATAAAATGTATAAAGACTTTGAATATTTTTCCTGAAAACATCTCTAATGTTTGACTTATCTATTCAATGTTTATAAAGTAAATGTAACCATTGGTTTTATTTTGCATCATTATTTTTCCATTCATTATAACACGCTAACTATTTATGTTCTCTGGAATTGGAGGATTCTATTTTTCAACTATATAGCTCAATATTTTAAGTTTGAAAAGTTTTGTTTTGATTCTCTGTTTTCTCCAACTGTTTCTGTGTTCAGATGTTTTCATGAAAGGAGACGTTAAATTCTCCTTCCTTTCACATAAAGTTTGAATTCTTCATTGATGCATAAGCTTAAAGAAAATTTTATTAGTGAATTTAAGGATTTCACATAACTTTCCCCTTCCCTCTCTCCTTCAGTGCTGGCTCAGTGTAAAATCTCTCATTTAATCCTGTCATCGTGAAATTTCAGTGAGGGATAATGTGTGGTGTTACAGAGTTTTCTTTGTTCTTCATTAATTTATCACAACTATTAGCACCTGGAAGTAAGGGGATCTCTCAGTATAGTGATACAAAATGTTATGCTAACACAAGTGTTCAGTAATACCAAGGAGAAATATTTTCTTTTCTAAGTAGTCTTCACTCTAAGAAACTACTGCTGAGCATATACTCATCTGGATTCACATCCAATTAGTAGTAGGAAATTTCAAACAATAAGCATACCTTTTTGAGTAATACAAAACCAAATTTTATAATATATAATTCTATTTGAAAAACTATATAATTAAAATTCCATGTGCCTTCATTGAACTATTGAATGTGATAATATTTAATCTTTCTTACTAATCTAAGAAATACTTATATTCATTTATATTTAGTATTCATTTGTATTTTAAGCTCATCCCTTCTAAAAATGGTGTATAACATGGTCTACAACACTCCTAATTGGCATTTGATATAACAAAGCATGTCCAAAAACACATTTGAAAGTTAGTCTGGAAGGACAAATAAAAATGTATTTAGTCTGGAAGGATAAATATAAATATCTTCTTGTTTAAATTATAGTTCGATAGCAATGTCTTCATATAGGTGATACATTTATGCTATTAAAATTTTTCATTCCTCTGCAAAGCTCATTTCTTCTTCTTTGTCTATTCTATGTATGTCTGTCTGTCTCCAAACACAGATATTCACATGCATATATTTTTATTACAAAAAAGATTGTGCTAAAATATTAATAATATAGCTGAACTACTGAGTCTTGACAAACATATTATCAATAACTATAATAAATATTTTTGAAAATGAAATTAAATATTTTTAAAAGTCTTCTAAATTATATTTCTGTTTTATACTATTTAAGGGGCTCAAATATAAGCTTTATTACAATTAGATTTTAAAATGGGGATTTGATTGATGTTTAAAAATTTGAAGATTATGTTATAAATATTAGAAAAAAGTAATAAATCATTGCCACTTCTATATTTTCATCAACAGAATAAATAGAATTATTTTCCATTAATCACTAAGTTGTTACTTTTAAAGAAACCTGAAGTGCTGCAACTTAATCTAAAGTCCATTATTTTCCATAAGACTGTACAGTTAATACAACAAATGTATGTAAATACTATCATTTTTTTATCTTTATTTTTTCTTAAGTTTACATTACAATAGCTTTCTTCATTAACATGCCAATAAGAGTCCTTTTTAAAACAATGAGGTACCATTTCACGCCAGTCAGAATGGCTGCGATCCAAAAGTCTACAAGCAATAAATGCTGGAGAGGGTGTGGAGAAAAGGGAACCCTCTTACACTGTTGGTGGGAATGCAAACTAGTACAGCCACTATGGAGAACAGTGTGGAGAGTCCTTTAAAAACTGGAAATAGAGCTGCCTTATGACCCAGCAATCCCACTGCTGGGCATACACACTGAGGAAACCAGAATTGAAAGAGACACATGTACCCCAATGTTCATCGCAGCACTGCTTATAATAGCCAGGATATGGAAGCAACCTAGATATCCATCAGCATAAGAATGGATAAGAAAGCTATGGTACATATACACAATGGAGTATTACTCAGCTATTAAAAAGAATACATTTGAATCAGTTCTAATGAGATGGATGAAACTGGAGCCTATTATACAGAGTGAAGTAAGCCAGAAAGAAAAACACCAATACAGTATACTAATGCATATATATGGAATTTAGAAAGATGGTAATGATAACCCTGTATGTGAGACAGCAAAAGAGACACAGATGTATAGAACAGTCTTTTGGACTCTGTGGGAGGGGGAGAGGGTGGGATGATTTGGGAGAATGGCATTGAAGCATGTATAATATCATATATGAAACGAATTGCCAGTCCAGGTTCAATGCATGATACTGGATGCTTGGGGCTGGTGCATTGAAACGAACCAGAGGGATGGTATGGGGAGGGAGGAAGGAGGGAGGTTCAGGTTGGGGAACAGGTGTATACCTGTGGTGGATTCATGTAGATTTATGGCAAAACCAATGCAATATTGTAAAGTAATTAGCCTCCAATTAAATTAAATAAATTTATATTAAAAAAATAAAAAAGCATAAAGATAAAAATACCAGCATTTTATACCTTGCAAAATATCAATCCTATATATTCACTTTAATTTTGTTCTCAGCAGGATATGATTGAACATCATTCCCAATTTCTTAAAACAAACAAACAAAAAACTCCATTGTCAGGAATTAGTGACAATAGAGTATACCGATTATCTTTGTACCCTAGCCCCACTGCTAAGGCTTCTCTTAAAGGGGTCTCAAAACTCTAGGGTATTTGAGCTTCACCTTGGGCTCTTTTCTCCATGAATTGCATAACGCATAATGTCATTTACCCTCAAGGTTTTTAAATAATTTATATTCCTATGATTGCCAGATTTATTGTTATAGTCTTGCTATCTCCCATTAGTGCCAGACTCATATGTCCTTTTATCTAACAAACTACTCAGATTCTTCCTTTGGAAATGTACTCAGTTCAGTCACTCAGTCGTATCTGACTTTTTGTGAATCCATGAACTGCAGCACTCCAGGCCTCCCTGTCCATCACCAACGCCTGGAGTTCACTCAAATTGATGTCCATCGAGTCAGTGATGCCATCCAGCCGTCTCATCCTCTGTCGTCCCCTTCTCCTCCTGCCCCCAATCCCTCCCAGCATCACAGTCTTTCCCCATGAGTCAACTCTTACCATGAGGTGGCCAAATAACTGGAGTTTCAGTTTTAGCATCTGTCCTTCCAAAGAATACCCATAACTGATCTCCTTTAGAATGGACTGGTTGGATCTCCTTGCAGTCCATGGGACTCTCAAGAGTCTTCTCCAACACCACAGTTCAAAAGCATCAATTCTTTGGTGCTCAGCTTTCTTCACAGTCCAACTCTCACATCCATACATGACTACTGGAAAAACCATAGACTTGACTAGACAGACATTTGTTGCAAAGTAATGTCTCTGCTTTTGAATACGCTATCTAGGTTGATCATAACTTTCCTTCCAAGGAGTAAGTGTCTTTTTATTTCATGGCTGCAATCACCATCTGCAGTGATTTTGGAGCCCCGAAAAATAAAGTCTGACACTGTTTCCACTGTTTCTCCATCTATTTCCCATGAAGTGATGGGACAGGATGCCAAAATCTTCGTTTTCTGAATGTTGAGCTTTAAGCCAACTTTTTCACTCTCCTCTTTCACTTTCATCAAGAGGCTTTTTAGCTTCTCTTCACTTCCTGCCATAAGGGTGGTGTCATCTGCAAATCTGAGGTTATTGATATTTCTTCTGGCAATCTTGATTCCAGCTGGTGCTTCTTCCAGCCCAGTGTTTCTCATGATGTATTCTTCATATAAGTTAAATAAGCAGGGTGACAATACAGCCTCGACGTGCTCCTTTTCCTATTTGGAACCAGTCTGTTGTTCCATGTCCAGTTCTAACTGTTGCTTCCTGAGCTGCATATAGATTTCTCAAGAGGCAGGTCAGGTGGTCTGGTATTCCCATCTCTTTCAGAAGTTTTCACAGTTTCTTGTGATCCACACAGTCAAAGGCTTTGGCATAGTCAGTAAAGCAGAAATAGATGTTTTTCTGGAACTCTCTTGCTTTATTCCATGATGCAGTGGATGTTGGCAGTTTGATCTCTGGTTCCTCTGCCTTTTCGAAAACCAGCTTGAACATCAAGAAGTTCACGGTTCACATATTGCTGAAGCCTTGCTTGGAGAATTTTGAGCATTACTATACTAGCGTGTGAGATGAGTGCAATTGTGCGGTAGTTTGAGCATTCTTTGGCATTGCCTTTCTTTGGGATTGGAATGAAAACTGACCTTTTCCAGTCCTGTGGCCACTGCTGAGTTTTCCAAACTTGCTGGCATATTGAGTGCAGCACTTTCACAGCATCATCTTTCAGGATTTGAAATAGCCCAACTGGAATTCCATCATCTCCACTAGCTTTGTTCGTAGTGATGCTTTCTTTTTTTTAAAATATAAATTTATTTATTTTAATTGGAGGTTAATTACTTTACAACATTGTATTGGTTTTACCATACATCAACATGAATCTGCCACAGGTATACACGTGTTCCCCATCCTGAACCCCCCTCCCTCTTCCCTCCCCATACATCCCTCTTTCTAAGGCCCACTTGACTTCACATTCCAGGATGTCTGGCTCTAGGTGAGTGATCACACCATCGTGATTATCTTGGTCATTAATCTCTTTTTTGTACAGTCCTCCTGTGTATTCTTGCCACCTCTTCTTAGTAGCTTCTGCTTCTGTTACGTCCATACCATTTCTGTCCTTTATCGAGCCCATCCCTGCATGAAATGTTCCCTTGGTATCTCTAATTTTTTTGAAGAGATCTCTAGTCTCTCCCATTCCATTGTGTTCCTCTATTTCTTTGCACTGATCGCTGAGGAAGGCTGTCTTATCTCTCCTTGCTATTCTTTGGATCTCTGCATTCAGTTGCTTATATCTTTCCTTTTCTCCTTTGCTTTTCACTTCTCTTCTTTTCACAGCTATTTGTAAGGCCTCCTCAGACAGCCATTTTGCTTTTTTGCATTTCTTTTCCATGGGGATGATCTTGATCCCTGTCTCCTGTGCATTGTCATGAACCTCATTCCATAGTTCATCAGGCACTCTATCTATCAGATCTAAGCCCTTAAATATATTTTCACTTCCACTGTATAATCATAAGGGATTTGATTTAGGTCATACCTGAATGGTCTAGTGGTTTTCCCTGCTTTCTTCAATTTAAGTCTGAATTGGGCAATAAGGCGCTCATGATCTGAGCCACAGTCAGCTCCCAGTCTTGTTTATGCTGACTGTATAGAGCTTCTCCATTTTTGGCTGCAAAGAGTATAATCAATCTGATTTTGGTACTGACCATCTTGTGATGTCCATGAATAGCATCTTCTCTTGTGTTGTTGGAAGAGGGTGTTTGCTATGACCAGTGTGTTCTCTTGGCAAAACCCTATTAGTCTTTTCCCTGCTTCATTCCATATTCCAAGGCCAAATTTGCCTGTTACTACAGGTGTTTCTTGACTTCCAACTTTTGCATTCCAGTCCCCTATAATGAAAAGGACATCTTTTGGGGGTATTAGTTCTAATTTTATATGTCCAAAAGAAGATATCTTGACTTATTCCCTCTACACGCCCTTGCATCAGTTCATAATTCATTCATTCTCTCATTATGGCATCAGAATTCCTCTATTGCATAAATTATTACAAATTACTATAATCCATGCTTGCTTTCAGCAAATTCATTCTCTTGATTGTACCTCCAAAATATTTCCCAAATGAATTTTTTCTCCCCATCTCCTCTAATACCATTTATTCCAAATCAATTTTCCCCCAGTTAAACTATTGCAAAAGCCTCACAATTAGCTAACTTTGGGCTTCTGTTTTAAACACATCTACAACTGTTTTTCACATCTACAACATGATTAAATCACCCAAAATCTTTCTACTATTGTTAGAACAAATCCAACCTTCCTGCCTACTTCTGTTTCATTGTCTATACTAAAGTCTTTGACTGTGTGGATCACAACAAACTGGAAAATTTTTCAACAGATGGAAAGACCAGACCACATTACCTGTCTCCTGTAAAACCTGTATGCAGTTCAAGAAGCAACAGTTAGAATCGGACGTGGAAGAACGGACTGGTTCCAGATTGCGAAAGGAGTACATCAAGACTGCATATTGTCACCCTGCTTATTTAATTTATATTTAAAGTACATCATGCAAAATGCTGGGCTGGATGAAACACAAGATGGAATCACAATCAAGATTGCCAGGAGGAATATCAATAACCTTAGATATGCGGATGACACCAACTTTATGGCAGAAAACAAAAGAGAATTAAAGAGCTTCTTGACGAAGGTAAAAAAAGGAGAGTGAAAAAGCTGGCTTAAAACTCAGCATTCAAAAAAACAAGATCATGGCCTCTGGTCCCATCACTTCATGGGAAAAAGATGGGGAAACAATGGAAACAATGACACAGTTCATTTTCTTGGGTTACAAAATCACTGAAGATTGTGACTGCAGCCATGAGATTAAAAGACACTTGCCCCTTGGAAGAAAAACTATGACAAACCTAGACAGCATATTAAAAAGCAGAGACATTACTTTGCTAGCAAAGGAAAATCTAGTTAAATCTATTGTTTTTCCAGTAGTCATGTATGGATGTGAGAGTTGGACCATAATGAAAGCCGAGTGCCAAAGAATGGATGGTTTTGAACCGTGATGTTGGTGAAGACTCTTGAGAGTCCCTTTGACTGTAAGGACTCCAGTCAATCCAAAGGAGCTCAGTCCTGAATGTTCGTTAAAAGGACTGATACTGAAACTCCGGTACTTTGGCCAACTGATGCAAAGAGCTGCCTCATTAGAAAAGACCCTGGTAGCTGGGAAAGATTGGAGGCAGGAAGAGAAGGAGATGACAGAGGACGAGATGGCTGGATGGCATCACCAACTCAATGGACATGAGTTTGAGGAAGATTCACGGGATGCTGAAGGACAAGGAAGCCTGGCATGCTGCAGTCCATGGGTTTGCAAAGAGTCAGACACGACTGAGTGACTGAACAACAACAGCTTTGAAAGTGTGAACTGAAAGTGAAAGTCACTCAATTGTGTCTGACTCGTGCCATGTGCTATAGTCCATGGAATTCTCCAGGCCAGAATAATGGAATGGGTAGACTTTCCCTTCTCCAGAGGATCTTCCCAACCCAGAGATCAAACTCAGGTCTCCTGTATTACAGGTAGATTCTTTATCAGCTGAGCCACAAGGGAAGCCCAACAACAGCCTTCCTGTCATGACTTAGAAATCTGATCCTTCCTTTCTCCTGCAGTGAGACCCCCTGCAACATTCCTTATTCTGTTGTAGCTATACTTTTTGTTGTTCAGTTGCTCAGTTGTGTCTGATTCTTAGAGACCCCAGTGACTGCAGCCCTCCAGATTTCCCTGTCCTTCACTATCTCCTGAAGTTTGTGCAAACTCATGTCCACTCAGTCAATGAGGCCAACCAACCATCTTATCCTCTGTTGGACCCTTCTCTCCTGCTCTCAATCTTTCCAGCGTTAGTATCTTTTCCAATGAGTCAGCTCTCCTCTAACATTTGTCTTACTCATCAGTTACTTCTGATTTATTCCCATCTTTTGGTCTTTGTATGGATTCATCTGCATGGGAATCTATTTTCCTAGGAGGTAGGACTTGTTCTTCCTTATTATTAAGTCCTGATTTTAGATGTTGCCTTATTACCCTTTCCATTCTATCTAAAATAACTTCCCAGTGAGTAGTTAATCATGATATTGATCACTTTTTGAAATGTTACATTTTTGTATTCTGTGAGTAGTTTTCTGTATCCCCACATCTCAGACACATACTAATAAAGGAAGCCCCATTGTGGCCAAAAATATGTGTCTTGCTCAATTTTTCATCTCCAATGCTTCCTACAATGATTGACAGATTATAGAGAAATATTTGTAAATAATTTTCAAATAAATATTGATTAAATGTAAACTATTTAAGCAAAATAACAGATGAACAATTTAGTTTTTCAGAAATAAATTTGAAATTCTATATTCTGTACCTACTAGATTAATGACTTTCTTGTGCCAGGCATTACTGATAAAGTTTAGTTCAGTTGACTCTGGCATTGACTTGTGAGCAAGATTATATCTTTATATCTCATGGTGAAGTTATGAAAGTTAATTCATTTACAGTTACACTTAATAGTATTAAAAGTACTAGATACTAATTTGGTATATCATCTATCTCTAGTGAAATTTGGCTTTCAATTTACAATGTTAAATTATTGAAAAATATTCATTTATACACATGATTTCTGAAAGCATGATTTTATGTTGATATCATCATTAAATATGTCCCGAATTTATTTTCTGGGGAAGACTTTTATAGTGGCACGTTTATGGCTTTCTCACAATATAAAAATATTGCACATTTAAAAAAAAATTGTATATATATTTAGAATAATAAAATACGAGTCATAAGTCCCCTCTCTCTTTATTTTTATAGCAGCCCCTTTTCAAACAGCTATTATTGATGCCATCAAGCTCATACTTCATTTTGACAGCTTAACATAACTATCAATATAGAAATGAATAGGTCTTGAAAACATTAAGAAACATTCCAGAGAACTATACATTTACCTTTTACCTGAAAACGGAAGAAACCTATAAGAAATTGCCAGTTACTATATAGATCATAAAGGGACCACGCCCCTAAACAAAACCATAAAAACTGAGATAAATTACATTAGTCAAGGATGTTGATATCAACATCATTAGTAATAATGTATTATTTAATTCTGTTATTTAATTCAAAGTTAATTAACAAATCAAGTTAAAACAATTTACATTTGGAATTAAAATATACCTTTGAAAATATTTTTTTCAAACTAAGGAATTTAATTCTATTATGACATTGTTCAAAAATCAATTCTACGGTGCTCAGCCTTCTTCACAGTCCAACTCTCATATCTATACATGACTACTGGAAAAACCATATCCTTGACTAGACAGACCTTATTTGGCAAAGTAATGTCTCTGCTTTTCAATATGCTCTCTAGGTTGGTCATAATTTTTCTTCCAAGGAGTAAGTGTCTTTTAATTTCATGGCTGCAGTCACCATCTGCAGTGATTTTGGAACCCCCCCCCAAAAAAAAAATAAAGTCTGACACTGTTTCCACTGTTTCTCCATCTATTTCCCATGAAGTGATGGAACTGGATGCCATGATCTTCGTTTTCTGAATGTTGAGCTTTAAGCCAACTTTTTCACTCTCCTCTTTCACTTTCATCAAGAGGCTTTTGAGTTCCTCTTCACTTTCTGCCATAAGGATGGTGTCCTCTGCATATCTGAGGTTACTGATATTTCTCCTGGCAATGCCGAAGAATTGATGCTTTTGAACTGTGGTGTTGGAGAAGACTCTTGGGAGTCCCTTGGACTGCAAGGACATCCAACCAGTCCATTCTGAAGATCAGCCCTGGGATTTCTTTGGAAGGAATGATGCTAAAGCTGAAACTCCAGTACTTTAGCCACCTCATGCAAAGAGTTGACTCATTGGAAAAGACTTTGATGTTGGGAGGGATTGGGGGCAGGAGGAGAAGGGGACGACGGAGGATGAGATGGCTGGATTGCATCACTGACTCGATGGACGTGAATCTGAGTGAACTCCGGGAGTTGGTGATGGACAGGGAAGCCTGGCGTGCTGTGATTCATGGGGTCGCAAAGAGTCGGACACGACTGAGCGACTGAACTGAACTGAACTGATGACGCTGTGGTTTCCATATGCATGAAAACATTCCCCTGGAAACCTTATGAACTTATAAGCATGACCCAGAGTATTTAAAATTTTCAAAGGAACATAGAAACATCCATCAGAATCATATAAATGATGATATTAAGTGGTTTGTTATTAAGCTTTTGACTAAATTTAGTAAAATCTATGCTTGAGTTCTGTTTTTCAACTATTTCCCCTTACTAGGGGTGGCCTGAAAATCTTACTAATACCCTAAGGTGGCATGAACTTAAATTATTTATAAAACTTACTTATGTCTAGAGATAATTTTCAAAATTTGTTATAGCATAAGGCTATGAGTAATATGACCTCATTTCCAATAATTCAACTAACCTGAAAGAAGTGCATATTTATTTATAATTGTTATATCTTCTTTTTGGTTTGAACTTTTGATCATTTTGTGTAGAATTCTTATTCCTCTCAAAATCTTAAGAAACCTAAGTGATAAAAGCAATCCTGTCTTTAAAGTTAGTGTGAGAATGTTTCTCATCAAAATTTGATTATTTTTATATTTACCATATTTGCAATATCATTGAGCTGTATTTTTCATGGAACTTAAGGATGGAAGGAGCCTTAGTGGTTTTTTAGTGTAATTGTAATTCTGCTTTATTCTTTTTTGCCATTGTTGATGAGGTACTGTTTCTGTTTTTCCCCTTGGTGGAGATAGGTTAGTACTTTAGTTATAGAATATTGTGCATGTAGTGTACTGTTCATATCATATATAGTCAGTAAATGTATACATGTAAGTACACTATGATAATAGGGTTTTATGGTTATTGTATCTTGTCATTTATGGCAAGTCAGGTTCCAAGGTGACTGGATTTGCTGCTATTCCCTAGGTCAGGAACACTCTCACTGGTTATAGCATTTCTCTTGTGACAAAATGAGAGCAAGCCATATTATGATTTAAATGCATTAAATTCCATTCAATGAACATTTTTTGCATAGTGGCAATTGGATGTGGCATTTCTTCTATATACCTCAAAGGTTAGATATTTGTAAACTGCCCTGATAGGAGAATTTGTGGTAGAGAAATTTAAGTAGGTAGAGTGTAAAGGGGGCTCCCCTCATAGCTCAACGTGTAGAGAATCTGCCTGCAATGCAGAAGACCCCAGTGCAATCTTTGGATCGGAAGATACCCTGGAAAAGGGATAGGCTACCCATACAGTATTCTTGAGCTTCCCTGGTGATTCAGATGGTAAAGAATCCACCTAGAATTAGGGAGACCTGGGTTCGATCCCTGGGTTGGGAAGATCCCCTGGAGGAGGACATGGCAACCCACTCCAGTAAAACCCCATGGACAGAGGAGCCTTGTGGGCTACAGTCTATGGGGTCGTTAAATGTCAGACATGAATGAGCAACTAAGCACAAGCACTTCACAAGCATTGTGAACATTCTATCATCCCATTACTCAGTAATTTAGCAACATATTTATCAAATACTTAACCTCAGCAAAGCTCTGTGGCTAGAGAGAAAGCTTTATACAAGCAGATACAGTAACAGCTTTTATAAGATTAATATAATAGCCTATATTCTGGCCCCACATGTGGAAGTTTGATGTTTATCCTATCACTCTTTTTAAAGCATTGTTGGTTTACAGTGACAGGACATTTTTTTCCCCCATACAAAGAGGATCCTTTAATATCTCATTATCTTTAAGTTATACCCACATACACACTCACTACTGAGTTTATGTGTGTCTGTATGTGTATGTATATTAATATTGTATCTCCCAGTAGGAATAATACAGCCTGAGGAACAGGCTGTCTTGGTTTGTGTCCAAGTTTCATCAGGTTCACTAGTCCTGCAATCTTGACCAAGATGATAAATTTCTCAGAGACTCCATTTCCTCATCTGTGAAAAGAGGGTTATAATTGTACCTGCACTACAGAAGTAGTGTGTGAATATAAGTGTAATGTATTTGAGATGTTTATAACAATATTTGACATTGAAAAAGAACCCAATATATATTTGCTATGGTAGTAATTTTATTACTTCTATCATTTGACCCATTCCTTAGTCTTCATTATCAGAAACATCTCCACAGACAGTTACTACATATACAATTTTAATAGCTTCATAGTGTTTCATAGGGGATTCCCATATGGTTCAGTGGTAAAGAATCCACCTGCCAAGCAGGAGATGCACGTTTGATCCCTGGGTTAAGAAGATACCCTGGGAAAAGAAATGGCAACCCACTCCAGTATTCTTGCCTGGAAAATCCCATGGAAAGAGGAGCCTGGTGGGCCACAGTCCATGGGGTTTCAAGAGTTGGACTTGAATTTACTGACTTAGAAAATATATATATATTTTCTATATATATATAATGTATGTTCCATAATTTATTTGATTATTCATTTTTAAGATTTGTGACATTTTCATATAAAAAGCAACACAATGATGAACATCTCTGCACATTTTCCCACAAATATGCAAGCATGATTGTAAACTAGTGCATTGCATAGTTCAGAAATTTTGATAGACAAGGATGCAACTAATTTCCTCCCAAAACATTCACAATTTATTGTAGCAGAAATGTTAGCTTGTTTTTCCTGCATCACATTTTTTGTTTGCATTATTTGAATTCAGAGGATATAATATGCTTCATAGCTTTGCATTTCTTTTTCAGTGAAGAGTGATTAACAAAGCTTAATTTTAAAGTATGTTTTAGTGAATTTCCATATTGACATATTCCTCTACTTTTAAAATTTTTTTGGAGTCCAGTTGCTTTATAATGTGTTAGTTTCTGCTAAACAGCAAAGTAAATCAGTTATATGTGTGTGTGTGTGTATATATATATATATATATAAAATGTATATATATATATGTGTGTGTGTGTCTCAGTTGCTTAGTCACGTCCAACTTTTTCAAGCCCATAGACAGTAGCATCTGTTCATGGAGTTCTCCAGACAAGGATTTGGAGTAGGTAACTATTCCTTCTCCAGATGATTCTCCCCACCCAGGGATTCAACATGGGTCTCCTGCATTGCAGGCAGATTCTTTACGCTTTGAGCCACCAGGGAAGCCATATATATACGTCAATCCCAATATCCCAACTTATCCCACCCTTCTTCAGCCCCCCTTGCTTTTCATAAATTTGTTTTCTACATCTGTGTCTCTATTTCTGCTTGGCAATGTGCTCATCTGTATCATTTTTCCAGATTTATGATGTTTTTTCTCCTTCAGACTTACTTTATTCTGTATGACAGTCTAATGGTTAGACAGCCTAAACATGTCTCTGCAGATGGCACTATATTTTTCCTCTATGACAAATTGTTGTTTACTAAGTCATGTCTGACTCTTTAAGACCTCATAGACTGTAGCCCACCAGGCTCCTCTGTCCATGGTATTCTCCAGGCAAGGGTACTGATTTGGGTTGCCATTTCCTTCTCTGTTATGACTAATATTCCATTGTATCAAGGTGCCACCTCTTCTTTATCCATTCATCTTTGGATGGATATTTAGGATGTTTCCATGTCCTGGTTACTGTAAGTGTTGCAGCAATGAACATTGGGATGCATATATCTTTTCCAATTATGATAAAGTTGAACACTAAAAAATCCTTAGAGCAAAACATGAGCAGAACATACTTTGGTCAAAAGAAATCTTGCTGCAGTTTATCTCAATCTCCTGCTGCTACTAAGTCGCTTCAGTCGTGTCCGACTCTGTGTGATCCCATAGATGGAAGCCCACCAGGCTCCCCTGTCCCTGGGATTCTCCAGGTAAGAACACTGGAGTGGGTTGCCATTTCCTTCTCCAATGCATGAAAGTGAAAAGTGAAAGTGAAGTCACTCAGTCATGTCCGACTCTTAGCGACCCCATGGACTGCAGCCTCCCAGGCTCCTCCGTCCATGGGATTTTCCAGGCAGGAGTACTGGAGTGGGGTGCCATTGCCTTCTCTGTCTCAATCTCCTAAGGTAATTTAATAAACATGAAAATAAACGAATGAGACCTAATTAAACTTAAAAACTTCTGCATAGAGATCAATATGATGAACAAAATGAAATGACAACCCTCAGAATGGAGGAAAATATTGGCAAATTAAGCAACGGAAAGGAATTAATCTCCAAAATATATAAACAATTCATGCAGCTAAATATCAACAACTATGAAATAACCTAATCAAAGAAGATTTAAAAAGATATTTTTCCAAAGAAGGCATGTAGATGGTTAAGTTCACTTCAATTAAGTCACTCAGCTGTGTCTGACTCTGCAACGCCATGGACTGCAGAACACCAAACCTCCCTGTCCATCACCAAATCTGGAGTTTACTCAGACTCATGTCCATTAAGTCAGTGATGCCATCCAACCATCCCATCCTCTGCTGTCCCCTTCTCCTCCAAATTTCAATCTTTCCCAGCATCAAGGTCTTTTCAAATGAGTCAGTTCTTTGCATCAAGTGGCCAAAGTATTGGAATTTCAGCTTCAGAATCAATCAGCTTTTCCAATGAATATTCAGGACTGAGATCCTTTAGAATAGACTGGCTGGATCTCCTTGCAGTCCAAGGGACTCTCAAGAGTCTTCTCCAACACCTCATTTCAAAAGCATCAGTTCTTTTGATGTTCAGCTTTCTTTACAGTCCAACTCTCACATTCATATATGACTACTGAAAAAAACATGCTTTGACTAGGTTGAACTTTGTTGGCAAAGTAATGTCTTTACTTTTTAACATGCTGTCTAGGTTGGTCATAACTTTTCTTCCAAGGAGCAAGCATCTTTTAATTTCATGGCTGCAATCACCATCTGCAGTGATTTTGGAGCCCCTCAAAATAAAATCTGACACTGTTTCCACTGTTTCCCCATCTGTTTCCCATGAAATGAGGCGACCAAATGCCATGATTTAGTTTTCTGAATGTTGAGCTTTAAGCCAACTTTTTCACTCTCCTCTTTCATTTTCATCAAGAGGCTCTTTAGTTCTTCTTCACTTTCTGCCATAAGTGTGGTGTCATTTACATATCTGAGGTTATTGATATTTTGCCTGGTGATCTTGATTCCAGCTTGTGCTTCATCCCGTGCAGAATTTTTCATTATATACTTTGCATAGAAGTTAAATAAGCAGGGTGACAGTACACGTCTTTGACATACTCCTTTCTGTATTTGGAACCAGTCTGTTGTTCTATGTCTAGTTCTAACTGTTACTTCTTGATCTGCATACAAATTTCTCAGAAGGCAGGTCAGGTGGTCTGGTATTCCCATCTCTTTTAGAATTTTCCACAGTTTATTGTGATCCACACAGTCGAAGGCTTTGGCATAGTCAATAAAGTATGTAAAAGTTTTTCTGGAATTTTCTTGCTTTTTTGATGATCCAGTGGATGTTGGCAATTTGATCTGGTTCGTCTGCCTTTTCTAAATCCAGCTTGAACATCTGGAAGTTATTGTTTCATGTACTGTTGAAGTCTATCTTGGAGAATTTTGAGCATTACTTTACTAGCGTGTGGGATTAGTACAATTGTGCAGTAGTTTGAACATTCTTTGGCATTGCCTTTCTTTGGGATTGGAATGAAAACTGACATTTTCCAGTCCTGTGGCCACTGCTGAGTTTTTCAAATTTGCTGGCATATTGAGTGCAGCACTTTCACAGCATCATCTTTCAGGATTTGAAATAGCTCAACTGGAATTCCATCACCTCCATGAGCTTTGTTCATAGTGATGCTTTCTAAGGCCCACTTGACTTCACATTCTGGGATGTCTGGCTCTAGATGAGTGATCACACCATCGTGATTATCTTGGTCTTGAAGATCTTTTTTGTACAGTTCTTCTGTGTATTCTTGCCACCTCTTCTTAATATCTCCTGCTTCTGTTAGGTTCATACCATTTCTTTTAACCATAGAGGATTAAAAGGCAAAACCAATACAATATTGTAAAGTAATTAAACTTCAATTAAAATAAATAAATTTATGTTAAAACATAACAACATTACAGCATTAAAAAAAGGCACATGAAAAGATGCTCAACATCACTAATTATTAAAGAAATGCAAATCAAAATATAATGCAGTGTCCTCTCACACCACTCAGAAGGGCCATCAGCAAAAAACCTACAAACAATTCATACTGGAGATTTAAAGAAAAAGGAATCCTCCTATATCTTTTTTGTAAGTTGTTACAGCCACTGTGGAGAACAGTATGAATTTACTCAAAAAACTGAAAATACAACTACCATGTGACACAGCATTCTCACTACTTGATATATACACAGAGAAATCATCCACTCTTTAAGTGCTCTTCATTCTTCCTGCTTACCTGGCCCAATGCCCACATGTGTGCATATATGACTGTGTGTTTAGTTGTGTCTGACTCTATGAGACCCCATGAACTGTAGCCCACCAGCCTTCTCTGTCCATGGGGATTCTCCAGGCAAGAATACATGCATGGAGAATACAATACAAGAATACAGGGATGGAGTGGTTTGTCATGCCTTCCTCCAGGGAATCTTCTGACCCAGGGATTGATTCCATGTCTCCTGCATTGGCAGGCAGATTCTTTATCACTGTGCCACCTAATTAACACAAACACAAATTTTAAATTTTCAAGAGCTCATACTAGGTTTATTTTCTATCTTTACAAAAGGCAATTATAATTTAGTGTTGGATAAAATATATTTGTAAATTTCATGTGTAAATTTGCATGCAAAAATTTAATTTATAAACTGTAAATTAAGAGTAGAAAATATTTGTAATGCTTCAGCAAGTTTAGTGCTATAAGAATGATGGAAGGGTTTTGGGGAAAACTGCTTTCAGAGAGCTTCCTAAATCACAGAAAACAATAAATTCTTACTTAAACTTCTTGCCCATGGGATCTTGAGAAAATCATTTGGAATGATATGTGCAAGGGCTTATATTATGAAGGTCAGTTTAATTAAGTACTGATGTTATCCAGATGGAATATAGACATGTAAATGCATAGTATAATTATGCATATTTCAATAAGTTCATTATGTTTTAAATCATTTTGTCCCTTAGCATAGAAAATTTGTAGTAAATTGTCATTTCTGTTTCAGTTCTCATTTTTCCCCATACAAATTTTTGTAATGAAAACACATGCCAAGTATTCTATTTCTTAATCATATTTTCTCATCCTTCTTGTAGTTAGCCAAAGTGATGTTTCTTATTCTGGCTAGTGAGTTTTGAATGATGATTTAAGTCACTTGCAGAGAGACATGGAGCAAGGTAAACTCAGTTCTTGTTCTGTCTTTCCCTGTTGCAGCAACTGAGGTAGCCAACATGGTCCTGAAGTTACCATATAAGGTGCTTGAATTGCTGTCAGCCTGGATCCCTGGGTCTAAAAACAGAACCCCTTGCTGAGATCTCTGTAGATTGCTTGTCACTGATGTATGACTTATTCAACCCTGGTTCATACTTTTAAAACATGAAATCAACTTTTTAGAGACAGCATCAATTGTAAAGGTCCTCCTTCACTGGGAGAGAGATTAATTCCATTGTTAAATTACTAAGCAGTGTACGGTGAGAGATCCTTGATTATAGGGAGTGCTATGTAGGCAGTTATGAGCAATGCAATAGGTATAGTTATTCTGTTGAAGTTTCTTCTTAAAAATATTAACATGTTATATTTATCTAATTATCTAACAAAACTCAAAAGTACCAAGTTTGACTATACTCAGCAAACTTTATGGCTTTAAATTCTATGTACTAAAATCTGCTGATTACTGTATGCAGAATTTTCACTTACCAAATCTGTAAATTTCAGTTTTATTCAAATAAGAGCTTGGACAATCTTCAGAGAAATAGATTTGCTTAAAAGATGACTGTATGTCATCTTGCTGCTGCTGCTGCTCAGTCGCTTCAGTCGTGTCCGACTCTGTGCGACCCCATAAACGGCAGCCCACCAGGCTCCCCCATCCCTGGGATTCTCCAGGCAAGAACACTGGAGTGGGTTGCCATGTCCTTCTCCAGTGCATGAAAGTGAAAAGTGAAAGTGAAGTCCTTCAGTAGTGTCCAACTCTTCGAGACCCCATGGACTGCAACCTAACAGGCTCCTCCATCCATGGGATTTTCCAGGCAAGAGTACTGGAGTGGGTTGCCATTGCCTTCTCCAATATATCATCCTACAGTATAATAAAATCTTAATCATAACCTTGGGATAGAGTATTCTAGTTGAATTAAATGTATGTTAGCTACACTCTTTCCTCAGAAAAGCATAGTGTACAAAATGACATTTAATCTCTGAAGTTTTTCAACCATGTATAAAGAAAAATTAAAGACTGTTCTTCATTTAACACTGTTTACTTTTTCAAATCATCCACAGTTATTCAGTCAAAGGTATAAGGATAGAATTAAGGAAAGGAAGGGTAAAACAATTATAAAAAATGAAGTTATGATCTTTGGGGACAGGGGTTGATGGAACTCAGTTGCATGCGTACTTGTTTAAACATAATCAACACAACAGTAACAAATTGAGAAATACTGAAATTGTATGTTGGGCTTCTACAGGGAGATGATTCTATGAAATATAATGTCAAAGCTAGGATGTGAGCCTAAGAGACAAAACTTGTAGAAAATAAGGTGTCTTAAAAACTGTCATAGAATACAAGTTTTCATTTGGAATAAATTCTCCCAAAACTGATCTTGTAGTAATGTCCCTTGGCCTTCATTAGTCCTGGACTTTGAATAGGATGCACTCCTGCACTGTCAACTATTGTATTTTGAATATATTTTATCATGACTTTTATTCTATTATTAGATTCATATCCAAAGACATATCACTTATTAGAACAATTTCCTGTTTATTGTGCTATGCAGTGCATAGTCTCTCGACTGAGAGACTTTTTGCTAAGCCATGGACTGTAGCCCATCAGGCTCCCCTTTCTGTGGGGATTCTCCAGGCAAGAATACATGCTCTCCTCTAGGGGATCCTACCAACACAAGAATTGAACCCAGCTCTCTTGCAATGCAGGTGGATTCTTTACCAACTGATCTACCATGGAAACTTTATATCTATTATTTTGCTTAAAGTATTTTGTTGGCTACCTTGATGATTTACTGTTGTATATGATTAACGCTTCTTAGGTGGCTCAGTGGTAAAGAATCCACTTGCAAATGCAGGAAACACAGTTTTGATCCCTGGGTTGGGAAGATCCCCTAGAGGAGGAAATGGCAACCCACTGCAGAATTCTTGCCTGGAAAGTCCCATGGATAGAGTAGCCTGGCAGGATGTACATGTACATAGTCCACAGGGTTGCAAAGAATGAGACACAACTGATCACATAACAAGGGGGAAAAAAAAGATATAATATTTATAGTGAGATTTTTAATCCAGTTCCTTTAAAAGGTTGAATTGAGTAAATAATCACAAATTTTGTTAATATCCTATAATTTTGACCTTTTAAATTGCTATGTCAGGTCTAGATTTGATCACTGTAAACTTGTATAAGAGCACGTTCTTCTTAAGCTGAAGAACATACATAATTTTTTAAATTTATAAAATTAAGAAATTTTAGATTCCATTATATGTTACATATGAGTTCTAGAACTTTCTAAAATACCTACCAGTTCAGTTCAGTCGCTCAGTCATGTCTGACTCTTTGCAACCCCATGAATCGCAGCATGCCAAGCCTCCCTGTCCATCACCACTCCTGGAGTTCACTAAGACTCGCGTTCATCGGGTCAGTGATTCCATCCAGCTATCTCATCCTCTGTCGTCCCCTTCTTCTCCTGCCCCCAATCCTTCCCAGGATCAGAGTCTTTTCCAATGAGTCAACTCTTCGCATGAGGTGGCCAAAGTACTGCAGTTTCAGCTTTAGCATCATTCTTTCCAAAGAAATCCAGGGCTGATCTTCAGAAGGGACTGGTTGGATCTCCTTGCAGTCCAGGGGACTCTTCAAGAGTCTTCTCCAACACCACAGTTCAAAAGCATCAGTTCTTCGGCGCTCAGCTTTCTTCACAGTCCAACTCTCACATCCATACAGGACCACTGGAAAAACCATAGCCTTGACTAGACGGACCTTAGTCGGCAAAATAATGTCTCTGCTTTTGAATATGCCATCTAGGTTAGTCATAACTTTTCTTCCAAGGAGTAAGTGTCTTTTAATTTCATGGCTGCAGTCACCATCTGCAGTGATTTTGGAGCCCCCCCAAAAATAAAATCTGACACTGTTTCCACTGTTTCTCCATCTATTTCCCATGGAGTGATGGGACCGGATTCCATGATCTTCGTTTTCTGAATGTTGAGCTTTAAGCCAACTTTTTCACTATCCTCTTTTACTTTCATCAAGAGGCTTTTTAGTTTCTCTTCACTTTCTGCCATAAGGGTGGTGTCATCTGCATATCTGAGGTTATTGAGATTTCTCCCGGCAATCTTGATTCCAGCTTGTGTTTCTTCCAGTCCAGTGTTTCTCATGATGTACTCTGCATATAAGTTAAATAAGCAGGGTGACAATATACAGCTTTGACGCACTCCTTTTCCTATTTGGAACCAGTCTGTTGTTCCATGTCCAGTTCTAACTGTCTCTTCCTGACCTGCACACAGATTTCTCAAGAGGCAGGTTAGGTGGTCTGGTATTTTATTTTATTGATTGAAAAAAGAGAAAGCAAGATATTACCTTCTTGAAAGAAACTGATTTTTTCCTATATGCTAACTTATCAACTTACATACATATATAAGAAATATGGATTGAGCCTTTAGCAAAATATAGAACAGATTTTTTAAATCTGTGTTTTAATTTCTACTTATTTTTATAGAAATTATTTATGAGGTATTATTATTAACTAATTTTTTTATTGAGAGTATGTTAATCATAATACTAGATCATAAAATATACATAAAACTTTCAATGTAAGGTCTGCATAGTATTGTGAGCAATATGACTTTAGATATATGTGAGATATAGGTTTCCTTCAAACAGAGGATATGGAGTCATACTTGTAACGTTAAGCTACATACAATTGGATAACATGCTCACAGAAGGAGATAACTTTCTCAGCACCTTACGTTTCCCATGAATGAACAACCATCATCAATATCACATATGTGGATTGGGAGTTACAGTAGGAATGATTGAAAATTCATATTGTCTCTTTAGGTATCCTTATACCCTCCTGCCTCCTCTTGATTGATGGGAGAATTCTGGCTTTGGCTTCACCACACATACATAATTTGAACAAAACAGTCCAGCACTCTTTTTATAAGAGTGAATGACTTACAGACTTTTTCCTCTGTATAATTCCCTAAGAGAATAAAACTTTAATCTTCCTTGAAACAACTTACAAGTTCAAAATAAAATAAAGAGATACGTACCTTTTGCTAAAGTGTGATTATAGTATGATTCATTTAGCAGGCATTCATTGTGAGATTTGGCACATTGCTATCCCTTTTCTGTGTACATACACAAAACCATGAATTCTCTCAAAGAACTGTGAGCATAGAGCATGTGAATCACATAAACATTTGTTTCATCTGAGACATGGTATTGTCCATATATAGCATCATACATTACTACGTATCAAAGAATGAAACCACTTCCACAAATGTTAAATGACTACACTTTGATTTAAAAATGTTAGAATATCATATGCATAGTTCAAGTACTATGCATAATGTAATATTTTGCAATTCTAGTACTGAAGCATGAAAGCAAATTAGTTCCACTTGAAATTGAAGAAAAATAACAATTTATCTTTCTTTTCTTTATATGGCTATTTTAACAATACCAAATCTAAAATGACAACAAAGCTTTCAAATCAACTCAAAAGGTTTAAGAATTCAAAAGGTTTAGAATTCAAAAGGTTTAAGCCCATAAAAATCTAGCATATCCTTTCTATTCTCATAGACATTGTCCATTTTGTTTCATTGCATCATATGTTGACTGGATTACAGTGAACAACACATATTTTGGCATGAAAAATTAACCACAAAAATAATATTTTAGTAAATATTTAAAATTACAGAGCACCTGTCCAAAGTATTTTTACAAATCATCTTGTACTAAACTTATCAGTAGATCACCATGAAGAAAATTATGATGTCAAAATTGAGTGTCATATACACTTGATCAAGATTAGGTTATAAAAATTTTGTTTTTGGAAGATTAACTTGATATTAGATAATCACGACACAAAGAATGGCTTTATGTTCTTGTTTTTAAAGCAGGTGTTACTCTTTAGTTTTTGCTGATAATGGAATATGACAAGTTTTGGATACAGTGCTTGAAGTGCTGATACAGGTCTAAAGAAATAAGGATAAAAGCATTATTATAGTAGTCTTTCAAAAATAACAAAATTCACTCAGCATTATAAAGCTTCCTTAAACAAAACTATGGTATGACTGTAACTACCTCTCCATCAGTGGGAACCATGACCCACTGCCATTTATTCAATTAGATACATTCCAGAGGTAATGGTATTCTTGAATCATTTTACTAAGCTTTCAAGCAGTACTCTTGAGAAGAATAATATGGAATCAAGAATTGCTGAAAAAATGTCTCTTTTCTTCTCTAACCATTCATCTCTGTAGGCAGGCATCAATATCTATTAAATTATCAGTGTGAGGGCTTGCTACAGATACAGTAGGATGCCTGATTTTCATTTTTTCCTCAACTTACCTCAGTTCCAAAGTTCATCAGCTCTGGGAAGTAGAGTTACTTCCCACTGAGTACTCTTTTAGTCCTTCAGCTGACTTGAATTTCTGCCATAAAAGCATAGTCATTATTCAGTGAATTAAGGCATGCCTGTGAGCAACCCATTCTCATTCCAGCTAGTAGATTTTCATTTTAAGAGGAAGACAAGCAATGCCTTTAGATTCTCACTCCATGAAATTTCTTCTCACCATGGGTGATTATGATTGAGCTGCCATTATATATCTTTGATCACATTTGTATTCATCTTGTGTTATTTTGTCTTTTATAAAGAATAATTCAAATAGAAAACTTTTTTAAACCCATACTTACAAATCAATCTGAATTATGTTCATTAAAATGCTGTAATATTATTGAAGCAAACCAAATAAATGCAAATAGTGATTGACTGGCTGCTTTTAATATACTGAAAACCTTTCAACAGAAAATAGTTTTGGAGGTAAAGGTTGCTATCTTTGATACTGAATTGTAAGCATAGTATATTATAGCTTCTAGTAAACATAACACAAATGTAGAATTTTCTAATATTATATTTTGTTCTGTCTAAATTATCAGTGACAATAGTATATGGTTAAGTAATCTATAATTATAATGATAATTACCATTTCATAAATTATAAAAATTAAGAATAAGAATATTGACTTTTTTTTTTTGCTTTTGCCTTTCTTAACTTTGGATACAATCAAAATGATTACATTTTTAAAGAATTCTAATACATCACCTATTGCTCATCTGAAAATTTAAAATCAGTGTGAAGTTAAAATTAGTTCTTGATTTCTCAAGTATTTACAAAGCAACATATATATTTTTATTTATATTTTATATGTATTTTATTGATATTTTAGATAAACCAAAGAACAAGATAAATTTAAAACAAGTATAAGTAAAACTAATTATTATCAATTAATTGGCACTTGGTAAGTAAAATTCTGTCTATAATGAAAGCAAAGAAGTGATCCAGGCACATAGTAGGTGGTTAATACATATTTGGTACATTTATATTTTATTAATCATATTATAAATATTTCACATAAATGATAGCCATTAGATATATAACAATATAGTAAGGCCATGGCTGATGTTTTTAACAGAGAAGGAGATACTGAATCTACATTTATACTCAGTGAATTTTTGTTTCCCACATTAATCCTTTCTTTACAGTCCATGCTCAAAGGTTGACTTTTCTGAGCTCTTGCTTTAATGCAACACTGACATTCTGCCAGGGAATAAGATCAAAGAACTTTTTAGAGAGTGAATACTGTGATTAGAGATTTAAAAAGTTAAGAAATCAAGGAAAAACTATGTGCTTACTATATATTAATATAAGTAACTTTCAGGGGCAGGTGCATCTTGCAATATTAGATATTATAGACAGCATTGCATATGTTACAAATGTTTACAGGTTTGCAGAAATATGTCAAGATGTCCCTTTATGTCAGAGGAACCCTTCTCTAGTGTCATTTCTCCCAATGATTTGTCCTTTCATCTTTATTCTATTTTCTACTTTTCCAATCAAGTGCCAATTAATTGATTATAATTTAAATCTTTTTAAGTTTAGATGAACCTTTCCATTCAGTTCAGTTTCTCAGTAATGTCCAACATTTTGCAACCCTACGGACTGTAGCACGCCAGGCTTCCCTGTCCAACACCAACTCCCAGAGCCTACACAAACTCATGTCCATCGCATCAGTGATGCCATCCAACCATCTCATCCTCTGTCATTCCCTTCTCCTCCTGCTTCCAATCTTTCCCAACATCAGGGTATTTTCCAATGAATTGGTTCTTCGCATCACATGGCCAAAATATTGGAGTTTCAGATTCAGCATCAGCCCTTTTTAATGAATATTCAGGACTGATTTCCTTTAAGACTGACAGGTTGCATCTCCTTGCAGTCCAAGGGACTCTCCAGTGTCTTCTCCAACACCACAGTTCAAAAGCATCCCTTCTTCTGCACTCAGCTTTATTTATAGTCAAACCCTCACATCCATGCATAACTACTGTAAAAACCATAGCTTTGACTAGATGGACCTTTGCTGGTAAAGTAATGTCTTTGCTTTTTATATGTTGTCTAGGTTGGTCATAGCTTTTCTTCCAAGGAGCAAGAGTCTTTTAATTTCATGGCTACAGTCACCATCTGCAGTGAATTTGGAGCCCCCCAAAATAAAGTCTGTCACTGTTTCCATTGCTTTCCCCATCTATTTGCCAATAGATGCAATCTCAAAAGCGGATAGATAATAGATGCAATCTCAAAATGGATGAAACTTTACTGAATTTGAACTCTGTTGTAGTGACAATACATAGGCCATTCCATACCCTTTACCATCCTGTGAAATCTGCTTACATACACAATCCATGAATCCAGCTGTTCTTGACAGAAAACTCAAATTGAATCTCACACTAGAAAGCTGGGATAGTTTCTATTATGTCAGAGACTGTATGGTCTGAATATAGAATAGTTCCCAGATTACAATCTCTAATGACTGAACATCTATTTCTGCATGATATTAAAATATTTATAGTTATTTTAGATTTTCTTATGAATTTCATTTATTTATCCTATAATTTATTTATTTATTCATTAACCCAAAAAAAGATGTCCTTTGCATCATAGAGGACTGGAATGCAAAAGTAGGAAGTCAAGAGATACCTGGTGTAACAGGCAAGTTTTACCTTGAAGGCAAAATGAAGCAGGGCAAAGGATAACAGAGTTTTGCCAACAAAACGCACAGGTCATAGCAAACAAGTTCTTCCAACAACACAAGATATGACTCTACACATGGACATTATCAGATGGTCAACATCAAAATCAGATTGATCATATTTGTTGCAACTGAATAAGAAGTTCTATATGGTCAGCAAAAATAAGATCGGGAGCTGACTGTAGCTCAGATCATGAAATCATTGCAAAATTAAAACTTAAATTGAAGAAAGTATGGACAACCACTAGATCATTCAGGTATGATGTATGTCAAACCTTACAATTATACAGTGAAAGTGAAAAATAGATTCAAAGGATTAGATTTGATAGACAGAGTTCCTAAAAAACTATTGACAGAAGTTTGTAACGTACAGATGTGGTGATCAAAACCATCCACAAGAAGAAATGCAAAAAGGCAAAATGGTTGTCTGAGAGGCCTTACAAATAGCTGAGAAAAGAACAGAAGTGAAAGGCAAAGGAGAAAAAAAAAAAAAAAAATATATATATATATATATATATATATATATCCATCTGAATGCAGAGTTCCAAAGAATAGCAAGGAGAGATAAGAAAGCTTTCCTCAGTAACCAATGCAAAGAAATAGAGGCAAACAATAGAATGGGAAAGACTAGAGATGTCTTCAAGAAAATTAGAGATGCCAAGGCAACATTTCATGTAAAGATGGGACAATCAAACTTGCCCCAACTTTTTAAAATACATTTTAAAGAAGTGGTTCTAGAACTGCTGGCTTCCATCTGTAAGAGAGAAAAAAAAACAGCATCCACAGCTATGGCTTTTTGCCACTGGAAGTGCCCTTCCCTGCTCTAGACAGGGGTTTATACTGACTTGCCAATGCCAAGAGACGCCCAAGGTCTGTGATATGGAGAGGTCAGAAATGGGAAAAGTGTGTGGACCGAACTTTCCTTTCTCAGTCACTTTTTCCTGTTCTTTTTGATCATTCTATAATTACATGGGGAATTAGAACTACTAACATAATCTGTCATATCACAGACTTTCAAGGGACTTGTGATCCATGCTGTTACTATGTACTTTTACTTAGACCCCATTGCTAGGAGCCAATAAGTTATAGGAGTACGTTTGGGAGCGAGGCAGAGCTCTAGCTCCAGTAAAGTCTCTCAGGCTAGAGGTCACTCTCTTGGCTGCCTGCCTCAGGGGCCAGCGAACTGAAAGTGAGTCTTTGTCACCGCTGTGTCTTCTAGCTGTGTGGATAGCAGCATTGCTGGTATGCAGTTTTTGAGGTTTTTGAGGACCATGAGGTTTTGGGGGACACAGATTGGGAATTGCAGGATCTGGTCAGATTGCAAATGCAATGGGCTTCTTCTTTTGGTAGTACTAACTCTTAGAGGAACAGAGGCTCTGTGATGGCTTTTGTCTCAACTCCTTAGATACTTCTTTCTGTGGAATCTGTGGAATTGAACTGGAAGGATTGGTTCTAGTAGCTCGAGGACAAAAATCACTCTTTCCTTGCTGGCGAACCCTCTACCACCTCTTTTGCTGTCACATATACTGGCGTGGTGACCCTCAGAAGGGACATCTTGGTTGTTATTCATCTCTTTATGGCTCACCGTTTCTACTGCAGTTAGGACTATATTCAGGAATGTACATGGGCACATGTAAGATGGATGCTTCCCCTAATATTACTATCTTGGGAAACATTCCGGGAAAGCTAAGGGTGCAGATTTGAGTGTGAAACCTTCAGCTTCTTCCTGTCATCTTACTTTGCCCCTGTATCAGGGGCTCCCAACTGAACAGGCTGAGAATCAGGGCACCCTTCCAGGACGGGTTGCCTCATTCTTGGTAAAATTTCAAACAGTCCCAATTGTGGTTGAGACTATTTAGAGGATCCAAAAGTACATAGAAGCCTTTACGAGACTAACTTTACTGTATGAGCTTACTTGAAGAGGTGTAATGTATGTCTTGGGACAGACGCTGACTCCTGAATCAAGAACTCGAGTTTTGGGGGAGGCTACTACTTTGGGAGATGAATGGCTTGAGCATGAGGCAAGGAAAAAGAGGGAATACAAAATAGCCCTTCTTCCTACTGGGAGCCAAGCGGTCCCAGAACAGAGTCACTTTATTGGATGTATTCTTGCATGACTTAAGCAAGCACATGCTAAGACTTTAAACTCTTCTAGGTTGGCTGACATAGAACAGGGAGAGAAGAAAACTCCTAGTAAATTCCTAGATAGATTATGGGAGGCTCTCCACAAGTTTACCGATGTTGATCTCAAAATTACAGAGGGATAAACAATCCTAATAGATTTCTCACTAAGTAAGCTCCAGATATCTGCTGTAAGTTATGAAAACAGGTGTTTGGACCAAATCAGTCTTTAGATAATCTGTTGTAACTGGCTCAGATGGAATATTACAATAAAGAATATGAGGATGAAAATAGACCAAAAAATAAAAAAGAACCAGTTGAAAGACTGAAGCCCCAATAATGGCTGTTAGATCTGCTCTGAAACAGCCTGAGAAAAATGCCCAGAGTAACCCAGGTGAAAAGGGATGGGCTTGGTATCACTGTGGAAAGGACGGGCATCTCAAGCAGGATTGCCCTCAAACATCTAAGCCACCCCTGGCTCCAGGTCTGGTCTGCAAAAGACCATATGGAGAAGAGACTGGTGTAGGCCCCAGGGATCAGACTCTAAAGACAATCAGGGCTGAAGGTTCCCGGAGGTCCCCACACAAGCTCCTGTCTTAATTACACCCAACAAACCCTGGGTATTAATAACTGTGGAGGGCCAATCAGTCGATTTCTTTTGGACACTGGGGCAAATTTCTCTCTGCTTGCTAAAGCCCCTGGTCTGCTTTCCTCTCCATCCACTATTGTAATTGGGCTGTCTGGGTAAGCCATTTTTCAATCATTGACTTGAAGGATGCTTTCCAGAGTTAAATCTATATTAGATCATTTTCTACCTATGACTTTAAGACAATTGAAAGGATTCTTGGGAATTACAGGCTACTGCCACGTTTGGATTCCAGGCTATTGGGAACTTGCCTGGCCTTTATATAAACGTATAATTGAGACTCAGCAGGCCCAAACCGACAAGGTGGTTTGGTCTCTAGTTACTCAAAAGGCTTTTAAGTCTCTTCAAATTGCTCTCTTGTAGGCTCCAGCTATGAGCTTGCCCATAAGACCAGAGTTTAACTTGTTTGTTACTGAAAATAAAGGCTATGGCCACATTGCCTAAGGGGAATTGTTACTATTATTTTGCTAATACCTAAAACTCATAAGTTTACTCATAGGTGAAATTTTACTGTACTGACTTCTCATGATGTAAGTGGGATCTTAAACTCCAAAGTACAGAGAAACAATGTTCAACCTTTAAGTTGCTGTAACTCAAGGGGTGTCGAAAGCTCTAGGAATAGAATATCACACTGTTCCTGGAGACCTTAATCTTTGGGAAAGGTGAAAAAAAAAAAAAAAAGCTAATGACATTATTAGGAGATATCTGCATAAGCTAACTCAGGAAACACAAGACAGTTGGTTTAAAGTTTTACCCGTAGCTTTAATGAGGGCTCAAGCTGTCCCTAAGAAGAAGGGACTGTCTCTATGACAGACTGTTTTTGTGCACAGATATTGTCATAGATCCTGAAGCCTTAAAATTAACTATATGACTCAACTTTTAGCTTATAAACAGACATTGCCAGGAGGTTAACTCCTGACCCAGCCTTCGAGTCAAATTAGTTGTTGTTTGAGCAAGAAACCAAGATGAGCCTGAGAATCTAGGTGGGCTTGCTTCTGCTGACTCCGAAAGTAATGAGTCTGCCACTTACCCTCAAGACAAAGTCTTCTTGCCTTGAGATCATTCCTACATTGCATTCCACAATTGACATAATTGCTGCATCTGCAGAGCATTACCCTCCTCTTCAATTGAAAACTCCCCATGGTGGATTTCTCCACTTGAGGGAAAGGACTTTCCTCAATTCTGTGATGACATCTAACAATCCTAAGATGGACTGATGTAACTATGGACATAATGTAATTTTCAATTTTTATTATGTTTTACCTTAGTTTAATGACTATTTTAAGCCTCTTGATGAAAGTGAAAGTGGAAAGTGAAAAAGTTGGCTTAAAGCTCAACATTCAGAAAACGAAGATCATGGCATCTGGTCCCATCACTTCATGGGAAATAGATGGGGAAACAGTGGAAACAGAGTCAGACTTTATTTTGGGGGGGGGCTCCAAAATCACTGCAGATGGTGACTGCAGCCATGAAATTAAAAGACACTTACTCCTTGGAAGAAAAGTTATGACCAACCTAGATAGCATATTCAAAAGCAGAGACATTACTTTGCCGACTAAGGTCCGTCTAGTCAAGGCTATGGTTTTTCCAGTGGTCCTGTATGGATGTGAGAGTTGGACTGTGAAGAAGGCTGAGTGCCAAAGAATTGATGTTTTTGAACTGCGGTGTTGGAGAAGACTCTTGAGAGTCCCCTGGACTGCAAGGACATCCAACCAGTCCATTCTGAAGGAGATCAGCCCTGGGATTTCTTTGAAAGTAAAGATGCTGAAGATGAAACTGCACTACTTTGGCCACTTCATGCGAAGAGTTGACTCATTGGAAAAGACTCTGATGCTGGGAGGGATTGGGGGCAGGAGGAGAAGGGGACGACAGAGGATGAGATGGCTGGATGGCATCACTGGCTCGATGGACGTGTTTCTGAGTGAACTCCTGGAGTTGGTGATGCACAGGGAGGCCTGTCTGCTGCGATTCATGGGATCGCAAAGAGTTGGACACGACTGAGTGACTGAACTGAACTGAATGACTATTTTGCCTTTTATCTGTAACTGTATAACAGGGTTTGTTTCTAAACATCTTGAAAGCTTTTAAGTTCCAAATGTTTGTCCAGGGTCCTACGAGTACCAAAACCTCTGCCAACTATTACTTGGGGCCCCTGGATCAGAGACACTCAACATGAGGGTTAGGAGAATATGTTGCCTTGACAATTTAGGGACAACATCCCATCACAGCAGGAAATAGTTATGGAATGAAAATAATGCCCTTTTCCCTTGGCAACATAATTTTCCTTAAAGAAAAGGAGAGGATGAGAGTCAATTCCTAGACAGGTTGATAAGAAGTCAGGGGTTCCCCAAGGAGGAGAAATGGGTCTGGGATTCTCATGGAGGTGATAGGGGTCTGGAATAGGAGGAGGAAAGGACAAACTTTTTTTTCTTTTTTTTTCCTCTACATTCCTTAGTCTTAGTCACATAAAACATTCTTTTTTTTTTTTACCTTTTTTCCCATTTTTTCCTGGAACTGATGATTACACAACTCAGTTTAAACTCTGTACTAGGGATTATCTAACAACAGTGTATCCTGCTTGACGACAGTTTCTCCTTCCTGAAAACCTTCTGACAAATCCTGTTATCTTAAAATGTAAATTATGGGTGTGGGAATGGTAAAATTTCTACAACCTTGAGACAGTCTTTTGACTTATTGTAATAATTAATTTAAAAAGTATACAACTCCTTTGCTAACACTAGCAAATGGGGAACTCACCGTCGCCCTTCTGATGTCTATGTCAGAAGCTTCCTCTGTCCCTTTTCACTTTAATAAAACTCTGCTACACAAAAGCTCTTGAGTAATTAAGCCTGGTCCCTGGTTCCAGTGGTAAATCTTCTTTGGAGATCATGAATCTGACACCTTTCACCATAAGCTATCAATACCAAGGGAACATTTAATGCAAAGATGGGCACAATAAAGGGCAGAAACGGTATGGACCTAACAGAAGTGGAAGTTATTAAGAAGAGGTGGCAAGAATACAAAGAACTGTACAAAAGAAAATCTTCATGACCAAGTAACCATGATGGTGTGATCATTCACTTAGAGCCAGATATCCTGGAGTGCAGTCAAGTGAGCCTTAGGAAGCATCACTACGAACAAAGCTAGTGGAATGTGGAGGTGATGGAATTCCAATTGAGCTATCTAAAATTCTAAAAGATGGTGCTGTGAAAGTAATGCACTCAATGTATCAGCAAATTTGGAAAACTCAGTAGTTTTGATGGTTGCTCCTTGGAAGAAAAGCTGTGTCTAACCTATCCACAGGACTGGAAAAGTTCAGTTTTCATTACAATTCCAAAGAAAAACAATGTCAAAGATTGTTCAAACCACCACACAATTGCACTCATTTCACACTCTAGAAAAGTAATGCTCAAAATTCTCCAAGCCAGGCTTCAACAGTACATGAACTGAGAACTTCCAGATGTTCAAGATGGATTTAGAAAAGGCAGAGGAACCAGAGATCAAATTGCCAACATCCATTGGGTCATTGAAAAAGCAAGAGAGTTCCAGAAAAACATCTAATTCTTTATTGACTACACAAAAGCCTTTGGCTGTGTGGATCACAACAAAGTGTGGAAAATTCTTCAAAAATGGGAATATGAGACTACCTGACCTGCCTTCTGATAAATCTGTATGCAGTTCAAGAAGCAACAGTTAAAACTAGACATGGAACAATGGACTGGTTCTAAATTGGGAAAGCGGTATGTCAAGCTGTATATTGTCACCTTGCTTATTTAACAAATATGCAGAGTTTATCATGCAAAATACTGGTTTGGATGAAGCACAAGCTGGAATCATGATTGCCAGGAGAAATATCAATAACATCATGTATGCAGACGCCACCCTTATGGCAGAAAGTGAAGAGGAACTAAAGAGCCTCTTGATGAAAGTGAAAGAGGAGAGTGAAAAAGTTGGCTTAAAGCTCAGCATTCAAAAAGTAAAGATCATGGCATCCAGTCCCATCACTTCATGGCAGATAGATAGGGAAACAATGGAAACAATGAATTTTTTTTATTTTCTAGGGCTTCAAAATCACCTCAGAAGGTGACTGCAGCTATGACATTAAAAGGTGGTTGCTCCTTGGAAGAAAAGCTGTGTCTAACCTAGACAACAAATTAAAAAGCAGAAACATTCCTTCACCAACAAGGGTCCATCTATTCAAAACTATGTTTTTTTCCAGTAGTCATGTACAGATGTGAAGGCTGAGCACCGAAGAATTCTTACTATTGATATGTGGTGTTGGAGAAGATTCTTGAGAGTCCATTGGACTGCAACGAGATCAAACTAATCAATCCTAAAGGCAATCAGTCCTGAATATTCATTTGAAGGACTCACACTGAATATGAAACTCCAATACTTTGGCCACCTAATGCGAATAACTGGCTCATTGGAAAAGATCCTGATGCTGCTAAAGATTGATGGCATAAGAAGGGGATGATAGAAAATGTGATAGTTGAGTGACATCACCTACTCAATGGACATGCGTTTGAGCAATCTCCAGGAGTTGGTGATGAACAGGGAAGCCTGGTGTGCTGTAGTCCTTGGGATCTCAAAGAGTTGGACATGACTGAGTGACTGAACTGAACCTATTTTGTAAAAAAGTTACTAAACACTCCATTATATCATAGAAATAACATCTATAAACATGCATATATTAATAAATAATATAGTTAGGCTGTTAATCTTTATGGTTTATAAATTTAGTGTGGCACAGAAATAACACTTAATAAGCAGGATTATATTCACTTTTAGAAAAATGTATGCTTTTCTTTTCAACTTTTGTTTACTATTTGTATTTAAAAAGTGATTTTATCCTTTGCAGGGGAAGTAAATCTAGGTTTACCATTTGGATTTCTGACAATTGGCATTCCTTACATAATTTAATGGGATGATTTCTCCTCCTGTTTTGGATAACTAAAAACGGCAAAATACTAATATGCACTCTATCCATTAATGCACTCATGTATTAATGCCTAATTTTAAAATATCACATTTCTACTTCAGGCCAGACACTATTTTAAGTGTTAGTGATAAAATGTGGATATGAAAACTCCTATAACCCTTGTTTTTGTGGAGTTTAAAATTCTAAAAAAACAAGTGAAATTGGTTTTAAACCACATTTTAGTGAATAGGCTATATTAATTAAGTACATTTCTCTGCAAACCTGAATGAATTAGTGGTAGGACTTCTGAGACTCTTTAAAGTCAGAATGAAATGGAATATTTGGCATCCCAGTGATACATGTTTATAGATACAGATTCTTTTTCTATTAAAAAAATGGTAATTTTCTCAGTAAATAGATTTCTAAACAAATACTCTTAGTGTTAGATACCTGAGTTGATGGTTTCAAAATATTTATTCATGGGAACTGTCCTGCAAAATCACAGTGCAAAGGAGACCAACAATTCTGCCTATTTAAATAGCAGAAACAGTTCTTTGGAGTCATATAACAAGAATGAATTCTTGCTGGAGAGGAAGTCTTGCATGCAAACAGACTTTTGGGATAATGAGTTGAATGCTAGAATACACTGAGTAGCTTTAAAAGTCATCTGTAGGCATTTAACAGACGTTTATGCTATTTAGATTTGCCTCAATTTTTTTTTTTAATTTTAAACTTATTGCTTCAATTGAAATAACAACAGAAGTATAGTTAACTGGTTATAAAAAGGCTTTAAGATATTTTTAATTGATGTTTCTGCAATGCCTAAAACACATTTATATAGTAAATTTTATACTCAGAAGAAAAAATAAAGTACTCTTTTTTTTTCCTGTAACAGATATTGCACTTTCTTCCTCAATATTCATTTTCCCTTTATTCTCTATTTAATGCATCCTATCAATATTTAATAGACAAATGACCTCCTATAATAAAAGCTGGATTTCTCATTCTCCTTTGCCCAAAAACTTGTCCTTGTGTTAATCTTGGTTCAAAGCTGATCTTTTATATTACTGAAAAACTGTCTTTATTTTTGTCCAGTTCTGTTATTGGACTATAAATGTTTTATAATATTGTGTTAGTTTCTTTACTAACTGAGTGAATCAACGATATGCAACATATAAATTTTGCCTCTTTAAACTGAAGGGTGAATTGCTCCCTTTTCTCTTTTTTATTATTATTTTTTTATTACTTTTTTAATTTTGATTTTTACTTTATTTTACATTACAATACTGTATTAGTTTTGCCATACATTGACATAAATCCACCACAGGTGTACATGAGTTCCCGATCCTGAACCCCCCGTCCCACCTCCCCCCCATATCATCCCTCTGGATCATGAATTTTGTAAAGCAGTAAATGTGTGAACATGTTAGTCACTGTGTTGTGTCTGACTATCTGCGACTCCATGGACTGTAGACTGCCAGGCTCCTCTGTCCTTGGATTTCTCCAGGCAGTAATACTGGAGTGGTTAACCATTCCCTTCTCTGGTAGATCTTTCTGACCCAGAGATAATCTGCATTGCAGGCAGATTCTTTACCACCTGGGCCAGCAGGAAATTCAGTCATATTTGATTACAATGTATAAGTTTTCTTACTGACCAAGATAACGAATAGAAGGGGCATTTGTCCTTGATGGTCAACCCTGAATTGCCTATATATATGTGTGAGAGAGGGTTTGTAGTCACTCTCAGCCTAACCTAATTACCACTAATACACTCTCAATACTATGAATTAAAGCACATATTCATAATCCATATTGAATGATTTTCCACAAGGTTTGGGAAAAATAGAGTAAAATATAATTGTTATTAAATTGAGTTCTCCAGAATAACACCCTAGATAAGAATTCGTGTGCAAGTGATTTATTAAGAATTTGGTTCTCAGAAGAGAAAAAAAGGGGGGTTCATGTTTGGGAACGCATGTACACCTGTGGTGGATTCATGTCAATCTATGCCAAAACCAATACAGAATTGTAAAGTAAAAATTAAAAATAAATAAATAAATTTAAAAAAATTAAAAAAAAAAAAAGTAAGCAAACAGGAGGGACAGGTAAACAGTGGAAGAAAACACAGTTTGACAGTGGAAGAATGTGTTTGGCTCTAGACAGAGTCCAAGCTTCAATGTAATCATGCAGCTAAGCAGAAATGATGCCTCAGAATTTGGTCAAAATCCAGGAAGGAGATCTGGACTTTCCTACTCCAGCAGTGCTTAGTCACTGAGGACTGGGTGTGTGGACTAAAGTCTCTGGTACAATGTTCTTGTTGGTAATGACTGCAGTAGTTCAAGGGCAGTTGTGGAAAAAGAATCTAGGTGCCAGACTTTAGAAGTGAGGACAGTAAAGTATGATAAATTGTTGGTCAGAAGTACCAACAGGGATTTGTGATACAATTAAAACAGGGAAACATAATCCAGAAATCATTTCACTAAAAATAATTGTCATATATTTTGGTTCGACTATGTTCTAATTAAGAAAAAATTAACAAAATAAATCATTTATAGTGAGCAATACAAGTGTAAAAGCAACATGTACACAAATTTATAAATATATATATCAGAAATCTTCATATTGTGAAGGATTATATTTGGTTTTTACTTTAGATCAAATAAGCAATGGTTCTCATGGATTAGTTTCAGGAATGGCAAGATAAATCAAATATCTATGTTATAACTCATTATTAGCTCTGCCATTTTGATTTAGTTTTATCAGTGGTGATTAAAACAATACCCATTTTTTCCCAAGAAAAGTCAAAGGCAGCATGTTATTGTTGTTCAGAGGAGAAGTTGTGTCTAACTTTTTGAGATCTCATGGACTGTAGTACATGTGGTTTCCTGTCCTTTACTGTCTCCTAGAGTGTGCACAAACTCAAGTCCATTGAGTCAGTGATGCCGCTGAATCATCTTATCCTCTGTTGCCCACTTCTTCTGTCCTGAATCTTTCCCAGCATCACAGTCTTTTCCAATGAATTGACTCTTCACCTGGCCAAAGTATTGGAGCTTCAGCATCAGTCTTCCCAATAAACAAACAGGGTTGACTTCCGTTAGGATTGACTGGTTTGACCTTCTTGTTGTCCAAGGGACTCTCAAGAATCTTCCCAGCACCACAGATCAAAAGCATCTATTCTCTGGTGCTCAATCTTATTTATGGTCCAACTCTCACATTTTGAGTATATGGACCTTTGTTGGTAAAGTGATGTCTCTACTTTTTAATACACTATCAGGGTTGGTTGTGGACTTCCCTAGAGGATCAAATGGTAAAGAATCTGCCTACAATACAAGAGACTCGGATTCAATTCCTGGGCTGGGAAGATACCCTGGAGATGGAAATGGCAACTCACACCAGTATTCTTGCAATTCCATGGAGAGAGGAACCTGGGGGGTTACAGTCCATATAGTCCATGGGTCACAAAGAGTCAGACGTGACTGAGCAACTAACATGCAACACTCACTCACAGGTTTGTCATAGCTTTCCTTCCAGTGAGCAATAATCTTTTAAATTGTTGGCCTCAGTCACCATCCACAGTGATTTTGGAGCCCAAGAAAATAAAATCTGTCACTGTTTCCTGTTTTCACCATCTTTTTGACATGATCTCAGTTTTGTGAAGGTTGAGTTTTAAGCCAGCTTTTTCACTTTCCTCTTTAACCTTCATCAAGAGTTTCTTTAGTTCCTCTTCACTTTCTGCCATTAAAGTGGTATCATCTGCATATCTGAAATTATTGCTATTTCTACCAGCAATCTTGATTTCAGCTTGTGATTCATGAAGCCCAGCATTTCACATGATATACTCTGTATATAAGTTTAAAAAGCAGGTAAAAATATTCATTTTAGTATTCATTTTAATATTCATTTCAGTATTCATTTTCCCTTTATATAACATTGACATATTCCTTTCCCAATTTTGGAAGTCTCTTTCTCAAGCGTATGGTATGCCCATCTCTCTGAGAATTTTCAAAAGTTTGTTGTGATCCACATAGTCAAAGGCTTTAGCATAATTAATGAAGCAGAAGTAGATGTTTTTTCTGCAATTCTCTTATATTCTTTATGATCCAAAGAATGTTGGCAATTGATCCCTGGTTCCTCTGTCTTTTCTAAATCCAGCTTGTACATCTGCAAGTTCTTGGTTCACAAACTGCTGAATCATAGCTTGAAGGATTTGGGGCATTACTTTGCTAGCATGTGAGATGAGCACAACCTTGTGGTAGTTTGAACATTCTTTGGCATTGCCTTCTTCGGCGTTGGAATGAAAACTGATCTTTTCCAGTCCTTTGCCCACTGCTGAGTTTTCCAGATTTGCTGACATATTGGATGCAGCACTTTAACAGCATCATCTTTTAAGACTTGAAATGGCTCAACTGGAATTCCATCACCTCCACTAGCTTTGTTTATAGTAATGCTTCCTAAGGCCCACTTGACTTCACATTCCAGGATGACTTGCTTTAGGTGAGTGACCACATTATCATGGTTATCTGGGTCATTAATATAGTTCTTTTTTAATATCAGTTCATTTCAGTTCAGTGGCTCAGTCATGTCCGTCTCTTTGCGACCCCATGAATCGCAGCACGCCAGGCCTCCCTGTCCATCACCAACTCCCAGAGTTCACTCAGACTCGGGTCCACCTTGTCAGTGATGCCATCCAGCCATCTCATCCTCTGTCATCCCCTTCTCCTCCTGCCCCCAATCCCTCCCAGCATCAGAGTCTTTTCCAATGAGTCAACTCTTTGCATGAGGTGGCCAAAGTACTGCAGTTTCAGCTTCAGCATCATTCCCTCCAAAGAAATCCCAGGGCTATCTCCTTCAGAATGGACTGGTTCGGCAGCTGCGGCCAAGAGGAGCTACCCCACGTCTGAGGTCAGGGGCAGCAGCCAAAAGGAGTCATCCCACGTCCAAAGTTAGGGGTGGCAGCCTAGACGAGCTACACCATTCCGAGGTCAGGGGCAGCGGCCCAGAGTGCCAGGCTGCCTCAGCACAGGAGCAGCCGAGAGGAACTACCCCTGCCTGAGGCCAGGGGCAGCGGCCAGGAGGAGCAACCCCATGTCCAAGGAGCAGTGGCTGTGTGGGCGCCAGAGGGCCTGGAGGTGCTATTCCACATTCAAGGTCGGGAGGGGCAGTGGTGAGGAAATACCCCTCATCCAAGGTAAGAGAAACCCAAGTGAGATGGTAGATGTTGCAAGAGGGCAGACACACTGAGACCATAATCACAGAAACCTAGTCAATCTAATCACACTAGGACCACAGCCTTGTCTAACTCAGTGAAACTAAACCATGCCCTGTGGGGCCACCCAAGATGGGCGGGCATGGTGGAGAGGTCTGACACAATGTGGTCCACTGGAGAAGGGAATGGTAAACCACTTCAGTATTCTTGCCTTGAGAACCCCATGAACAGTATGAAAAGGCAAAATGATAGGATACTGAAAGAGGAACTCCTCAGGTCAGTAGGTGCCCAATATGCTACTGGAGATCAGTGGAGAAATAACTCCAGAAAGAATGAAGAGATGGAGCCAAAGCAAAAACAATACCCTGTTGTGGATGTGACTGGTGATAGAAGCAAGGTCCTATCTGTAAAGAGCTGTAAAGAGCAATATTACATAGGAGCCTGGAATGTCAGGTCCATGAATCAAGGCACATTGGAAGTGGTCAAACAGGAGATGGCAAGAGTGAACATTGACATTCTAGGAATCAGCAAACTAAAATGGACTGGAATTTTTTAATATAGTTCTGTGTATTCTTGCCACCTCTTCTTAATCTCTCCTGGTCCTCTTAGGATCTTACTGTTTCTGCCCTTTATTGTGCCCATCCCCACATGAAATATTCCCCTGATATCTCTTTTCTTGAAAAGATCTCTAGTCTTTCCCATTCTGTTGCTTTCCTTTGTTTCTTTTCATTGTCTATTTAAGAAGGCTTTCTTCTCTCTCATGGCTATCTCTGGAACTCTGCATTCAGTTTTCCCTTTTCTCCCTTGCCTTTTGCTTTTCTTCTTTCCTCAACTATTTGTAAAGCTTCTTCACACACCACTTTGCCTCACTGCATTTCTTTTTCTTTGGGATGGTTTGGTCACTACATCCTGTATGCTGTTACAAACCTCCATCCATCGTTCTTTAGGCACTGTGTCTACTAGATCTAATCCTTTGCATCTGTTCATCATCCCTACTGTATGATCATAAGGTGGTTTTCCCTGCTTTCTTAAATTTAAGCCTGCATTTTACAATAAGGAGTTCATGATCTGATCCACAGTCAGCTCCAGGTCTTGTTTTTGCACTGTATAGGACTTCTCCACATTCGACTGAAAAGAATACAATTAATCTTATTTTGGTATTGACCTTATGGTGATGTCCATGTGTAGAGTTGTCTCGTGTTGCTGGAAGGCGGTGTTTGCTATGATCAGTGTTCTCTCGGTAAAGCTCTTTTAGCCTTTGTCCTACTTCATTTTCTACTCCAAGGCCAAATTTATGTGCTACTCCAGATATCTCTCGACTTCCTACTTTTCCAATTTCCTATTATAAAAATGACATTTTTTTTTTTGGTGTTATTTCTAGACAGTCTTGTAGGTCTTCAGGAAACCATTAAACTCCAGCTTCTTTGGCATTAGTGGTTGGGGCATAGACAGGATTGCTGTGATATTGAATGGTTTGCCTTGGAAATGACCCAAGATTATTCTGTTGTTTTTTGAGATTACACCCAAGTACTGCACTTCAGACTCTTTTGTTGACTATGAGGCCTATTTCATTTTTTTTAATGGGATTCTTGCCCACAGTACTAGATATAATAGTCATCTAAATTTAATTTACCCATTCCCATCTCTTTTAGTTCACTGATTCCTGACATGTCAATATTCACTCTTGCCATTTCCAATTTACCACTTCAAATTTACCTTAATTCATGGATCTAACATTCCAGGTTCCTATGCAATATTGTTCCTTACCACATCATATTTTACTTTCACCACCAGGCACCCCCACAATTGAGCATCATTTTTGCTTTGGCCCAGCCTCTTAGTTCTTTCTGGAGCTAATTTTCCACCCTTCCCCAGTATCATATTAGACATCTTCCAACCTGTAGGGCTCATCTTCTAAAAAAACAAATGTAAATATTTTTGAAGAATATAAAATATTTGATTAACTGAATTTATTAGCAATACTAGATATGCATCTTTGACTAAATGAATTGTCCAAAATATACACAGAAAATGGACAAACACATAAAGAACTGTAAATAATCATGAAAGTGAAGAATGTAATCAATGAATAAGAGTCTTGATACATCTAGGAACAAACCTGAATTACTGAAGACTATTACCAAGTGAAAAGTTAGTCTATAATAGTAACATGAAGAAAAGAGAAAAATATGTGAATGTAAAATGTTTAATTATGTCTGAATCCTTACTTATAAATGTATAAAATATGTTTTTTCAGAAAGACAGAACACTTATTTTATTTCTATAATTTTTGTCTTTCTTTCCATAAGAAAAAATCCTAAAACAGAAATTCTGAGAAATGACAGTACAAAATCATCTAACTAGTACTATACATTCAATATATATTTCATTCATTATCTTATGAATTCATGTTAAAATTAGCTGCAGTTGCATTGGTTCATTTGAACTTACTGACATTAACATTCTAAAAATGTTAAAATATCAGGAAATATTTCAAAATATAATAGGGCATAGAATTCAAAATTGTTTTCAACTTTGGTATCACTCGTAATGGAAAAGTAATATTATCAGAAGTTTTCTTCCGAGCTTTCTTTCTATAGGTATTTTGACTCAGAGTATTTAAAAGGTTAGCAATTGACAGATCTTATGGAATAATTCAGATATTTTTCTGCATTTTAAATGGCAGATCTGCCTTAAGTCAGATGGATAATGACTGATTCAAGCCAATTTTCTCCAGGAACATCATAGGTATGAAATCATAATGTTCACTGTACTTTAGAGGAAAAGCATCAAGACAGAAGGAAATCATTTAATACTTTAAAATATATGTTAAAGAAACAAGATAATTTTATTCTTCATTAACTTACTCTTTTAAGCTATGCTTCAGTTACAAGTAACAAATTAAATCAATATAAGCTAATGACAAATGTTGGTGTTTGAAAAAACATATTTGAGTCAAAATATAACACTATGTGCCTGGGGAAGGGGCTTTACTCCTCTGAGCATCAGTTACCACGTTTGAGAGAAAGAGAGAGACAGAGCAAGAGAAAAAGCCTTCATAATGTTTTTTAAGGTTATATGAGATAATGAATATAACAACATGTAATAAATATACAGTAAGTTGTAGATGGCTTTAAAAAGTGCATAATAGATGATAATATTTGGACATTTGCCTACTCTTGCTATTAACTGCTGGCATAGGACTTAAGTGTTTATTCAAACAAGGCAAAAATCCAAACCTTCTCAAATGACTTTTTTCTCAGCCTTAGATTGGCATATTGCCACACACTAACACCTTGAAATCTTCACCTCCTGGTAATTGAGATTTAAAATTTTATGGTAAGGAATGAATTAGTTGATGGCAAGATTAGGTTACCAAGAACACACAAGTATCTTGTCTCCCATCTCTTTGTTTCATGTCCAGGATGAGATTTTGATTATAATACAAAATATCAAGATAAACTGAACACATCTTTAATTTATATTCTGTTGGTCCCTATTCTTTTATCAACAAAGGTATAGTTGAATAATCAAATGAAAAAATATAAAAAACTGGAACAAAATTGTCTTGGAATAATAAGTCTTTTTGTTTAATTATTTTTTATTTCAAATGAAACATATGTAGGAGAGTGAAAATTAAGAGAGGAAGAAAAGGAAAGTATCAATATAATCTAAAGTGTCTTCACTGTCTTTGAGGCCTTTTTGTTGAAAAATGCCTGTTTTAAATGCACATGTTATAAGAAGAACCATGTTTATGGAAATGGAATGTTTATGAAAATGAGGATAAAAAGCATTCTGATTAATGAATACATCTTTACATGTAGCACAAATTCAATTTTCCTTTAAACTTATTTTATTTTTTTTCTCTTTAGTGTTTTGTTACACTAAGAATGTTATGTTATCCTAAGAATGTCACAGAAACTATGCTTTTTATTCAGTAAAGTCTTCCTTGATGTTACATTCTTTGAATAAAACTACAGATATTTATTATAAATACACTTGAGTGATGTTTATCATGTCCAGATTAGAGGTTTCTTATCTATGAAAATAAGAATAAATATGCATGTAGCATCCAAATGTTTGTATGATTTATCTGTTCACCATATGACTATTACTTCAAATGCCACTCATCCTGGGCTCAATGAAGAGTTTCATATAATGTAATATATGTAATATCACTAGATAGACAATATATATAGAATAAGTTTTTTAAATCAACATGACCTGTTACTACATGACCTGTTACTCATTCTTTTCAAAGGGTTTTTAAATTTATCTTAAATTTACATGTATCCCCAAAGGTTGATTAATCAAACTACAGACAAATATTTTTGAATCATCTTATTTAAAAATTTATTTAATAATTTAAATATAAAAACACTGTTTCAAGATACATTTTTCAATTCATAATATATTTTTTGCAGTCATTCATATAAACGAACCTAATTTTTCTTCTCAAACACCATTCTTCTCTATATTTTACCTGCCATATCCAAAGAAATCCTTCCTATTTCAAATATATTCTCTCTATCCTACATAGATGGTATTTTTCATCTGCCTGATGATTTTCTGACTTAGCAGAAGTGAATTGATGACTGTTACTTTTCTATAATGTTAAATAAATTCTTCATTTTGTTATAACTGGAAGCATACCTTCTGTTGCCCAGTGACTTGATGGCTGTTGTTTCCTTGTGAACGGATAGACAATTCTGAATGGGATGTCACAGAATATGTGGTTGATTACCATGAAAACAGTAGTTTCAATTTGAGGATACGAATGCTGGTTTAAGGCTATTGTAGTCATCACAAACTCATCCATGAGTATCACATATTGCTGATACAATAGCATTCAGTTCAGTTCAGTAGCTCAGTCGTGTCTAAATCTTTGCAACCCCATGATTCACACCAGGCCAGGCCTCCCTGTCCATCACCAACTCCCGGAGTTCACCTAAACTCATGTCCATCGAATCGCCGATGCCATCCAGCCATCTCATCCTCTGTCGTCCCCTTCTCCTCCTGCCCCAATCCCTCCCAGCATCAGAATCTTTTCCAATGAGTCAACTCTTCGCATGAGGTGGCCAAAGTATCGGAATTTCAGCCTCAGTATCAGTCCTTCCAATGAAAACCCAGGACTAATCTCCTTTAAGATGGACTGGTTGGATCTTCTTGCAGTCCAAGGGATTCTCAAGAGTCTTCTCCAACACCACAGTTCAAAAGCATCAATTCTTCTAATAGACAGAGTGCCTGATGAACTATGGACGGAGGCTTATGACATTCTACAGGAGTCAGGGATCAAGAACATCCCCCTGGAAAAGAAATGCGAAAAAGCAAAATGGCTGTCTTGGGAGGGCTTACAAATAGCTGTGTAAAGAAGAGAAGCAAAAACCAAAGGAGAAAAGGAAAGATATAAGCATTTGAATGCAGAGTTCCAAAGAATAGCAAGGAGAGATAAGAAAGCATTCCTCATCGATCAGTGCAAAGAAATAGAGGAAAACAACAGAATGGGAAAGACTAGAGATCTCTTCAAGAAAATTAAAGATACCAAGGGAACATTTCCTGCAGGGATGGGCTCGATAAAGGACAGAAATGGTATGGACTTAACAGAAGCAGAAGATATTAAGACAAGGTGGCAAGAATACACAGAAGAACTGTACAAAAAAGATCTTCATGACCCAGATAATCACGATGGTGTGATCACTCACCTAGAGCCAGACATCCTGGAATGTGAAGTCAAGTGGGCCTTAGAAAGCATCACTCACTACAAACAAAGCTAGTGGAGGTGATGGAATTCTAGTTGAGCTGTTTCAAATCCTGAAAGATGATGCTGTGAAAGTTCTGCACTCAGTGTGCCAGCAAATTTGGAAAACTCAGCAGTGGCCAGAGGCCTGGAAAAGGTCAGTTTTCATTCCAATCCCAAAGAAAGGCAATGCCAAAGAATGCTCAAACTACCACACAATTGCACTCATCTCACACCCTAGTAAAGTAATGCTCAAAATTCTCCAAGCCAGGCTTCAGCAGTACATGAACTGTGAACTTCCAGGTGTTCAAGCTGGTTTTAGAAGAGACAGAGGAACCAGATATCAAATTGCCAACATCTGCTGGATCATTGAAAAAGCAAGAGAGTTCCATAAAATATCTATTTCTGCTTCATTAAATATGCCAAAGGCTTTGACTGTGTGGATCATAATAAACTGTGGAAAATTATGAAAGAAATGGGAATACCAGACCACCTGACCTGCCTCTTGAGAAACCTATATGCAGGTCAGGAAGCAACAGTTAGAACCATAATATTAGCTCAGGGATATTGACCTTTAGCTGACTTTGTGATTTTGACAAGTTTTAAATTTGCAAATAAAGCGAAGAGGGAAAAAGTGCCTGTATCCAGAAGGCTTTAAATTAAACAAGGAATAATTTTTCCAACACTCTGGTCTGCTTAAACTTATAATGGATGTTGGGTTTATGCCAGTGGGAAGATTGCAGAGATATTTTAAAGCAGTCTCTCTCCATCTGAATTTGCTAACATCTCCTGTGCTTCAAATTCTGTGCCTAGCACCTAAAAGATAAAGTAAGAATCAACCTTTCTTCATAGAACTTATAGAGAAATAGACAAGAAAGCAATCATGATACAGTGAAAATAAAGGTCTTTGACTGGAGAAGGACTGTGTACTAAAAGCAGTAAATGCCAGGCTTCCTACAACAGACTGGGTTATTAAATTTTTTAACCTGATATCTGGTGTATATAAGTAGACAATGTACATTAACTTAGCCTGCATTTTATGGGATTGTTCTAACCACTACCTTTAATGAGCTGTGGGGAAAAGTGAGGTTTCTCACTGTAACTTTTCTCTGAAGAAGGAGCAAATTACCACTCAACTATAAAAATAAGTAACTGACTTGAGTACATATTTGGTTGCCCTAAGATCAGCTTGCACAAAAGTACTGGCTAATCACACAACCTGAACTTCTCTCTCACATATTACATTGGTTCAGATAACACCTGAATCAAACTGAGGGTCAGCATAGCTAAGATGTGCAGTGAAAAAAAAAGCAAAACTAGGAGTCCTTGTTAAATTCACCCATTGACTGGTAACTGGACTAATCAGCTAGCTGTCTGTTGCCATTAATATGTGACCATTAATATGTTTACAAGTTGATAAACATGACAATGAAAGGAAAATATATACACACAATACATTTTTAGAGAAACAAAGCAATATTTTGTGGGAAAATAATGGAGCAAGGGAAGTAGAGAAATTAAGAGAACCCTGGTCCCCTAAAATAAGAGTGCCAAACAGGAGAAAATAAAGAATCAACATTTGGGGGAGTGGGTAACTGCTGAAAACAAACTCTGGTCTTTTTTGAAACTAGCATATCCTTTACTACAAAGTAAGATGTAGTAAAGGTGAAAAGAAAAGAAAAAGAGATCAAAAAGTCACGATATTTGATTTGAGGAATGACAAAAATGGCTTTAATATATTTGCAGTAATTGAAAAAGAATGTCTCCTACTAAGAATTTTGACATATATTGAGAAATTCCAAAATAACCCAATTGATAAGATCATTTAAGTTCCCCTGTGAGGCATAAGTTTGAATTATGAATGGCAAAAGATATCACCTTACCCTAAAATAGAAAAGCCACAAAAGAAAAAAAAAAATCAATACCCAGATACTTTGTCATCTAACAGTTTGCACTGACATTTATGGACTAAATTATTTTGCACATATTTCAAAAATCTTAATCTAAACAAACAACAAATACATATATTTGACACAAAATATTTTGTTGCAGTTTATGAATTCTCTCTAAAGAAATGATCTGAAAATATCTGTCTATATTATTTATACTTAGCACATTTTTGTCAATATTGCAATTTTTGCTCCATTTTTCACAACAATGAGAGCTAATTGCAATTCATGTCAGATTCTCAGTTGAAACATGGATGTTTGGGGAGGATAAGAAATCATGACCATTCTCTTCTCTGTGCATCATTTAAGAATCAGAATAGGTCACTTGAATTTTATCAGGTTGACTTACTATAAAAGTAGTTTTACAGATATAGTGTGTTTTGGCTGTTGTAGATTTTTGACATCATATGGAATTCAACATTCAACATTTAAATATATTCCAAAGGCTCTCCCAATTATGTTTTCCACTGTATAATCTTTCTGCTGTTTTGATATGGTTTTATAGGGATTATGTGAGATATGGCATACAGAGGCCTTAGAGAAAGATTACTTTTCAGCACTCAGCTACTTTAGTCATAATTAGTGTCATTGTGATATATTCCTCCTTGATTATTTTAAACATGTTTTTTGCAGTATATTCCTTATTTATGTTCAATGGATAATTTTACATCTTTTAAATTTTACATTGTATAATATTTTATATTGCTATATAATCTCTCATAATGATATGAATTCTCACATTCTTGAGAGTGACTACGATGCTTTTCATGATTTTCAGTTTTATCCCTTTGTGTTTATGTTCTTTGCTGTGAATTTTTTTCCTGGATAATATCCTTTCCAGGAGGTGACTCTGGCTCATTCTCTATGTTTGTGAGCACATATGGGTTTGGTATGTTAATTTGTCCTGATCTTAAAATATTCTCCTGCTTTGAATCAATTTTTCCATTGGATCAGCATGGTGAGGACTGGGTGACATGTTTTCCTGCAAACATGGCTAAGGTTGAAAAAAGTTAGCTTCATCCTCTTTTGTGCATAATCCTTCCTTGATTTACAACAGGAAGTCCAGAGCTGGCTCTGAGGTACTCTATGAAAATAGCCCCAGATTCTATCTAAAATGGCTTTCAAACTGCAGCCCTGAAGTTCTGCCTTTGATATCTGCACAGTATCCATTCTACAACTTTATTTCTCTGACATTCGGTGTTACATATTTCCTTTCTGTTCTAGTTCTGGAGGTTTTTCTTTGTTACCTTTGCATCTGGGAATATATTTTAAAGTATTTTAAATGTATTCTAGTGATGCTAATGTGCTTGGATCAGTAAGATATATCTTAATATATGTTCAATCCCGTGCCTTGACTTTGACGCTGATAAGTGTTTTCATTTTTTTTTTCATTTTTTAATAATCAGGCATATCAAGAATTGACATGGCCTGTGAGTAGCAAATACAAAGCATAATTACAATGGTAATTCAAGAAATTGTAAGATCTGTCTCAAATTTATTGACTATTGTGAAGTATTAGATTTAATGTCAAGATGTGGACAAAATGGAATTTTAAAGAACTTAGTAATGAAATAACTTTTTAGTGTTCTGAGACTAATCAATTTTTAATGTACTACATCTGGAAAAAATGGATAATAATATCAATAATGTCAGTAATAAAAACACCTAACGCTTACTGAGTGATTAGGTGCTAAATACTCTACTGACTGTTTCACATTTATCTCTTTTAATTGTTATAGCCATCATTTCAGGAGTTATTTCTATTATACCTATTCCACAGATGAAGAAACTGAGTGCAGAAAGTTAAGTAGTTTTCCTGAGGTTGAATAGTCATATGTTGAGTATCCAGAATTCAAACTTAGCTTGATTTTAGAATTTATAGCTTTACCATCTTTCTGACAACTTAATTTAATATTGAATCATATTGATTATAATTCTGGTTTATTACATATGTTGTTTAAAATAGATCTTATTCCTGGTTCCAAGACTAGAGTGACACAGTCTTACTTTTCAAAGAATCAAATACTCTGTCAAAAGCTGAGACTGAAATTAGAATTATTTTTAACTCCAGATGATTTATAGGCCACATGGATTATTTTCTATATAACAATTACATAAATTATATTTTAATTTTCTATAAACATTTGTGAAAACAGCATGCAACCAGCATTGCAGTCTTGGAAAAATAGTTTCCTTGAACAATGTTAGAAAATAGAAATATTAGTGGAAAGAGGTGCTGTTAAGAGATACCATTTATCAGAGGCTGTTTAGGGCAGTTTTTAGCCTTTTCTATAGCTAAATGACATTAAACATACCCAGTTGTCAGAGTGCCATTCTGTGGTGAATATTCTGACTGTGAGAGTTTTCCAAAGCCTGAGACTAACCATAGTAGCATTTAGATGTAGGCGTTACTGTCCACCAGAGGAGGTTAGCGTGCTTTTTGTTTGCTTGACATAAATCTCTGGGCAACAACAAATGAACCTCTATTCCAGCTGCTTTTCAAATGCAAGCTTTGTTCCTTTTTGGTTTTTCTAAGGCAGATGCATCACATGAAGTGGTAGGAAGAGAGACTGAGAATTCAGAAAACATTTTTTGGAGTTAATATTTCTCACTTAAAGACAGATACCACAATTGTATTGCATCAGTAACTCAAATATTCTTGACTTCTTAATTAGAGAGATAAATCCAAAAATGTATAGTTACTAAAATTTAATGATTCTAATTAAATATAATTTTAATGGAATTCTTTTTGAAGCTTTTCAGTAGTTTTGATTTTTTCTTTATAAAAAGATCCATAGTTTTTGTTAAGTACTATGTATTCTACCTGATATATATGTATATATCTATACACTCCATATATATATATATATATATATATATATATATCCACTGCATCTATATATGTATATGTATTTACACATTCATATGATTTTAATAAAACACTGACTCTTTAATCTGACAAACATAAAAGGAGGAATGTTCTATAGGCTAATATTATATACACTGCTACTTGACCCACTCTAGTATTCTTCCTGATAAATCCTATGGACAGAGAAATTTAGTGGGCTACAGTCCATGGGGTCACAAAGAGTCAGATATGACTCAGCAACTAACACTTTCACTTTCACTGCTACTTGACTGTATTATTTTGCTGGTTATGATAATTTTCATCTGTTTCTGAAAATCATTCCATTATGCTGTCATATCAATGATGAATAGCAACAGTTTTACCTGCCCCTTGCCAATTATTACATTTCTAAATTTACCCATCTTTTAATCTCACATGCTAGTAAAGTAATGTTCAAAATTCTTCAAGCCAGGCTTCATAAATACATGAACCGTGAACTTCCAGATGTTCAAGCTGGTTTTAGAAAAGGCAGAGGAACCAGAGATCAAATTGCCAACATATGCTGGATCATGGAAAAAGCAAGAGAGTTCCAGAAAAACATCTATTTCTGCTTTATTGACTATGCCAAAGCCTTTGACTGTGTGGATCACAAGAAACTGTGGAAAATTCTGAAAGAGATAGGAATACCAGATCAGCTGACCTGCCTCTTGAGAAATCGGTATGCAGGTCAGGAAGCAATAGTTAGAACTGGACATGGAAAAACAGACTGGTTTCAAACAGGAAAAGGAGAACGTCAAGACTATATTGTCACCCTGCTTATTTAACTTATATGCATCATGAGAAACGCTGGGCTGGAAGAAGCACAAGCTGGAATCAAGATTGCTGGGAGAAATATCAATAACCTCAGATATGTAGATGACACCACCTTTATGGCAGAAAGTGAAGAGGAACTCAAAAGCCTCTTGATGAAATTGAAAGAGGAGAGTGAAAAAGTTGTCTTAAAGCTCAACATTCAGAAAATGAAGATCATGGCACCCGTTCCCTTCACTTCATGGGAAATAGGTGGGGAAACAGTGGAAACAGTGTCAGACTTTATTTTTTGGGGCTCCGAAATCACTGCAGATGGTGATTGCAGCCATGAAATAAAAAGATCCTTACTCCTTGGAAGGAAAGTTATGACCAACCTAGATAGCATATTCAAAAGCAGAGACATTACTTTGCCAACAAAGGTCTGTCTAGTCAAGGCTATGGTTTTTCCAGTAGTCATGTATGGATGTGAGAGTTGGACTGTGAAGAAAGCTGAGTTCCAAAGAATTGATGCTTTTGAACTGTGGTGTTGGAGAAGACTCTTGAGAGTCCCTTGGACTGCATGGAGATCCAGCCAGTCCATTCTAAAGGAAATCAGTCCTGGCTGTTCTTTGGAAGGACTGATGCCAAAGCTGAAACTCCAGTACTTTGGCCACCTCATGCAAAGAGTTGACTCATTGGAAAAGACTCTGATGCTGGGAGGGATTGGGGGCAGGAGCAAAAGGGGACGACCGAGGATGAGATGGCTGGATGGCATCACTGACTCCATGGACGTGAGTCTGAGTGAACTCCAGGAGTTGGTGATGGACAGGGAGGCCTGGAGTGCTGCAATTCATGGGATCTCAAAGAGTCGGACACGACTGAGTGACTGAAGTGAATTGAATATTCCGTTATGCTATGTTTGTGAGGGTGTGTTTATACACCACATCTTTATCTATTTGTCTACCAGTGGCCTGGTAGGCTGCAGTCGATGGGGTCCCTAAGAGTCGGACACGACTTAGTGACTTCACTTTCACTTTTCACTTTCATGCATTGGAGAAGGAAATGGCAACCCACTCCAGTGTTCTTGCCTGGAGAATCCCAGGGACGGGGGAGCCTGGTGGGCTGCCGTCTATGGGGTCGCAGAGAGTTGGACACAACTGCAGTAACTTAGCAGCAGCAGCAGTAGCAGCAAACACATAGGTTGCTTCTTTATCTTGACTAAAAGCTGCAATGAATGGTAGGGTGCATAATTCTAAGAGAAATAAATAACTCAGAATGAGAAAGATAAATACTGCATGATCACACTTATTAACTCTTACTTGCTCAATCATGAGTGACTCTTGGCCGACCCCATGAGATGTAGCCTGCCAGGCTCCTCTATCCATGGGATGTCCCAGGCAAGAATACTGAAGTGAGTTGCCATTTCCTTCTCCAGGGGAATCTTCCCAGACCAGGGACTGAACCCAGGTCTCCTGCTTTGCAGGCAAATTCTTTATCATCTGAGCCACCCGGGAAGCTCCAGGCACTTACATGTGAGATCTAAATAAACAAATAAAGCAAACAAAATATAAATAGACACATACATACAGAGAACAAAGGAATGGATGTTAGAATGGCAGGGGATAAAAGGGTAGGAGAGACAGGTAAAGAGGATTAAGAGGTATAAATCTCCAGTTGTGTAAGTCATGGGATGTCATACACAGTATAAGGAACACAGTCAATAATATTGTAATAATTTTAATATCAGGACAGATGATTATTAAAATTATTACATAACATGATCATTTCATAATGTATGCAAGTGCCAAATTCATAGGCAATACGCTGAAGTTAGCATAATATAGTTGTATGTCAACTACATTTCAATACAAAACAGTTTAAAATTCCCTTCTTTTTTGAAAGTATTAATCGAATGTTTTGAAAGAATTAATCTGAAAATTGACTTGTCTGATCTTCAAATGCTTATTTGAGTGTTCAGGTAAAATCGCCAGGGGTTTGAAGAAGTTAGTTCTTTGAAAAAATCTGTATTTTCTCATTGTAAATAAGTCTGTTAAAAGTTTTGGTAACAAACGTTTCTAGACCATTACTCATTTTTTGCAATTTTTAAAAATATTTTTGTGTAGAGTTAAAATATTTTATCATTTTGTCTTTTATATTTTATCCAATTCTTTAGTGGTTATTTTTAACTTTAAATAGATATTTATTGAGTCATGAGATTATCCATAAGTTTATCTATTATTTTTTCAAATAATAATTAATATTTAAAAATGATATTAGTGTTAGTTTTCTTGTTTTTAAAATAATAACATAAAATATATTTTCTTATTAATTTTGAGCTTTTAAAAATTGAGTGACAGTTATTTTATCTTTGATTCATACTAATTTTATGTTTTCTCTCTATAAGCAGTTAGTGAAATATATAAAGCAATATATAATACAGTCATACAGTCTTTGTATAGCATCTATACTATACTATATATTATAGTATATTATATGCTATACTACAGAATATAGATATTACATATCATTATAGACAGTTATATAGTTATATATATATGTATATATATATATATATATATAGTGTTACATATGTATATCTATAGATACATATTAACAGTAAAGTGTTAACTCACTGAGGGCTTGGGGACTCAAACTCTGCCATTTCAAAGAAAAGACTCATCTTTAACCCATTCTTGGAGATGTACTATGAACCATTGGAATTCTGCCTGATAAGAGTGTGTTTTAAGAGTGTCTGTACTTCTACATAGGGACTTCCCTGGTGGCTCAGATGGTAAAGCATCTGTCTACAATGCGGGAGACCCGGGTTCAATCCCTGGGTTGGGAAGATCCCCTGGAGAAGGAAATGGCAATCCACTCCAGTACTACTGCCTGGAAAATCCCATGGACAGAGGAGCCTGGTAGGCTACAGTCCATGGGGCTGCAGAGAGTCGGACATGACTGACATATGGAGTCTTTGGTTATGCCATACAGTTTGTGGTAGCAATGCAATTAATAGTGAGTGTTTATTTGTGTTCACCTGTGGTCTCAAGCTCTGCTTTATCAGCTCTCTGCAGAGGGGAGGGAGAGAGATGAACACTAAACAGTTAATAACAGACCTGTGAATATCTAATGCCCACATCCACCTCCAGTAAAAACCTCCCTGGGCACCAGTTTCAGATGAGCATCCTTGCTTGTCAATACTGTATCATTGCAAGAAGAATTAAGTGCTGTATGCATCACTCCATGGGGAAAGGACAACTAAATGCTCATGACTGGTTTCTCTGTAAGTCATATGCACCTTTGCCTTTGCTCATTTAAATTTGTGGCCCTTCACTGTAAGAAACTATAACCATGAATATAACAGCTTATCTGTGTTCCATTACTCTTTCTAGTAAATCATTGAATGAGTATAATCTCTGACATATATACATACACATTTTTCCTTTTCTATTAACTTTTCTGGCTTCTCCCTCTGTTGTCTGTCCCCTACCACACAATTTTAGTCAAAGTAATTATTGTTTTCTGTGTTTACCTTCATACTTTAAATATAATTATAACCTTCTTGTTCTGCCATATTTACATAATTTATGGCTTCCAACTATTAAAGAAAAATAAGAAACTATATTTATGGTCTATCTTCTATTATCTTCTATGGTTTTTTTTTACATTATTTTGACAGTGGTTGGAAAAAGTGCGCATTCTATTGTCATACTTAAACCACATTAGTTTTCATCTTAACTCTGCAGTTAAATATACCAACACTTATTTCTGGTCTTTTGTTGCAATTTCACAGGTTATCTTCATTGAGAGATAATTAATCTTTCAAGAGTTTTCTTCAACAAAGCTCATTGGAACAATATTTATTGGTATAGTTTTATAGAACTATTAAATTTATATTTGAATATAGACTGTCTAAATAAAAATTATTACTGTCTTCCTTTTATTCATCAAATATCCTATAGATACAGCTGAATTTTCATTTAAGTTTATTGTGTGGAAGCCTGGGTTCTTATTCTGCTTTAAAACAGCTTAGAAAACTTTGCTTGACTCTCCAAAGTGTGCTTTTCTTATACTTAATTACCATAAACTTAATTAGGATATGCTTGATGTGGGCAACTGTCTTTGACTCATCGTGGTCCCATTGAAAGTCAGTGTCCCATTTGCTTAGGATTGGCATGCCCAAAGGAAAAGAACAAAACATGCAACAAAAAGAAGTAGGATATAAACTTTTCTGACATTATTAAGGAAGTTAGACCTTTCTAAATCTGTACTATTTAGGATAAATTTCTTAGAATCAGAAAAGTATATCTTAGCAACTTAGTGCTTTGTGCTATTTTTTACTTTGAATTTTCTTTTTTCATTTTTATTTTCCTCCTGTTCTCTCATCTTCTTTAACCATTTTTTCATTTTTTTGTTTTTCTTCTTTGTATTGTTGTGTAATTTTTTACAAAGTTTTCTTAGGCAATATTTGGCTATATTGTGTGAGGGGGAAAAAATGATGCATTTATTACTGTTTGTGTTGAAACAGCTATTCTGTTTTGGTGTAAAGTTTTAACATAGGTATACTGGTTTCCCCAGTTAACGTGTACTTTTGACAGTGGGAATGAAAACTGCATACTCTTTAAGGAATATCAATACTCAATTGGAGACCATTTACTTAGAGATTATCTTTCAAGGAGGTTAAATAAGACACTTCCTGAAACAGTTGCCAGTATTAATCAATGACATTGATCAATGGAACAAATTTCATTGAGATTTATTAAGAAATGAAATTCATGACAATTTGAAAAAATAATAATTACTCAAAGGACAAAATAATTTACCTAACATACTTCAAAAAAGATAGCTTAAATTGAGTTTCTCAAATCACTTTTAAAAATCATTAAAAATAAAAATATTTAAAATATTAAATGAAAATTATTTAATATTTAAAAATTATTATAAAGTGTGTAAATGTTATCCACCATGCACTTTGTGTTTGTAAACATACTTAGCTGCTCCTATACCCACGTCTTGACATTAACATTAACTGAAATTGTCCTGTGCTGATACTGTATTCTGCTATCTTTGTCCTGATAAATTCAAATGAAAATAATTTGCATTTTAACTCTATAAAGTTTAATACTGAAATTTGCTCTTGACACAATGAAAGTGTGAAGAAATAATTTAATTTAAATGAATAAATCATTCCATTCAATATGCAAAATATGCATCATTGCCAAGTAAAAGGTAAATGACATCATTCCACACTCTACAAACAGAGATTTTTGTGGTATTCCAAATAGAAAAGGCAGTGCTAAAACAAATTAATTGCACAGAATAGACATTTAAATAAAAACTATCTGAGAGTCTCTGATTTCCTGTTTACTCAAACCTTGTTAAACTCAAATAAATGTATTGATAAATATTTCATTTGTTGGTACTACTTAGGGCTTGTGATAGAAAACAACTTCTAAGTAACTTAAGCAAAGTTGGAAGTTTAGTGATTTGTGAATCTAAAAGTTCCACAGGTGCATCTGATGTGAAAAATACTGGAATTACAACATCGTAAATGTCATCAGGACAGGTTTTTTTTTTTTTTTTTTTTTTTTTTTATCCTTTAGTTCTATTTCAAATGTGTTGCCTGTAGTATCAGCAAAAGTTCAGCTCAGTTCAGTTCAGATCAGTCGCTCAGTCGTGTCCGAATTTTTGCGACCCCATGAATCGCAGCACTCCAGGCCTCCCTGTTCATTACCATCTCCCGGAGTTAACTCAGACTCAGGTTCATCGAGTCCGTGATGCCATCCAGCCATCTCATCCTCGGTCGTCCCTTCTTCTCCTGCCCCCAATCCCTCCCAGCATTAGAGTTTTTTACAATGAGTCAACTCATCTCATGAGGTGGCCAAAGTGCTGGAGCTTCAGCTTCAGCATCATGCTTCCAAAGAAATCCCAGGGTTGATCTCCTTCAGAATGGATGGGTTGGATCTCCTTGCAGTCCAAGGGACTCTCAAGAGTCTTCTCCAATACCACAGTTCAAAAGCATCAATTCTTCGGTGCTCAGCCTTCCTCACAGTCCAACTCTCACATCCATACATGACCACAGGAAAAACCATAGCCTTGACTAGACGGACCTTAGTCGGGAAAGTAATGCCTCTGCTTTTGAATATACTATCTAGGTTGGTTATAACTTTTCTTCCAAGGAGTAAGCGTCTTTTAATTTCATGGCTGCATTCACCATCTGCAGTGATTTTGGAGCCCAAAAAAATAAAGTCTGACACTGTTTCTACTGTTTCCCCATCTACATCCCATGAAGTGATGGGACCAGATGCCATGATCTTCGTATTCTGAATGTTGAGATTTAAGCTAACTTTTTCACTCTCCTCTTTCACTTTCATCAAGAGACTTTTTAGCTCCTCTACACTTTCTGCCATAAGGGTGATGTCATCTGTGTATCTGAGGTTATTGATATTTCTCCTGGCAAACTTGATTCCAGCTTGTGTTTCTTCCAGTCCAGCGTTTCTCATGATGTACTCTGCATAAAAGTTAAATAAGCAGGGTGACAATATACAGCCTTGACGTACTCCTTTTCCTATTTGGAACCAGTCTGTTGTTCCATGTCCAGTTCTAACTGCTGCTTCCTGACCTGCATACAGATTTCTCAAGAGGCAGGTTAGGTGGTCTGGTATTCCCATCTCTTTCAGAATTTCCCACAGTTTATTGTGATCCACACAGCCAAAGGCTTTGGCATAGTCATAAAGCAGAAATAGATGTTTTTCTGGAACTCACTTGCTTTTTCCATGATCCAGCAGATGTTGGCAATTTGATCTCTGGTTCCTCTGCCTTTTCTAAAACCAGCTAGAACATCAGGGAGCTCATGGTTCACGTATTGCTGAAGACTGGCTTGGAGAATCTTGAGCATTATTTTACTAGCATGTGAGATGAGTGCATTTGTGCAGTAGTCTGAGCTTTCTTTGGCATTGCCTTTCTTTGGGATTGGATTGAAAACTGACCTTTTCCAGTCCTGTGGCCACTGCTGAGTTTTCCAAATTTGCTGGCATATTGACTGTAGAACTTTCACAGCATCATCTTTCAGAATTTGAAACAGCTCAACTGGAATTCCATCACCTCCACCAGCTTTGTTCATAGTGATGCTTTCTAAGGCCCACTTGACTTCACTTTCCAAGATGTCTGGCTCTAGATTAGTGATCACATCATCATGATTATCTGGGTCGTGAAGATCTTTTTTGTACAGTTCTTCCATGTATTCTTGCCACCTCTTCTTAATATCTTCTGCTTCTGTTAGGTCCATACCATTTCTGTCCTTTATAGAGCCCATCTTTGCATGAAATGTTCCCGTGGTATCTCTAATTTTCTTAAAGAGATCTCTAGTCTTTCCCATTCTGTTGTTTCCTCTATTTCTTTGCATTGAATGCTAAAGAAGGCTTTTTTATCTCTTCTTGCTATTCTTTGGAACTCTGCATTCAGATGCTTATATCTTTCCTTTTCTTATTTGCTTTTCACCTCTCTTCTTTCCACAGCTATTTGTAAGGCCTCCCCAGACAGCCATTTTGCTTTTTTGCATTTCTTTTCCATGGGGATGATCTTGATCCCTGTCTCCTGTACAATGTCATGAACCTCATTCCATAGTTCACCAGGCACTGTATCTATCAGATCTAGGCCCTTAAATCTATTTCTCACTTCCACTGTATAATCATAAGGGATTAGATTTAGGTCATACCTGAATGGTCTAGCAGTTTTCCCTACTTTCTTCAATTTAAGTCTGAATTTGGTAATAAGGAGTTCATGATCTGAGCCACAGTCAGCTCCTGGTCTTGTTTTTGTTGACTGTATAGAGTTTCTTCATCTTTGGCTGCATAGAATATAATCAATCTGATTTTGATGACCATCTGGTGATGTCCATGTGTAGAGTCTTCTCTTGTGTTGTTGGAAGAGGGTGTTTGCTATGACCAATGCATTTTCTTGGCAAAACACTATTAGTCTTTGCCCTGCTTCATTCCTCATTCCAAGGCCAAATTTGCCTGTTACTCCAGGTGTTTCTTGACTTCCTAGTTTTGCATTCCAGTCCCCTATAATGAAAAGGACATCTTTTTGGGGTGTTAGTTCTAAAAGGTCTTGTAGGTCTTCATAAAACCGTTCAACTTCAGCTTCTTCAGTGTTACTGGTTGGGGCATAGACTTGGATAACTGTGATGTTGAATGGTTTGCCTTGGAGACGAACAGAGATCATTCTGTCATTTTTGAGATTGCATCCAAGTGCTGCATTTCAGACTCTTTTGTTGACATTGTACAAAAGTCTGTCACCAGTAGATTCAGAAAAGAAAAATTAAAAAAAAGATAGGAATATTCTATTCAAAATAACCAGTCTCACTTTTGACCATATTGATTTATCAGACCATTGCTAAACCAGGATATATTCCCAGAAGAAAAGAGAACATTTAAGGGTAAGATCTAGATAATAGATTATAACTGAAATAAAGTGATAGATTGGCTTGAATCATTGAAATCAGAGTAGGAGAGTGTTTTATCAAAAATAGATGCTGCAAGAAAAGGTGGCATGAGCTGATCAGCACAAATAATATGCCAAAAAATTAAATATTCCATGAGAAGTATTCAAGGAATGACTTTTTTTCTTTTTTCTTTTTCTTTCTTTTTCTTAAGTACAACATTCTAGGTATCAAACAGTTTGCTTCTTCAGTTCATTTCAGTTCAGTTACTCAGTCGTGTCCTACTCTTTGCGACTCCATGAACCACAGCACGCCAGGCCTCCCTGTCTATCACCAACTCGCGGAGTCCACCCAAACCCATGTCCATTGAGTGGGTGATGCCATCCAACCATCTCATCCTCTGTCATCCCCTTTTCTTCCTGCTCTCAATCTTTCCCAGCATTAGGGTCTTTTCTAGAGTCAGTTCTTTGCATCATCTGGCCAAAGTATTGTAGTTTCAGCTTCAATATCAGTCCTTCCAATGCACATCCAGGACTAATCTCCTTTAGGATGGACTGGTTGGATTTCCTTGCAGTCCAAGGGACTCTCGAGAGTCTTCTCCAACACCACAGTTCAAAAGCATCAATTCTTCGGCGCTCGGCTTTTTTTCACAGTCTAAATCTCACATCCATACATGACCACTGGAAAAATAGTAGCCTTGACTAGACGGACTTTTGTTGGCAAAGTAATGTCTCTGCTTTTCAATATGCTATCGAAGTTGGTCATAATTTTTCTTCCAAAGAGTAAGCGTCTTTTAATTTCATGGCTGCAGTCACCATCTGCAGTGATTTTGGAGCCCCCCAAAATAAATACTGTATAATCTCACTTATATGTGAAAGATCAAAAATTCAAACTTGTGTAAGTGGAATAAACTTATTGTAACAGGGGTTTCAGGATGGAGTAAATGGATAGATGTTTGTCAAAGATTATAAACATTCTTTTAGAAGATAAGCAAGTTCTGGGAATCTAATGCACAGCATTTTGATTATAGTTAATTGTAATATTTCATATATCTGAAAATTGAGAGTACAACTTAAATATTTGTTTTCAGTTTTGGTGTGGTGAGACACACTGAGATAGATAACTCATAGACTTTTAGAAGTGAGATTTTTGTCAAAATTATTATTTTTTAAATTTATTTACAATAAACACAAATAATGAAAGGTATAAAGGATATGAGATACAAGTTTAATTTTAAAGTTTAAGGTCACAGATTTAAAAGCAATTTGACAACTACTTATGCATTTGTATATTCATTTAAATTGATACTCTATTTTTACGTCTTTTCTTCACCTATTTAATATAGTTATGAAGTAAATACTTAAAGTTGATTTTCCTTTAATCCATCAGTCATTCATTTGTATATAATTATTAGCATATTTTCAACTGTAGAGCAGAATATAAGTTTATTGAGTAATGACTGACAGAGCTTAAAATAAAACATGGGGAAAAATAATGACAGTTATAAATAGTAGGAAATAAGTGTGCAAATCAATCTTACAGTCTGATGAACTTGATTAATGTATAGTTGCTTTTCAGTAGATTTGCAAAAGGAAAGCTTATTTGGGGGAGGGTGGAGAAATTGTAAGCTCAATGTCAGGATCTATTTGGCTTTAAGAATTTGTGATTAAAAATACTGTCTGGCTAATGAAAGTGATAGTCTGTAAGTTCTCACCAAGCACACTATTTTTAAAAAAGTGTTGTGATAGCCACAAATGTTGGTGTTGCATAGAAAGAAATTGGCTGAAAATACAGCAACTCTTTGGTACACTAAGAATATCTTTTTAATGTTCCCATGAAAATAAAAAAATAATTTTTCTTAATATAAGTACATAATTATACATTAATAAAATATAAAATAAAATAAAACATATTAATATTTCAAATAACATTTCATCAAACTCCATCTACATTTACTATATATGTCTTTGAGTGTGTGTGTGCATATGCTTGTTTCATTTTAATATAAACTACTTTATTGTGGATTTCAGTGAATACTAAAACATATTGAGACACATTTTATTCATTTCCATTAATACAACACACAAAATTTTCATATTTCAGTACACAGAAACTCACAATGAACTCCATAGAGGAGAACTTGCACTAGCAATGTTTTCTGAATGTGAGATTAGAAAGTAGCAAAAATATATAACCTCAGTGTTCATGTAATAACCTAGTCATTTCTAACTTTGAAGAAAAAAAAAAACTCTTAAAAGTGATTGGATCTAAGAAAAATAAATAGCCAAGTGTTTACAACTTTGAACTAGTAATCTGTTCAAATATATAGGATATCACTTGGAAGAAAAGTTATGACCAACCTAGATAGCATATTCAAAAGCAGAGACATTGCTTTGCCAACAAACATCCGTCTAGTTAAGGCTATGGTTATTACAGTGGTCATGTATGGATGCCAGAGTTGGACTGTGAAGAAAGCTGAATGCCAAAGAACTGATGCTTTTGAACTGTGGTGTTGGAGAAGATTCTTGAGAGTCCCTTGGACTGCAAGGAGATGCAACTAGTCCATTCTAATAAAGATCAGCCCTGGGATTTCTTTGGAAGGAATGATGCTAAAGCTGAAACTCCAGTACTTTGGCCACCTCATATGAAGAGTTGACTCATTGGAAAATACTCTGATCCTGGGGGGGACTGGGTGCAAGAGGAAAAGGGACGACAGAGGATGAGAAGGATGGATGGCATCACTGACTCAATGGACTTGAGTTTGAGTGAACTCTGGGAGATGGTGATGGACAGGGAGCCCTGGCATGCTGCGATTCATGGGATCGCAAAGAGTCAGACACGACTGAGTGACTGAACTGAACTGAATCCTAAATCAGAGGAAATAAATACCAAAGTGTTTCATTGTCATAAAGTATAATTTAAAATTTAACAAAATTAATTAATTAAATTCAGTAAAGTTTAATAAATTTAAGCAGGAGACAAGATAGTGAAAACACAGAATACAGAGTTCCACAGAATAGCACAGAGAGATAAGAAAAGCTTCCTCAGTGATCAATGCAAAGAAATAGAGGCAAACAATAGAATGGGAAAGACTAGAGATCTCCTCAAGAAAATTAGAGATACCAAGGGAATATTTCATGCAAGGATGAGTACAATAAAGCACAGAAATGATATGGACCTAGCAGAAGCAGAAGATGTTAAGAAGAGGTGGCAAGAATACACAGGACAACTATACAAAAAAGTTCTTTATGATCCAGATAACCACGATGATGTGATCACTCACCTAGAGCTAGACATCCTGGAATGTGAAGTCAAGTGGGCCAGAGGAAGCATCACTATGAACAAAGCTAGTAGAGGTGGTAGAATTCCAGTTGAGTTATTTCAAATCCTAAGAGACGATCCTGTGAAAGTGCTGCACTTAATATGCCAGCAAACTTGGAAAACTCAGCAGTGACCACAGGACTGGAAAACGTCAGTCTTTATTCCAATCTCAAAGAAAGGCATTGCCAAAGAATGTTAAAACTACTGCACAGTTGCACTAATCTCACACACTAGCAAAGTAATTCTCGAAATTCTTCAAGCCAGTCTTCAACAGTATGTGAATCATGAACTTTCAGAAGTTCAGGCTGGATTTAGAAAAGACAGAGGAACCAGAGATCAAATTGCCCACATCAGTTGGATCATTGGAAAAGCACAAGAGTTCCAGAAAAACAACCACTTCTGCTTTATTGACTATGCCAAAGCCTTTGACTGTGTGGATCACAACAAACTATGGAAAATTCTGAAAGAGATGGGAATACCAGACCACCTGACCTGCCTCTTGAGAAATCTGTGTTCAGGTCAGGAAACAAACAGTTAGAACAGGACTTGGAACAACAGACTGGATCCAAATCAGGAAAGGAATATGTCAAAGCTGTTTTTATTGCTGTTTTTATTGCTTATTTAATATGTATGCAGAGTACATCATGAGAAATGCCAGGCTGGATAAAGCACAAGCAGGAATCAAGATTGCCAGGAGAAATATCAATAACCTCAGATATGCATTAGAAACCACCCTTATGGCAGAAAGTGAAAAAGAACTAAACAGCCACTTGATGAAAGTAAAAGAGGAGAGTGAAAATGTTAGCTTAAAGCTCAACATTTAGAAAACTAAGATCATGACATCCAGTCCCATCACTTCATGGCAAATAGATGGGGAAACAGTGGAAACAGTGACAGACTTTATTTTGGGGTCTCCAAAAATCACTGCAGATGGTGACTTCAGCCATGATATTGAAAGATGCTTGCTCCTAGGAAGAAAAACTGATCAATGTAAACAGCATATTTAAAAGCAGTGACATTACTTTGCCAACAAAGGTCTGTCTAGTCAAAGCTATGGTTTTCCAATAGTTGAACTATAAAGAAAACTAAGTGTAGAAGAATTGATGCTTTTGAACTGTGATGTAAGAGAAGACTCTTGAGAGTCCCTTGGACTGCAAGGAGATCAAACCATTCAATCCTAAAGATCAGTGCTGGGTGTTCATTGGAAGGACTGATGAAGCTGAAATTCCAATACTTTGGCCACCTGATGCAAAGAGCTGACTCATTAGTAAAGACCTTGATGATGAGAAAGTACGAACACAGGAAGAGAAGGGGGAGACAGACATGAAATTGCTGGATGACATCTTTGAAAAGAATTGCTTTAGTTTTTACTCAAGGAATGAGTTATAATTAACATTAAAAATTCTTTTTATATCTCTTTAACAATTGAATTCAGACAACAAAAATCCAACATCTAATTGCTAACATAGTTAAAATTGTAAAAAGAAAATTGATTGATTAAATTGATTCATTTTTTAAAAACTGACAGTGAGAAAATTTTTATATCCATAAACGGTGCAAAATATACTAATTGTGACATGATATCATTTAAATAATTGAGCCTGACATTATTTAGAAATGTTAATTTTTTTAACATCTTGGCATTTTTCACTTACCTATATGTAGATATGTAAAAGGAATTGATGAAAATCGTACTTCATTTGTAGAATTATATTACTTACTGCTGCTGTTACTGCTAAGTCGCTTCAGTTGTGTCCGACTCTGTGCAACCCCATAGATGGCAGCCTACAAGGCTCCTCCATTCCTGGGATTCTCCAGGCAAGAGTACTGGAGTGGGTTGCCATTTCCTTCTAGAGGAAATGAAAATAAAAAAAGTGAAAGTCTTAATTATTCAGTCCTGTCTGACTCTTTGCCACTTGATGGACTATAGCCTGACAGGCTCCTCTGTCCTGGGAATTCTCCAGGCAAAAATACTGGAGTGAGCAAGAACACTGGAGTGGGCAAGAATATTGGAGGGAGCAGCCATCCCCTTCTCTAAGGACTCTTCACCACTCAGGATGTGAACCCCGGTCTCCTGCATTGCCGGCATATTCTTTACTGTCTGAGGCACCAGGGAAGCTCATTAGAAAAAATGCTTCAGTTCAAATCCTTTTTAGGTTTAGCCTATAATAAAATAATAATCAGTGATGGATAAATGTGTTATTTAAATTCAGTGTCACTAGATTAAAGACATAAAGTTTAATATTCTAGTTTACTTGAACATTAACTTCCTAAAATTAAATAGAAGCTTAAAACTTAACATCATTATTGTTCCTCTCACTGTTAATTACCAAATAGTTATATTTTCTTTTATTATCCTACAATATTGATATTCAATCTTAGTTGCATTCTCGCCAGTCCAGGTTCGATAAATGATACTGAATATTTGGGGCTGGTGCACTGAGACAACCCAGAGGGATGGTATGGGGAGGGAGGAGGGAGGGGGGTTCAGGATGGGGAATACGTGTATACCTGTGGCGGATTCATGTTGATGTATGGCAAAACCAATACAATATTGTAAAGTAATTAGCCTCCAATTAAAATAAATAAATTTATATTTTAAAAAATAATAGTAAATAACAGTGCCAGTTGAGAAAATAAACTAAAATATGTTAAGTATTTTCTTGTAAAAATGAATGGCCTATAATTTCTTTCCTTTTGCCTAAAATAGGTCAGTAAGTTCCTACCTTTCTAAAATGAAAAACTTTTATCATTAGTTCTGACCAGGTAACTCAGAATTGAATATTGATATGCATTATGAAAGATTTAATTTCTGTATTTTGTTAAATACATATATTTCCAATTAAATTTCAGAACAGATCAATATTTGCTATATAAAAAGTTATAGAAATTCAGTCAAAACCAAATTAATTTAGCATTCTATTTAATGTTTAAAGCATTATCTTAGGTAAAAGTATAATTTCTATAAAATTGTATATTTTATCCTCTGTTATAACTTTATAAGACAGAAATTCTCAACTTTAAAATCGAGGAAGTGCTGAAACAGGACTGATATGAATTTATAACAAAATCTCAGTTCCAAGGAACAGTTTGAGAAACTAGGTATTAAGTTTCAACTACTGTACACCAAAAACAACAGACAAACAAACAAACATATCCTCTTGATATAGTTTCCTCTCTGTTTCCTACTAGCTGGAAAATAGTTCAATAAGGCTTTAAGCTTTAAAATGTTTATACTAAAGGACATAATTATACAGTCATCTAAATGAATAGCTTATAACAATACTGAAGAAATATTTCTCCCACCACAGATTGGATTCTTTAAGTTTAATTTGGAACTGACAAGTAAATGCAAAATATGGCCACAAAAAAAATCTCAAACTTCAAAATATTTTAAAATAAAACTCAAATATAACATGAAATCTACAGCTGGAATTTCCATTTTTTTTCAGATAGAGATTTATTTCACTTTGAGGAATATAATGGTAAACTCTGTGAAACCTATTGCTCATTATTGAAAAGCACATGAAATGTATTACCATTTCCTGAATGAGTGTTATTTAGAGTGCACATGCAGCATCAATGTTTTTGCTTTAAGAGTTTTCAAGAATCAAGTATATTATAGATCCTACAGTTTTATTTTCAGAGGAAAATTAGCACAAGAATATATATAACTATAGCCATGTACTTCTGATTTGATTTTCTAAAGTAGTTTGTGTAGACTAAGCATCCTGACGAATCTCAATAATTTAGGAATAGCCAGCAATAATAGTATACATATTCTTTCATCACAATTCTGGAATAATAATTTTTAATAGATGAAAATATACATTTGATGGCAATAAATGGAATTCTGCTTGAATTAGTAGGCTTGCATTGGAATGAAAATTATTGATCTTTACAATTAAAATGCTTCTTGATATTTTATATTTAAATATGGGGGGACATTTTATTTACTGAAAGAATCACTTTTCCTCCTGTAACAATGTGTAATAGGAATGATGTTCACATGTCAACTACTCCGTATCACCGCCAATGCAGGTAGTGACAATCAAGTTGCTATGAATACCCCAAAAGAAAACTGTTAAACAATTAAAATATACACTAATTTCCTTTTTATAAAATCATCTTCACATGTCAAACTCAAATATATTTAATACCTTATGGAGAAATCGTTGAAAAACATGGATTAATCGAATGTGTTTGTTCACACTGTTGATATAATCATAATAAATTTTACTTAATATTTGATAAACAGGTTGGATTGGCAGAGCTGAAGTAATAATCTCCAATTTCTCTTCATGACTTTCTCTAGTCTTGTGAATCATGTTTGTTATCATTGATATAAATGGATAATCTGAGTTTGTTGTTGTTCAGCTCGTTATAAAAGTTAGAAGGCAAAACGAGCCCATACATGAAAGTCCTTTGAACTAACACATAATTCTCTTGGAATATAGCATCCAAAGGAGAAAAAAGTCAGCATTTTGTACCTACTCTCTCTATGTGTGCTAATGGAGGATGAAATTTGTTCCTTTAAATAATTTTCATTGAACTGATTACCATTATCAATTTTATCTTTAAAAATCTAACTTTTATCTCCTGTTCTCTATTTATACTCTTGCATTTGGTAGTGCAATGTCTCTGTCATAATACTCCATGAATGAGAATCAGAAAATAGAATTGAAATTATGAGTATCTTAAAGTGATGCAAAGTTGCCGACTTTATCCAGTCTTTAAGTGATTCAGAGATAAGTAAGCTACTCCTCCATTTTGAAAGCTAGAGTTAAGTTCACACAAATTTATGTGGAAAAAAGTGACAATCAACTGAAACATAAATAATCTTATACTGGATCTTGAGAAAAACATGATTTTAGCAAGTTTCTGAAAGATATTCTTCTTACAGAATACTATATAATTACTAATTTTAATAGAGCATCTTCTAGAAGTATTGACTTTAAAAATATTGACAAGAGACAGAAAGGAGTCTTTGCCAATTTCTTTGGCTGGGTAAATTCTTCAGAAGGGAAGGAAATGATTTAGTAGATATCAAGTGCAAAGCACATAATGGCAAAAGTACTAATAATAGCATATATGAATGAAGTTTTGCAGCTTAATAATACTCAGGTTTCTAAAAATAAAATAGTTATTAAATTTTACCTCATCAATACCAATTTCTATGACAAATTATCACATACCAGTCATTTCAGAATATATATATTGAAGGGTAAGTAAGGAAGTCAATTAGGAATGGGAAGAAGAAAACCTTTTAAATGCTTATATTTATTTAGTGCACACTAATTAATAGCAAAAAGGCAAATATTATATGCTAGATATTGTTCTAAATATTTTACAAATACTTTGGCTCTTCATGTAAAACTTAACTTTTGTACTATAATCATACTCATATAACTGCTGCAATTGTGGACAAGGAGATTTAATAACTCGGGATCATAAAAGTCATAAGCAGAAAAGCCAAAGTTCACATATTTATCAATTATTCAATAAGGCAGTATTGTACAGTAAAGGACCTTAGAAATTTACATTGGAATTGGAATCATGTCAATCTTTTTTCCATTCTTTATAGGTAAATCTAAAAAGTATATTTGATCAAAAGTTTTAAAAACTCTATTGTATGTAATCACACAACGGAAAAGTGTAATCCTTTTCAAAGATTCAGTTCAGTTCAGTTCAGTCGCTCAGTCATGTCCGACTCCTTGTGACCCCATGAATAGCAGCACACCAGGCCGCCTTGTCCATCACCAACTCCCAGAGTTCACTCAAACTCATGTGCATCGAGTTGGTGATGCCATCCAGCCATCTCATCCTCAGCCATCCTCTTCTCCTGCCCCCAATCCCTCCCAGCATCAGGGTCTTTTCCAATGAGTCAACTCTTTGCATGAGGTGGCCAAAGTATTGGAGTTTTGGCCTCAGCATCAGTCCTTCCAACAAACACCCAGGACTGGTCTCCTTTAGAATGGACTGGTTGGATCTCCTTGCAGTCCAAGGAACTCGCAAGAGTCTTCTCCAGCATCACATTTCAAAAGCATCAATTCTTCAGCACTCAGCTTTCTTCACAGTCCAACTCTCACATCCATACATGACCATTGGAAAAACCATAGCCTTGACTACATGGACCTTTGTTGGCAAAGTAATATCTCTGCTTGCTATCTAGGTTGGTCCTAACTTTCCTTCCAAGGAGGAAGTGTCTTTTAATTTCATGGCTGCAGTCACCATTGGCAGTGATTTTGGAGCCCCCAAAAAATAAAGTCTGACACTGTTTCCAGTTTCCCCATCTATTTCCCATGAAGTGATGGGATCAGATACCATGATCTTAGTTCTCTGAATGCTGAGCTTTAAGACAAGTTTTTCCACTCTCCTCTTTCGCTTTCATCAAGAGGCTTTTTAGTTCCTCTTCACTGGATTTCAAAAATAATGCATTAATGTCAAACTATTAAAATATGAGGAGACAGTTTTCTTGCTTCAGGAGTAAAGATCCTTTCTAGTAAAAAACTCACAAAATAATAAAATATAATTCATGAGATTCATGTCATGGTTTAAAATACAAACTAGTAAATAGAATGAAATGAATGAAAGATAATTTGTTCTTAACCTAGACTTTCTCACTTTGTGTGAAGTGCATTCTTGGATGCAAAATGAGCATCTTACAAGCTTGGAATGACTTGCTAAACACTGGTAATTCATTTAGCTTCAGTTTAGTTCAGTTCCATCTCTCAGTCATGTCTGACTCTTTGCGACCCCGTGAACCACAGCACACCAGGGTTCCCTGTCCATCATCAACTCCCAGAGTCCACCCAAACCCATGACAATCGAGTCAGTGATGCCATCCAACCATCTCATCCTCTGTCCTGCCCTTGTCCTCCTGCCCTCAATCTTCCCCAGCATCAGGGTCTTTTCCAATGAGTCAGCTCTTAGCATCAGGTGGCCAAAGTATTGGGGTTTCAGCCTCGACATCAGTCCTTCCAATGAACACCCAGGACTGATCTCCTTTAGGATAGACTTGTTGGATCTCCTTGCAGTCCAAGGGACTCTCAAGAGTCTTCTCCAACACCACAGTTCAAAAGCATCAAGTCTTTGGTGCTCAGCCTTCTTCACAGTCCAACTCTCACATCCATATAGGACCACAGGAAAAACCATAGCCTTGACTAGACAGATGTTTGTTGGCAAAGTAATGTCTCTGGTTTTTAATATGCTGTCTAGGTTGGTCATATCTTTCCTTCCAAGGAGTAAGTGTCTTTTAATTTCATGGCTGCAATAGCCATCTGCAGTGATTTTGGAGCCCCCCAAAATAAAGTCAGCTACTGTTTCCACTGTTTCCCCATCTATCTGCCATGAAGTGATAGGATTGTATGCCATTTTTAGTTTTCTGAATGTTGAGCTTTAAGCCAACTTTTTCACTCTCCTCTTTCACTTTCATTTAGTTTAGCAATATTAAAAAATTATTTTTTGAATTTTATTCATGAAGCTTATGTAATTTTGATATTCCAAGTTATTGCATACACAGAAATATGAAGTTTAGATTGTTTTCCTTGCTAACTAATGCTTTTCACAATTCCTGAAATATACCAGTCACAGTAAATTGGTTACCGAATCATCTGTCCTTTTTATGGAACCTAGGAAAGTCCAAAAGGTTTTGAAAATAAACTATTTTAATAGCAGACATTTTTCAATAAACATATTTGTTCAAACATTTGTTCAATATATATGTTTTGTTTATTTACCACTGTTAATTATATGCTGGAAACCACACAAGTCTCTCACATAAAACCCTAATTTGTAATGTTTGACAACCTACGTGGTGTAAATAATCATATCATAAAGGATTTCAAGCATTATCATGATGTCATTGAAAGAGGAATTGTGAAGAATGCACAGAACCGCCCCCACCCTTGGTCTTTCTTGGGGCATATCTAGCACATGCTCATGCAATTATATGAGACACAGTGGGGAACAAAAATGTCATCAGAGCTTCTACTCCCAGGGAAGACTTGAAAACACTTTCACCTTTCTGAACAAGGCAGTGTGAGTAAGTAGTTTCTAACATTTAAGTTCATTAATGATTCTTACATAAGTTATCATGATTTAACTTGAGAGTATGTTCACATAATCTTTTACACATACACAAATATCCTTGATATGGTCTGTACTTCAGGACATGAATATTTTCATAAAATCTATTTTTACCTGAAATATGTTTCACATACAACATTGTATAAATTTAAGGTATGTAACATGTTAATATGTTACATTTATACTATAATGCAACTGCCATGGTAGCACTAATTAGCACCTCTAACACATTAAATTATTGTGAAATCTTTTAGTTATTGAAGTAATTAAATTCTAGTTTTTTTAGCAAGTTTGATCATTATAATGCAATATCATCTATATTTCCTATACTGTGCTTTAGATCTGTAGGACTGTTTATTATCCCTCTTAAGTTTGTACCCTTAAACAATACCTGTCCTATGCCCCACTCCTCATCTCGTGGTAATCATCATTTTACTCTGTTTTTAGAAGTCTGAATCTTTTAGATTACACATACAAGTGCTATGATACAGTTCTTATCTTTCTTTGACATTTCACTCTAGGTCCATCTATAATGTTTCAAATGGCAGGATGTCTTTCTTTCTTATATTTGCTATATTTTTACTCATCTATTATTGAACACTTAGGTTTTTTTTTTTTTCCATTTCTTGCCTACTGTGAATAAAGCTATAATCAACATGGAGTGCATATATCTCCTTGAAATTCTATTCTCCTTTTTTTTAGGTATAAGTGGAATTGCACTTATACCAATCTGACCATATAGTTGATCTATTTTTAATTTATTTAGTAAACTCCATAATTTTTTCCACAGTCATTGAGCCAGTTTGCATTAATGGCATTGGGAAAATGATAAACACAAAACAAAGAAATTGTACCCCTATCAGACACCACACACAATATTAACTTGAATCAAAGACTTAAATGTAAAACCTCATAAAACTCCTAGAAGAAAACTAAGGAAAGACATTCCTTGACATTAGTTTTGGCAATAAGTTTTTGAATATGTTGCTAAAAGCACAAAAATAACAAACAAACAAACAAAGCAACAAATGGGGCTACATCAAACATAAATGCCTCTGCAAAGAAAAAAAAAAAAACAACAAAATGAAAAGGCAAACTACAGAATGAGAGAAAACTTTTGCAAATTATATGTTGGACAAAGATTTATTATCCAAAATAATTATCTTTGAAGTGGGAGAGTGCCTAAGTATTCTAGGCATCTTTAAAAGAAATAAATGACCAGATACAGTTGGAACTATAATGTTGAGAAGAAATAAAATTATAATCCTCTTTACTGAAGTCAACCAAATTTTTGTTCAGTTTCTTATTCCAGTTTTGAAGGAATTTGGTTGAGAGGGTAGTCTGAATAATTTTCATGCTGGCAGATATTTATGTTGATAATACAATGAATAGAAATCAGTTATCTAAAAGTGTGTGAACACCATTAACAAATACAAGAGTGCATGATGAAATTTCAGCATGTCAAAAAGCCATTTTCTCTTATTATTGCTCTTTGAAAGGAATAACAGCAAAAGACACATTTTGCATCCTGGAAGGATTCCTGTTATTTTTCACTAACAAAATTATCTAAGCTATTGATAAGTTTACCCCTGAATAACTGAAGAGTAAGCATTTAGGATTCACATAAATGTTGTAAACTAATTAGTACATATAAATTCCAAATTTTTATATGGATATCTTCATTTGCTCTTCATTAGCATGTAATTCCTTGGCTGAAGAATTATAAGTTAAGTGTTACCATGGGACTAAATAGTTGAAGGAGCAGTTTACCAATGATTAAACACATTATGCCTGAGGTTGGAAACTTTTTCATTAGGAAAATATTTTTTGGAAGTTCAATTTCCATGTTGTTTATCTGTTTTTGTTTGGTTGGGCTTTTTTCTTTTTTTCTTTTTTTAACCCAAGAAGAGAGCTAGATGATTCAAGTGAATGGATAGAATCTCTGTTAGAGGAGTATTGTTTCAGAATGGATTATATATAAGTTGATTAAAGCCCTTTCTGGCTCATTTTCATGATTCAGGTAGATTTGTGTCCTCAACACTAGCCACTTGAAGAGGAGAGCTAGAGTCCTATGCAATGCGTGTGGTGGTAGAAGAAGGGACAGCATGCATCATACCTCAATCCCCAAACTTCCACTAGAATTTCTAGGATAAGCTATTTAATGATCAGTGCTTATTTTAGCTCTATTAAAAAGTTAAAATTTGACTTTTCTTTTCTTTCTTTCTTTCTTTTTTTTTTTTTTTTTTTGCTGCTGCTGGGGATAAAGCAATGGAAAAGCAGAAAAATATCCCTATAGAGACACAGATATAAATTATCTTAGGTATGCAGATGGCACCACCCTTATGGCAGAAAGTGAAGAGGAACTAAAAAGCCTCTTGATGAAAGTGAAAGAGGAGAGTGAAAAAAGTTGGCTTAAAGCTCAACATTCAGAAAACGAAGATCATGGGATCCAGTCCCATCACTGCATGGGAAATAGATGGAGAAACAGTGGGAACAGAGTCAGACTTTATTTTTTGGGGCTTCAAAATCACTGCAGATGGTGATTGCAGCCATGAAATTAAAAGACACTTAGTCCTTGGAAGAAAAGTTATGACCAACCTAGATAGCATATTTAGAAGCAGAGACATTACTTTGCCGACTAAGGTCCGTCTAGTCAAGGCTATGGTTTTTCCAGTAGTCATGTATGGATGTTAGAGTTGGACTGTGAAGAAGGCTGAGCGCTGAAGAATTGATGCTTTTGAACTGTGGTGTTGGAGAAGACTCTTGAGAGTCCTTTGGATTGCAAGGAGATCCAACCAGTCCATTCTGAAGGAAATCAGCCCTGGAATTTCTTTGGAAGGAATGATGCTAAAGCTGAAACTCCAGTACTTTGGCCACCTCATGCGAAGAGTTAACTCATTGGAAAAGACTCTGATGCTGGAAGGGATAGGGGCAGGAGGAGAAGGGGACGACCGAGGATGAGATGGCTGGATGGCATCACGGACTCGATGGATGTGAGTCTGAGTGAACTCCGGGAAATAGTGATGGACAGGGAGGCCTGGAGTGCTGCAATTCATGAGGTCGCAAAGAGTCGGACACGACTGAGCAACTGAACTTAACTGAACTGAATAATATGCTGAAAAAAGAGAGAAGGGAACTGGAGTATATAAAGTGACTCTTTTAGTTGGAGGGTCTAAAAGACATGAGTAAAATTAAAGAGTAAGCCACATAGATATATTTAGCTGGCTATTCCAGAAACAACAGCAGTATGGCTTTGTGTTGATTGTTTACATGGTGTGTGTGAGGATTGGAATGAATTGGAATTGTTTACATGGTGTATATGAAGGTTGAAATGAATCAGAGTGGGAAGAAGTAGCAGATGATGAGAATAGAGAGGTTGCCAGAATTAGTTTAATTGTATGCTAAGTGGGATGGCTACAGAACCATTGAAGTTTCAAATAGGAACGTGTCAAAATAATATTTACATTTTTTTCCTTTAAAAAAAAAATCAGTCTGGATGCTGAATAAGAGGAGAATAGGAGATGGAGAGCAGGTGGATAGTGAGAAACAGTAAGCTATTCCAAAGGAGTATTCCAATAGAGCAGGCAAGGGAAGATGGCAGTGATGGGCATTATAAGTATAATTTGAAAGTAGAGCATCAGGACTTGCATATGTTTTGGAATATGAAAAAGCAGAGAAGGGATAGTTTTGCCAAGTTTTTTTTTTTTGGCCTGAGTATCTGTATGAGATATGGTGCATTTCAATGAAATGGAGAGCACAGACTGGGTTGTCTTTTAGTTGTAGGGTGAATACGTTTCTTAGGTAGGAGTGGATCAAGTAGGAAAAGAATTTTAATCGCTTCTTAGTTATAATGTGACTGAACAGGGTACCATGAAAATTTCTGGGCAAATATAGTCAAAGGCAGTTTCTGGCCAAGCATTACTGAACATAAATCACAGTGGCTTTATACAATATTTAGAACAAAATATGCATGCACACAAACTCAGATATCAAGTCGACCTCTCATTGGACCCCCTGTAAGGAATCTTTGGTCATTTTCCTCTAACATCTATGTAGAGGAATTAAAGATTTAACCACTACAGCTATGTATGTTTGACATATTACAATGTAGTTGAATAATAAAAATAATTCTCTATTTATTTGTAATTGACTAGCACTATATCTGATTCCCTGTACAGTTCTACAATGCATATTTGCTCTTATGCTTTCTCAAAAACAAACAAACAAACAAACAAAAAACATAGTTTTTTAAACAAAGCAACTTGTAATCACTAAAACTACATTTTATTGTTGTTCACTCACTAAGTTGTATCTTACTGTTTGCAACCCCATTGACTACAGCATGCCAAACTTCCCTGTCTATCACTATCTCCCAGAGTTTGATCAAACCCATGTCCGTTGTGTCTGTGATACCATCTCATCCTCTGCCACAGCCTTCTCCTTTGACTTAAATCTTTACCAAGATCTTTTCCAGTGAGTCAGCTCTTTGCATCAGGTGGTCAAAGGATTGTAGCTTCAGCTTCATCATCAATCTTTCCAATGAATATTCAGAGTTGATTTCCTTTAGGACTGACTGGCTCAATCTCCATGCTGTCCAGGGGACTCTCAAAAGTCTTCTCTAGCACCACAGTTTGAAAGCATCAGTTTTCTGGTACTTAGTCTTCTTTATGGTCCAGCTCTCACATCTGTACATGACAAATGGAAAAACCATAGCTTTGGCTTTTTTGGTAAAATTATATCTCTGCTTTTTAATCACCATCTAGGTTTGTCATAGCTTTTCTTTCAAGGAACAAGCGTCTTTTAATTTCATGGCTGCAGTCACTGTCTGCAGTGATTTTGGAACACACCAAAATAAAGTCTGTTACTCTTTCCACTTTTTCCCTGTCTATTTGAAATGAAATAACAGGACCAGATGCCATGATCTATTTTTTTTGAATGTTAAATTTTAAGCCAGCTTTTTCACTCTCCTCTTTCACCCTCATCAAAAGATGCTTAGGTTCCTCTAAATCTGTCATAATTGATGACAACTTTCCATGAGGAATTGTGATACAGAATGTCAGTCAATTAGTGACAACCTCACTCTTCTGAAAGGCTGCCAGTACTTGAACTCTACATTTATATAATCCTAACAGGATAAACAGTGTCCTTATTTCAGATAGACAGTGCCCTACGTACAGATCTGCTACTTTGACCAAGAATAAACTCAGATTTTATTCTGATACTGAATGTTAGCCTCATTCTTTGATAAATGAAGCTTCCACCATTATCATTTTGAAGCCTATCTTTTGGAAGCATTCTATACAAACTTTGAACATGAAAACATTATGAATAGACATCTTGGCCAAATAGAGTTTTTTTTTTTTTTTTTTTACTGCCAAGTAAATGTTTCTATAGCCATTTGAGTTTTCAATTATTTAAATATGTCTTGAATGAATTTTGTTATATTAGGGTTTTTAAATGATCCCCAGCTTTGAGAGACAGAAAACAACAAGAGTAAATGACTGACAAAAATTTTTTTCAAGAGTTTTTTTCTTGAGAGTAGATTGGAAGAGTTTCAAAATTGTGATGTAACAAGATTAATTTAAAGGAAACTTCAAAAATAGAATTCTGGCATAATTTGAACAATTTTCTAGGATAGAACCAATATCCAAAGTAAGAGAACATAGTTTTATTTTTGTAAGTGGGCTTAGGCATGCAAAAGATACTTGTTTGAAAAATTAAGTTAGAAAGGGTAATTTCTTGATGAGATTTTCATCAAGTAGGTAAACATTTTTAATAAGATCTAAAGGGTGAAAAAGTATGAAAATCAAAGAAAACATACTTCATAATAAAATTAGTTTCTTAAAAGAAAACAAGACTGATTTATCTGCTGTCCTCTGAGAACTGGAAATCTCTGGGTATGGATATCTTAGAGATTGCAAGCTTCAAGGTAATTGGGGAAAACAGAAAGGAATGTTAACTCTTGACTAAGAGTCAGATGGACAGATATTAAAAATGTATAAAGTGATGCCACTCTGTAGGAGATTTTAGACCCTACTAAAATTGTAGTGTTTTGGTCGTTGTAGCCTATAATTGTTGTAGCCTTCTTTTAAATTCCCAAAGGAAATATAGATGCACAAAATATAGCTTTCTTACTGACACATGTGATATTATATCTAACCAATACTCTATTATAAATATTGGATCTCTCAAAGTGCCAAAATCACTAGTGAAATGAGAATGTTTGCTAATACTAAGTTCTTTCACATGTCCCTAAAATTGAGATCATTATTAGAAGAATACTCCTTTATTCTCTTTGACACAGCTTATGTAAGATTAATAGTAAACTCATTTATAAATGGAACTACCATTTGTAAAATAGCCTGTAGGAAGTGTGTTAATAGAAATTTTAACACATTCAAAATTTTTTCCCCACAACCAAATTTGAATTGATTTTGACACCTTGACAATTAGATACATACATTATTAATGTCTCTAGAAATAACCCAATAATTAAAAATGACTGCAGATCTACTGACAAAAGATTTTGCACAATTATAACATTTGGATCAGAACTTATCATATTTAAGATTAAGTCTTCCCCAATTATAGCTATATTTTTTATGTGTATGAACATTTAGGTCATGCTTTACTGGGATTAACACAATAACATGGCCCACTTCAAAAATCAAAGCTTATCATAGCCTATCCCTTGATACAAGAGCCAAAACATATTCTCTATGCCTCAGCACAATGGCTTACTGGAATAAATTAAGCAAATTATCTTTAGATCTTATAGAATCATTTGTATATTTAATGGTAAAAATCAATCCTTAATAAATAAAACCACCTGCCATTTTATGCCTTGAACAGGTAAAAACTCTGCTGATTAGCATGTTGGAAAGGCTGCTCTTAACAAAAGTTCTTGTGAAAAAATTTGTTTAAAAAAAAAAAAACAACAGCAAAACAAATTCATAGATGCCAGGACCCATCACGGGAGATCCCACCCATGACAAGGTCATGCGGAGAGACCTGATGGGCAAGGCGAGTCAGGTCTCAAGAGGTCCTCTGTCTGAGCATCTACCCTGAAGCCAAAATCTGTCCATTTACTGTCTGCTATACTATAATCTTCTGACATTTCCACCTTTCTCTGGAAAGAGTTAACTCAGAGCTCCAGTTAACAGTCTCCTGCATATAAAAAGAATGTCTCGGTTTAAACCCCTTTGATGGCTTTCTAACTTACCTGACCAGTCTGCCCGGACTTTTACAACTTGTGGATTGTTTACAGCCCCCAACCGTGAGAGGCACGAAGCTTAAAACATCTTAAAGATATAGAGCCTTTTAGAGTTAAGAATTAGTTTGGTGAAGAGTTTGTTGAGTTAATGTTTACCACCAGGCCTCCATTTCCTTTATCTTTTAGGCACCTGGGAGGATATTAATCAATGTAATTGGGATGCAGAAATAGGAATATAGTAGTTTTGATGTTAGCAACACTAGACTTTTGAGTTAATGAATTTTCTCTTTGTTATAAATCACTGTGCTTCTCTTTCTTTGCTATAAATTATTGTGTCCTTGCTATGTAAGAATGTAACTTTATTTAGTGCTTTCTGAGAGTGGCACCAGACTTTGGGAAGAACAACACTAAAACCCTTATCAGAAAAGGGCTGTAAAATGCTAATTGGCCTTCTGGCCAGAAGATGATGTAAATCACCTAAGACTTGTGTATACAACTAGGTATGCAGAGAGAAAGCCTGGTCTTAATAAGAGTCAGGGCTGTTGACACTGCATAATTTTATAGTATCCATTGATCTCTATGTACAAAAAAAGGTATAAAAAGCCTTTATGAACAATAAAGGATGGACCAGTTTCTCTGACCAGCTTCTCGAACTGGTTTCTTGGAAATCTGGCTCCCCCCATGTCGAATCTCTCTCACTCACTCTTTCTCCCTCTCCCTCCCTCTCCTTTTCAGGCTGAATTCCCATCTGGGGCATGGAGGCTCTCCGAGTCTACTTACTTGCCCTGGCTTTTAAGACCCACGATAGAGGGAGCCTAAGGCGGGGCACCCTCCGCTATTCAAGTGGGCACCAGTGGCCTAATGTAGACGGTGCTAGTTCCTTGTCTTGGAACTTTATTAGTCTTCCGTGTAAATCAAGTTATTCAGCCTCTTTTCTCCACTAAATTTCCCACTACACTATTCTTTCCTAATCTCTCTTTTATATTTCTAAATAAGTAAGTTTTTCCTCTCCTACTCCGTCTCCCCTTAGAATTACCCTGGATCCATCGGGGCAGGACCCCGACACATAGATAAATTCAAATATCTCAACATAGATGCGTGGAATCTTACCTCAGTTCTAAAAGAAAGCACTGGATATGGTCAGGTAGTAAAATCCATGGGGATAACTCCACAGTAAACCTAGTGGCATCAGATAATTTCATGAATGTTTTTTAAAATTGTCTTGAGATAACTTTTAACAATATGTGTGTGTGTGTCTGTGTGAGTCTGTGTGCACGCTCAGTTGTGTCCACCTCTTTGTGACCCTTTGACTATAGCCCACCAGGCTCCTCTGTTTATGGAATTTTTCTAATAAGAATACTGGAGTGAGTTGCCATTTCCTTCTCCTGGGGATCTTCCTGAGTCAGGGATCAAACCTAGGTCTCCTGCTTTGCAGACAGGTTCTTTATCCACTGAGTTATGAAGGAAGCCCTAAACTTTAACAATAGGAATAGATTTAAAATAATATTAAAGAAATGTCACTAGGGAAATTTTTTCTAACTTAACAGATGATATGACCATTCATGCATCAATTATATTCAATATAATCCTGAAATTGATGATAAAGGTGGAACATGGAAGTTGCTCAAAGGAACACTTCAGCATGCCTGAATGGATTTTATACATCTGCTTCTTCTGATTGTTATGAATATGTAATATTGATAATGTTTAAAATTTTATGGATATATTGAAGAAATCTCACCTCAATAATTCTAAATATAGTTCTTATGCTTTTTTTTTTTTTTTAAGTAAGGGTTATCTAAGAGTTGGTCATCATTAAAAATTTAGGATGGCATTTGGTGAATATTTTTCTCCATCAATATAAATGAACATGAATGTATACAAAGAATTATTGAGAAAGGTTATCAACTTTTGCTTTTTGTGTTAGTAAATAAACGGTTAAATGGCCAGTGTATGTCAATCAGTTGAAAAATAATTTGAAGATCATGGTTTAAACCAGGAAAAATCTTTGTCTGTCTTTCTGTACTCCCTTTTAAATCTGAGTTTTCCAGATTCAAAGAATAGGTCTAACCTGAATTATCCACCTAAATATAGGAAGAGTAAATATTAAAAAAAAAAAAAAAAGAAAGAAAGAAAATTAGAAAGAAGGTAACCAAACTTGGATTAATTCTCAAGCTATTTGCTCTATCTTTACATTTGGATTTATCAGCCAACCTTATATTCTGCATGCCACATTATCACAAGGTTAATCCTGGAACCAAACTGTATTCACTGGATTTTAGCTATTCCATGGAGATTAGAAGTCCTGGCTATTCCATTATTGCTCACAAACATTTGAAATGGCAAGGAAATATATAGAGAGAATATATATTTTGAATAAATTAATAATGTGAGGAAACTCTCATAATAAATATTAAGTGACACATGCTATTATAGGAAAAAATACATTAGCATATGTTAAATGTCTCAAATGTTGGTTTGTGTGTTTAGGCCTAGGAAAATAACTAGTAACAAACATTAAAACTTCAACACTCAATATCCCTGAAAGATAGTAATATAGTTGACTTTTATTATATTTTATATTTCTGCGGTTTACAATTTGTCCCTGACAACCATATATTTTGTTATTAGTAGCAAATGTAAATAAAGGTATTTAAATTTAAGTATAAATTTGTCATAATGATTCAGATATATTTTTGGTTTATAAATGGATACATTTCTTATTTTAACATTAACAAATGTGCTCATAAAATATTTAATATTTTATAGCACAAGCAATTTTCAGTTATAGCAAAATAAAACATGTAAAGATTTAGGTAGTTTTGCAGCCACTTAAATACTAAAAGAGTAAGATTCTATATATTATCAGTTTCTAGTCAGCCAAACTTTAAACATTTAAAAATTTTTTGTTAACTTGTTTTGTTGTTGAACCAAAATATACGTACATAGCTAAGTATCTACATAGCTATCTACATAGCTATCTATGCAGATAGATAGCTATAGATAGAATTTTGTGTGTGTGAGGGGTATTTAACCTTTATAAATGATAAATTGAAGAAAACTCACCAAAGTAAACTCTCTGTTGTTTAAAAAATCCCTTATGCTAAAGTTGTTTATATTTTCTAATAAAAAAATGATTTTTACTATCTCACTAAAAATGATTATACATGAGCACTTTGATACTATTAGAATCTACAAATACATATAAAAATAAAATTAAAAATCCATCTGTATGTATGGTATGGCATGCAACTTAATAATTTCAATTGTTATAAAAAATAGAATACATAGCAATTCAAAAATCAACTTCAATATTTTTCTAGAATAGAAACATTTTTAGTTTTGTAGGAGGTGATTAACAGTGGTATGAGTTTGGAGGTTTGAGTTTGGATTCTAAATTGTGTGAATGTAAGAGTGAGAAGGAGAAAGACAATAAGTTGTGGCAGGGAGAGAGAGAGATAATACTCTATGTGAGTGCATGTGTGTATGTGTGTGTATATGAGGGGGGGCATCAGTATTTCACATCCAATAAGTATGAATATGTCTAAGAGTGGATGAACATGAAGTTATGTGGGTGCATGTGTGAGTGAAACAGTGCTCTGGGTATGCAAGTATCATTCATTACACTGTTCTGTAAAAATTAAATCTGCAGCTATGGATGAAAAATGCTTCCTCTCAAAGATACATGGTGTATATTTATATGAGAAGGTTTTTTTTTTTTGTTGTTGTTGTTTTTTGAGTTTATTGTTGGCTGTGCTGTGATGGGTCTCTGTTACTGTGTGTGGATTTTCTCTAGTTATGGATAGTGAGATTACTCTCTATTTGCAGTGTGCAGGATTTTCATTTTGGTGAATTCTCTTGTAGCAGAGCATGGGCTCTAGGTGCATGAGCTTCAGTAGTTGTGGCTCTTGGACTCCAGAGCACTGACTTAGTAATTGTGGTGCATGGGCTTATTTACTCTGCAGCATGTGGGATCTTCCTAGACCAGGAATTGAACTGGTCCCCAACACTGCAAGACAGATTCTTAAACCACTGGACTATCAGGGAAGACTGAGAGAGTCTTTTTAAATAAATGTGTTTAAAGCATTAATGAAAACTTATTTGAACAAGGAATATTTGTATTCATGTAAAACATACTGATAGACTATTGAACTGGAAAGGAACATATTTTTGTAAAGAGGTGTGCATGACTAGGACATTACATGCTGAGAAACCAAGTAGGCCCCATCTATCTTTCAGTGTGACTCCACAACAGAGCAGGATTTGTGGAGGCTTGGAGGTGGGGGCAGTGACTGGCTGTAAAGAACAAAGAAGTTTTGCACCCATGGCTCTATCTGAGCAGAGCAAGGGAAACAATTGTGGACATCTACAGAGGCAATGTATTGGAGTTAGCTGGACCTCTGTCAGTAGTCAACATGAGTCAAGAGCCCCCATGCTCCCCTTTGCTTAAGCATTCCCTCTTTCTGGGGCAAGGGTCCTGGTGCTGGGAGAGGAGACATCACATGCTTAAAGGTAACAGAGTCAGCTCAGGAATGAATCTCAGAACTTCTGCTTGGGACCAGATCCTGCCCCTGATATGATGGTGACAGGCACTGAACATAGGGGAAATCCCACCTCATACCCAGCTAAAGCTCTAGCCCCTCCATCTTTAGCCCCACACTTACTAAGGGAATAGCTTCCAGTGTACCCAGAGGAATGATGTGACTTAGTTTACCTCAAATCCAGCTCTCCAACCAAAGTCTTTGGTAACATGTAGTCTGTATAAGGCTGCTCCCAGATAAGAACACCCTTGAAAAACACAATAGGTAAAAGTTTCAAATAAACTCATAGATAAAAAGAAGATAAACAAAAGGAAAGATAGAGGAACTGCTCTCAATTGAAACAATAAGAGAAAACCCCAAAGAATAGTGATATAGGAATAATTTACCAGATAAAGGATTCAAAGCATTGGTAATAAAAAATGTTACTGTGAATTAGGGAGAAAAGAATAGATGAACACAGTGAGAATTTTAACAAAGAACTAGAAAATATTTATAAAAAAAAGATCCAATCAGAAACAGAATTCAGTGACTGGGGAAAAAAAAGCAGAAGGAATAAATAGCAGACTAAGAATAACACATAAGTGATCTGCAAGATAGAAAAATAGAACTATCCAATCAGACTAGTACAAAAAAAAAAAAAAAACCAGCAAATAAAAGTTTAAGTAATCTCAGGGTAAACATTAAGCCTAGCAACACTCATAAGGATCTGAGAGAGAAGAAAAGTGAAGTAAAGCACTGTCATGTCCGACTCTTTACAACCCCATGGACTATGGCCTATCAGGCTCCTTGGTCCATGGAATTTTCCAGGTAAGACTAATGGAGTGGGTTGCCATTTCCTTCTCCAGGGGATCTTTCCAACACAGGAATCAGACCCAGGTCCCCCACATTGCATGCTGATGTTTTACCATCTGAGCCACAAGAGAAGCAAGAAGAGAAGAGGGATCGAAAATGTATTTGAGGAAATTATGGCTGAAATCTTTCCAAATCTGAAGAAAGAAACAGATATCCACATAAATAAGTGTGTAGAGTTCCAAACAAGATGAACACAAACAGACAGATACCAAGACATCACAATTAAACATGTCAAATTTAAAGAGAATTTTACAGAGATCAAGAGAAAAAAAAAAAATATATATATATATAAGGAAATATATAAGGAAATTCACAAAAGGCTATCAGCTGATTTCACTGCAGAAATTTGCAGGCCAAAAAGGATCATGATATATTCAAAGGGCAGAAGTGAAAAACCTGCAATGTAGAATAACTAATCAATAAGATTATCACTTAGAAATGAAAGAGAGTTAAAGAAATGAGATAAGAAAAATGTTTGTAAATATTAAACCTACTCTAAAAGAAATGATAAAATTTCTCCTCTGAGTGGAAAATAAATAATAATTTATAGGAGAGGAAAAGGCCCATTGGTACTTAGGAAAAGTGAATATGTATTAAGGGCAGAGGATCAAACACTTAAATATGCCATTACAAAGATTAAAAATAAGAAAATGCAACTGTAACTACCATAAACAGTTAAGGATTAAACATGATATATAAAATACATTAAAAACTCAAAATGTAGGTCTTTTAGAGTGTTTTTGAACTTAATGATTACCCAGCAGATATAGATCAATATATGTTCAGTTCAGTTCAGTCGAGTTGTGTCTGACTATTTGCGACTCCATGGACCATAAACTTACAGATGCTCAAGCTGCTTTTAGAAAAGGCAGAGGAACCAGAGATCAAATTGCCAATATCCGCTGGATCATCAAAAAAGCAAGAGAGTTCCAGAAAAACATCTATTTCTGCTTTATTGACTATGCCAAAGCCTTTGACTGTGTGGATCACCACAAACTCTGGAAAATTCTGGAAGAGATGGCAATACCAGACCACCTGACCTGACTCTTGAGAATACTGTGTACAAGTTAGGAAGCAACAGTTAGAACTGGACATGGAACAACAGACAAGTTCCAAATAAGAAAAGGAATATGTCCAGGCTGTATATTGTCACCCTGCTTATTTAACTTATATGCAGAGTACATCATGAGAAACGCTGGACTGGAAGAGGCACAAGCTGGAATCAAGATTGCTGGGAGAAATCTCAATAAACTCAGATATGCAGATGACGCCACCCTTATGGCAGAAAGTGAAGAGGAACTAAAAAGCCTCTTGATGAAAGTGAAAGAAGAGAGTGAAAAAGTTGGCTTAAAGCTCAACATTCAGAAAACGAAGATCATGGCATCTGGTCCCATCACTTCATGGGACGTAGATGGGGAAACAGTGGAAACAGTGTCAGACTTTATTTTCTTGGCTCCAAAATCACTGCAGATGGTGACTGCAGCCATGAAATTAAAAGACGCTTACTCCTTGGAAGAAAAGTTATGACCAACCTAGATAGCATATTGAAAAGCAGAGATACTACTGTGCTAACAAAGGTCCGTCTAGTCAAAGCTATGGTTTTTCCAGTAGTCATGTATGGATGTGAGAGTTGGATTGTGAAGAAAGCTGAGTGCCAAAGAATTGATGCTATTGAATGTGATGTTGGAGAAGACTCTTGGGAGTCCCTTGGACTGCAAGGCGATCCAACCAGTCCATCCTAAAGGACATCAGTCCTGGGTGTTCATTGGAAGGACCAGTGCTAAAGCTGAAACTCCAATACTCTGGCCACCTCATGCAAAGAGTTGACTCATTGGAAAAGACCCTGATTCTGGGAGGGACTGGGGGCAGGAAGTGAAGGGGATGACAGAGGATGAGATGGCTGGATGGCATCACCGACTTAATGGACATGAGTTTGGGTGAACGTTGGGAGTTGGTGACGGACAGGGAGGCCTGACATGCTGTGATTCATGGGGTTGCAAAGAGTCGGACATGACTGAGTGATTGAACTGAACTGAACTGAACTGAATTGGACTGTAGCCTGCCAGGCCTCCCTGTCCATCACCAATTCTCAGAGTTACTCAAACTCATGTCCATTGAGTCGGTGATGCCATCTAATTGTCTCATCCTCTGTTGTCTCCTTCTCCTCCTGCCTTCAATCCTTCCCAGCATCTTGATCTTTGCAAATGAGTCAACTCTTTGCATCAGGTGGCCAAAGTTTTGGAGTTTCAACTTTAACATCACTCTTTTGAAAGAATATTCAGGACTCATTTCCTTTAGGATGGATTGGTTAGATCTCCTTGCAGTCCAAGGGACTCTCAAGAGTCTTCTCCAACACCACAGTTCAAAAACAGCAATTCTTTGGTGCTCAGCTTTCTTTATAGTCCAACTCTCACATCCATACATGACTACTGGAAAAACCATAGCTTTGACTAGATGGACCTTTGCTGAAAAAGTAATGGCTCAGCTTTTTAATATGCTGTCAAGGTTGGTCATAGCTTTTCTTCCAAGGAGCAAGCATCTTTTAATTTCAATGCTGCAGTCACCATCTGCAGTGATTTTGGACCCCAAGAAAATAAAGTCTGACACTGTTTCCACTGTTTCCCCATCTATGTCCCATGAAGTGATGGGACCAGATGCCATGATCTTATTTTTCTGAATATTGAATTTTAAGTCAAATTTTTCACTCTCCTCTTTCACTTTCATCAAGAGGCTCTTTCATCCTTTGCTTTCTGCCATAAGTGTGGTGTCATTGGCACTTCTGAGGTAATTGATGTTTCTCCCAGCAACCTTGATTCCAGCTTGTGTTTTTGAACTCAATGACTACCAAGAAGATTTAGTTATAGATCAATATATGAACCACATGTTAATCATAAATTGAAAACCTGCAATAGATAAAGCAAACCTAAAAGGAAAGGAACGAAAACATACTATTAAAGGAAATCATCAAACCACAAAGGAAGAAACAATAAGATAAGAAAAGAGAGAATTACAAAAATAACCCCCTCCAAAAAAATAAAATGATCAAAAAAAAATCAATGTTATGTAAATATCAATGGACTAAGTGCTCCAGTGAAAAGAGAAATGTTGGTTGATTTGGGAAAATAAAACACAAAAGCAGAAACTTTCTATATGCTACCTACAAAAGACTCACTGCTGAGCTAGACACACAGAGAGTGAAAGAGAGAGCATGGAAAATTATATTTCATGCAAACAGAAATAACAATAAAGCAGGGGTAGCAAAATTCATGTCATATAAAATAGACTTTAAAACAAAGACAGTAAGAAAAGACAGAAGGGATTATTTCATTTATTACTATCCTTATATCATTATGTGATAATGATAAATACCAAGAGGACATTACATGCATTAACATAAATCCACCTAACATAGGAGAACCTGAATATGTAAAGCAAATAACAGACATAGAGAAAAAGGGACAATAATAACATTAGTGGACTTTAACATTCCACTTATATTAATACAGAGATGACACAAACAGGAAAACATAAGGCAACAATGATCTTATATGTCATAATAGATTAGTCACACTTATTGTATATCCACAAGGCATTATATCCAAAAAATGAATACACATTCTTTTCAAGTGCACATGTAAAGTTCTTCAGGGTAGATCATATGCTAGGGCACAAAACAACTCTCAACAAATTTAAGGGGATTGAAATTATATCAAGAATTCCCTCAGACTACAACAGTATAAAACTAAAAATCAGTTAAAGAAAAATGGGAAAAGAAAAAACATGTGGAAACAAAACAACATCCTACTAAAAATCCAAAGGAGTCAATGAAGAAATCAAGAAGGAAATCAGAAAATACTTTAATAGTTTAAGAAAATAAATAAATAAAATAGAAACACAACATTCCAAAATCTATGGGATGTCAAAATGCACCTCTAAGAAGGAAGTTTAGGGTGATTAAAATTTTCTCAAGGGGAAAAAAAAATCTAAAACAGCCTAACCCACAATGTAAAAGAATTGGGGGTGGGGAGAAGAAGAGAAAACTATGAAGTCAATATAATAAAGGAAATACTAAATATCAGAGAGGAAACAAATAGAAAACAAAAGCAACAACAACAAAAACAGTAGAAAATATTAATGAAATCAAGAACTGGCTTTTTTGGGGAAAAAAATAAAACAATAAACATTTAGTTACACTCCTCAAGAAGAAAAAGAGGACTGAAATAAAGTATGAAATGAAAGAGGAAAATTAATGACAGATACCACAGAGATGCAAAAAAGAATTAAAAAAAAATACTGTAAACAGGTATATGTCAACAAACTGTACAATCTAATAGACAAATTTCTAGAATTGTAAGTCTGTCAACACTGAATCAAGAAGAAATCAATTTGAACATATGGATCAATAGTAGTGAAATTGAATTTATAATAATAATAAATGTCTCAGCAAACAAAAGTCTAAATGAGATGAATCTACCAGAAATAATAATAACTAATGCTTATCCTTCTCAAACTATTCAAAAAACTGAAGAGGGAAAAACACTCCAAAATTCATTCTATAAGACTATCATGACCCTGATGACAAAACCAGACACTGACAAAAATTACAGGCCAATATTTTAGATGAAAACAGATACAAGAATCTGCAACAAAATATTAGCAAGCCAAATCAAATAATATATAAAAAGGTTCATACACCATGATCCATTTGAATTTATTCCAGTGTTATAAGGATGGTCTCAATATTTGCAAATCAATCAACGTGAAACATCACATTAACAAAATGAAGGATAGAAATCACATGATCATCTCAGTAGAAGGAAAAAGACATTTGACAAAATTAATATATTATTTTATAAATACTCAACATAATAAAGATCCTTTATAACAAACCCACAGCCAACATCAACTCAATGATGAAATGCTAAAAGTCTTCCACTAAACTGGGGCTTCCCAGGTGGCACTAGTGATAAAGAATCTGGTGCGAATGCCAAGACACAAGAGTTGTGGGTTCAATTCCTGGGTTGGGAAGATCCCCTGGAGGAGGAAATGGCAACCCACTCCAGTATTCTTTCCTGGGAAATCCTATGGACAGAAGAGACTGGCAAGCTACTGTCAATGGGGTTGCAAAGAGTCAGACAGGACAATTTACACACACATACACACACATACACACTAAATTAAGCAACAAGACAAAGATTCTCATGCTTACCAATTCTATTTTACACAATATTGGAAATCCTAGTTATAGCAATCAGACACAAAAATAAATGATATATATTTTGTAATTATTAGTATATCATTGCACTAGTTATTAACATATAATTATATATAATATATTATATTTTATATAATTTATTTTTGTGCCTGATATATATATACATACAAGCACCCATGCCCACCAGAATATTACTCAGCCATAAAAATGAATGAAATTCTGCCATTTGCAGCAACGTGGATGGACTTAGAGATTTAGTAAAATAAGTCAGAGAAAAAAAATACTGTATAATATTGCTTATATTTGTAGTATAAATAATTTAAAAATTGAGTGTATATAGCAGTAAAGAAAGAGACACACAGATGTAGGAAAAGAACTGGTGGTTACCAGTATAGAGATGGAAAATGTGATGGACAATACAGGGGTATGGGAATTAGAGATAGCCATTACTATGCATAACATAGATAAGAGAAAAGAATCTATTTTACAGCACAAGAAGTTACAGCTATTATTTTATAATAACTCTTAATAGAGTATATTAAGCAAAAATACTGAATCACTACTCTGTATATTTCAAATAATTTAATATTGAAAATCAGTTTTACTTCAATAAAAATAATTTTAAAAGGGGATATTATACCATTAGCTGCAAAACATTACCTTGAAGCATCTGACTGACATTGTTGAATCAAAGTAAAGAAGTATGTGTGGATTTCAGAATATATGATTCCCTTTCAGACTGTAGTATCTATATATTGCTTATGTCAGCTGGAATTTCTATATTTCTCTGAGAACTACATTTATATATTTCTGCAAGTCTCACATTATTTTGTAGAACATCTATGAATATCTCTGATATCTGTAGGCATTCTTGTATATCAACTCTCCTGTGGATCCACAGTGTCCTGAATAATTTTCTATCATTATTTTCTAATATTTACTGGCATCATTTATTTACATAATTCTGCATATATTTATGTAATTGTATAGATAATTCAAAATTAATTTCATCACATCAAGAACTCTCCCTCATCTTTGTATTCCAAACCATGTAGCTTAGTACTTGGAAAACAGAAAGCATTCAAAAATTTTTTGCATGAATGATGAATGTCTGAACTTTCTTTCACAAATCTACTCTCATGAACAGAAAGACTAATAGACACTTCATTTTTCACCAAGGTTTCCAAAAATGAAACTCAGTGTTAATAATTTCAAAATAAAAAAGCAATTTGTTATCACAATTTATGTCCTATATCATAAATCAGAAGAGTCAGCATTCAATCATAAAATTAAGGTGGCAGATATAATCTGAGACTGAGTCAAGCAGGGAAAGACAAATAATGATTTTTAAGATGTGGTGAATTGTATTCCTTTTAGGCAAAGAACAGGTAGTCATAGAAAAGACAGTTACTTTTTTTTTCCCCAAAAAGATTTGAATTCTATTAATTAATTAGTGATTTATTTTGCTCTAAATTCTCACAAATCTTTATCTCTTACACTTTCATTTATCTCTTCTTTAAAAAAAAAGTAAAATATTATAACACCTACTAAGTTTAATCTGTAAAATATGTTAAGAAAAATATGTATGTGTGTTTTACAGTTTTGTCAAATATTAATCTATTTATTGTAAGATTTTATTTTTTTTAATTTTTAAACTTTTTTTTTTTTTAATTGAGGTATGGTTGATTAGCGATGTTGTGATAGATTCAGGTGAACAGTGAAGGGACTCAGCCATACAAATACATGCATCCATTCTTTCCCAATACTCTCTCCTACCCAGGCAGCCTGGCACATAACATTGAGCAGAGTTCCATGTGCTATACAGTAGGTCCTTATTGGTTATCTATTTTGAATATAGCAGTGTACCATTAAATTCCAACAAGTTATTTTGTAGATATCAACAAAGCAATTCTGAAGTTTATCTGGAAAGAAGATGTTTACATTCTTCCCCACTCACATACAAATACAAAACTTTACAATGAATCACAGACCTAAATGTAAAACACACAATTATAAAAGTCCTAGAAACCTAAAGGAAAATTTAGATTAAAAAAATATTAATATTCATGAAAGAAATAACCAATCAGTTGGATTTCATGAAAATTGAAAATATTTACACATTGAAAGGATATGTCAAGAAAAATAGAAAACAAATCAGACTTGAAAAAATTTACAAAATATACATCTAAAAAATACTATATCGACGATATACAGAGAATGCAAAAACTCAGCAATAAGAAAGTAGATTTAAAAATGGGCCAAAGACTTCAGCATATATTTTACTAAAGTAGATAGACAATTGGCAAAAAAACATATTAAAAATTCTGCAACTTCTATATTATCAGGGAAAGACAAAATTAAACTGCAATGTGATACTGCTTTATACCTATTAATGACCACCATCTGGAACACTGACAACACCAAAGGTTGGTCAGGATACAATACAACAAAAACTATGTCTTTGCTGGTGTCAATGCAAAATGGAACAAATACTTTGAAAAACAGTTTGGTAATTTCTTAGAAAACTAAATATTAGTTCAGTTCAGTTGAGTTCAGTTGCTCAGTCGTGTCCGACTCCTTGCGACCCCATGAATCGCACCACGCCAGGCCTCCCTGTCCATCACCATCTCCCGGAGCTCACTCAGACTCACGGCCATCGAGTCCGTGATGCCATCCAGCCATCTCATCCTTGGTTGTCCCCTTCTCCTCCTGCCCCCAATCCCTCCCAGCATCAAAGTCTTTTCCAATGAGTCAACTCTTTGCATGAGGTGGCCAAAGTACTGGAGTTTCAGCTTCAGCATCATTCCTTCCAAAGAAATCCCAGGGCTGATCTCCTTCAGAATGGATTGGTTGGATCTCCTTGCAGTCCAAAGGACTCTCAAGAGTCTTCTCCAACACCACAGTTCAAAAGCATCAATTCTTCAGCGATCAGCCTTCTTCACAGTCCAACTCTCACATCCGTACATGACTACTGGAAAAACCATAGCCTTGACTAGACGGACCTTAGTCGGCAAAGTGATGTCTCTGCTTTTTAATATACTATCTAGGTTGGTCATAACTTTTCTTCCAAGGAGTAAGGGTCTTTTAATTTCATGGCTGCAGTCACCATCTGATTTGAAGCTCCCCAAAATAAAGTTTGATACAGTTTCCACTGTTTCCCCATCTACGTCCCATGAAGTGATGAGACCGGGTGCCATGATCTTCGTTATCTGAATGCTGAGCTTTAAGCCAACTTTTTCACTCTCCTCTTTCACTTTCATCAGGAGGCTTTTGAGTTCCTCTTCGCTTTCTGCCATAAGGGTGGTGTCATCTGCATATCTGAGGTTATTGATATTTCTCCCAGCAATCTTTATCCAACTTGTGTTTGTTCCAGTCCAGTGTTTCTCATGATGTACTCTGCATATAAGATAAATAAGCAGAGTGACAATATACAGCCTTGACGTACTCCTTTTCCTATTTGGAACCAGTCTGTTGTTCCATGTCCTGTTCTAACTGCTGCTTCCTGACCTGGATGCAGATTTCTCAAGAGGCAGGTCAGGTGGTCTGGTATTCCCATCTCTTTCAGAATTTTCCACAGTTTATTGTGATCCACTCAGTCAAAGGCTTTGGCATAGTCAATAAAACAGAAATAGATGTTTTTCTGGAATGCTCTTGTTTTTTCCATGATCCAGCAGATGTTGGCAATTTGATCTCTGGTTCATCTGCCTTTTCTAAAACCAGCTTGAACATCAGGGAGTTCACGGTTCACATATTACTGAAGCCTGGCTTGGAGAATTTTGAGCATTCCTTTACTAGCATGTGAGATGAGTGCAACTGTATGGTAGTTCGAGCATTCTTTGGCATTGCCTTTCTTTGGGACTGGAATGAAAACTGACCTTTTCCAGTCCTGTGGCCACTGCTGAATTTTCCAAATTTGCTGGCATACTGAGTGCAGCACTTTCACAGCATCATCTTTCAGAATTTGAAATAGCTCCACTGGAATGCCATCACCTCCACTAGCTTTGTTCGTAGTGATGCTTTCTATGGCCCAAATGACTTCACATTCCAAGATGTCTGGCTCTAGGTGAGTGATCACACCATCGTGATTATCCAGGTCATGAAGATTTTTTTGTACAGTTCTTCCACATATTCTTGCCAACTCTTCTTAATATCTTCTGCTTCTGTTAGGTCCATATCATTTCTGTCCTTTATTGAGCCCATCGTTGCATGAAATGTTCCCTTGGCATCTCTAATTTTCTTGAAGAGATCTCTAGTCTTTCCCATTCTGTTGTTTTCCTCTTTCTTTGCATTGATTGCTAAAGAAGGCTTTCTTATCTCTTCTAGCTATTCTTTGGAATTCTGCATTCAGATGCTTATATCTTTCCTTTTCTCCTTTGCTTTTTGCCTCTCTTCTTTTCACAGCTATTTGTAAGGCCTCCCCAGACAGCCATTTTGCTTTTTTTGAATTTCTTTTCCATGGGGATGGTCTTGATTCCTGTCTCCTGTACAATGTCACAAACTTCATTCCATAGTTCAGCAGGCATTCTATCTATCAGATCTAGGTCCTTAAATCTATTTCTCACTTCCACTGTATAATCATAAGGGATTTGATTTTGGTCATTACTGAATGGTTTAGTGGTTTTCCCTACTTTCTTCAATTTAAGTCTGACTTTCGCAATAAGGAGTTCATGATCTGAGCCACACTCAGCTCCTGGTCTTGTTTTTGTTGACTGTATAGAGCTTCTCCATCTTTGGCTGCAAAGAATATAATCAATCTGATTGTGGTGTTGACCATCTTGTGATGTCCAAGTGTAGAGTCTTCTCTTGTGTTGTGGGAAGAGGGTGTTTGCTATGACCAGTGCATTTTCTTGGAAAAACTCTATTAGTTTTTGCCCTACTTCCTCTGCATTCCAAGGCCAAATATGCCTGTTACTCCAGGTGTTTCTTGACTTCCTACTTTTGCATTCCAGTCCCCTATAATGAAAGTTCAGTTCAGTTCAGTTCAGTTCAGTCACTCAGTCGTGTCTGACTCTTTGCGACCCCATGAATCCCAGCACGCCAGGCCTCCCTGTCCATCACCATCTCCCGGAGTTCACTCGACTCATGTCCATCGAGTCTGTGATGCCATCCAGCCATCTCATACTCAGTTGTCCCCTTCTCCTCCTGCCCCCTATTTCCCCCAGCATCAAAGTCTCTTCCAATGAGTCAACTCTTAGCATGAGCTGGCCAAAGTACTGGATCTTCAGCTTTAGCATCATTCCTTCCAAAGAAATCCCAGGGTTGATATCCTTCAGAATGGACTGGTTGGATCTCCTTGCAATCCAAGGGACTCTCTGAGTCTTCTCCAACACCACAGTTCAAAAGCATCAATTCTTTGGCGCTCAGCCTTCTTCATAGTCCAACTCTCACATACATACATGACCACTTAAAAACCATAGCTTTGACTAGATGGACATCTTTTTTGGGTGTTAGTTCTAAAAGGTCTTGTAGGTCTTCATAGAACCATTCGACTTCAGCTTCTTCAGCATTACTCGTTGGGGCATAGACTTGGATTACCGTGATACTGAATGGTTTGCCCTGGAGATGAACAGAGATCATTCTGTCATTTTTGAGATTGCATCCAAGTACTGCATTTTGGAGTCTTTTGTTGATGATGGCTACCAGGATCCAACAATTGTACACTTTGGTATTTACCCAAAAGTATTGACATTTATGTCCATATAAAATCTACACACACAAATGTTCATAGTAACTTTATTCATAATTGCCAAAACTGGAAAGAACTAAATGAATGAATAAATATATTGCAGTATATGAAAGCAATAAAATATTGTTCAGCACTAAAAAGAAGTGAGCTATCAAAGCCATGGAATGATATTGAAGAAACTTAAATACAAGTGAAATAATCTGAAAAAAACTATATTCTCTGTTATGCCAACTATATGACAGTAAGGTCACTGGCCCTATTCCATAAAGTTGATTTAAGAATCTGTTACTATATCAAGAATAAAATGTGCTTATTTTTTGCCTATTCTGTGACCTTTATATGCAATCTCTGATTCTTACAATAATTCTTTAAAGCAGATGATAGTGACTTCCACATTACATATGAACAATCTATAGCTCAGAGAAGTTAGGTTAATTGCTTGAGGAACACAGCTGATATATGCAAACTATATGGTATTCTGCATAAGGTAAAACTATGGGGACAATAAAAAGTTAAGTGGTTGCCAGTGCTGGGTTGCCAGAATATGAACTGATGAATTTGGTAATCACAGAGGATTTTTAAGATCAAAAAAAAATCTCTGTGTGAAGGATTTATATCATCATATATGTGTTCGAACCCATTTAACGTACAACATCAAGAGTGAAGACTCATGTATTTTATGGTTTTTGAGTATGTTGTGTCATTGTAGGTTCATTAATTGTAAAAAAAAACAAACAAAACTTATGCTGTTCAGTGATTTGATGATGGATGAATCTATGGCTGCTGCTGCTGCTGCTGCTAAGTTGATTCAGGCGTGTCCGACTCTGTGCGACCCCATAGACGGCAGCCCACCAGGCTCCCACGTCCCTGGGATTCTCCAGGCAAGAACAATGGAGTGGACTGCCATTTCCTTCTCCAATGCATGAAAGTGAAAAGTGAAAGTGAAGCCGCTCAGTCCGGTCTGACTCTTAGCGACCCCATGGTCTGCAGCCTATCAGGCTCCTCCGTCCATGGGATTTTCCAGGCAAGAGTACTGGAGTGGGGTGCCATTGCCTTCTCCGTGAATCTATGGAGAAGGGTGTATATAGGAATTCTCTGAAACTTTCTCTCAGTTTTGCTATGAACCTGCTCTAAAATAATATCACAAATGGATGGTGGTGTTTTTCAATTTCCAGATGTTATTTATAGCCTCAGTGATATGGAACCAAGCATATTGGTGACTATTGTATCTTTACAGTCCTCAAAACCAGCTCTAATATATCATTAAAAAGGATAAGACTAAAAAAACTTTTACTGTAACACTCTGTGCTAACTTAGCTTTGAATAAGAATATATTTATGAAAGCAAGCTCATGAAAACTTTGAAGTTTAGAAACATAATTTTACTCAAACTCCAATTTTAGTATTTATCACAGATAATCTTAATTATCCCAGAACAGTAAAAAAGAGTTACTAATATTTACCTCACAATAAAAATTTAGGTCCAAAAGAAAAAAGAAAAAAAAAAATATTTTGTGAAACTTCTTTGTAAGATATATAGTTCATGTTTGGGAACGCATGTACACCTGTGGTGGATTCATGTCAATGTATGGCAAAACCAATACAGAATTGTAAAGTAAAATTAAAAATAAATAAATAAATAAAAAGATATATATGCTATATTTACAGATTCATAATGCCAATTGCAGAGAGTGCAAGATAGTCATATGATGTCTAACTAATAGTAAGATTTTTCTATATAAGAGGAGTGAAAAGGTTTGTTTAGAATCTATACATAAAAATATATAATATATATACATATTCTAGAATATCAGTGCAAATATAAAGCATGTTGTATAACACTGTATGAAAACCTCATGACATGACTTTATGATTCAAGGAGACATAATGAGTTAACTATAATTTTATATATTTGGAGCTTATGAAGAGTTTGCTGATCTATTTTGCATTATTCAGACAAAGCAGTATGCTTTGCTCTTTGCTCCTGGCTTTTGGCATCTGGATCTTGAGTATGATTATCTAACTACACTTTTTTTTTTTTTTTTTTTTAATGACAAAGCACAAACTCACCAAGAAAATATGCGTAGGTCAGTTTTGTCATAATGTCATATTCATCCAAAGGTACTTGGAAATTAGCAGAAACAAACTTTCTGAACATTTGCAAAAATACTGCCTTCCATGTATTTAACATAATTCCTCATAGTCTTGGGCTTCCAAGGTGGGCACTAGTGGTAAAGAACAACCTAACAATGCAGGAGACATAAAAGATATGAGTTCGATCCCTGGGTCAGGAAGATCCCCTGGAGGAGGGCATGGCAAACCACTCCAGTATTCATGCCTGGAGAATCTTATGCACAGAGGAGCCTTGTGGGCTACAGTCTATAGCATCACAAAGAGTTGGACATGAATGAAGTGGCTTAGTGTACACTCATGCTTCATTGTGTTGACATGAAGTTGACTCTTGAACAACAGGGCTTTGAACTGAAAGAGTTCACTTATGTGAAAAGTTTTTCAGCAGATTTACAATTGACCCTTCATATTTGTTGTTGCACATCCATGGGTTAAAACAACAGTGGATCGTGTCCTACATTTATGATCCTCAGTTGGTTGAAATCCTAGGATGCAGAATCCACATTTTCAGGTGATCAACTGTGGTACATGAGCAGTCCCAGATTTTGATATGTTCAGTGGTTCCTGAACCATCCATGGACACCAAGTTCAGTTCAGTCACTCAGTTGTGTCCAACTCTTTGCAACCTCATGGATTGCAGCATGCCAGGCTTCCCTGTCCTTCACCAACTCCCAGAGCCTACTTAAACTCATGTTCATTGACTTGGTGATAACATCCAATCATCTCATCCTCTGCCATCCCTACTCTTCTCACTTTCAATCTTTCCCAGCGCCAGAGCCTTTTCCAAAGAGTCAGTTCTTTGGTTCAAGTGGCCAAAGTATTGGAGTTTCAGCTTCAGCATCAGTCCTTCCAATGAATATTCATGACTGATTTCCTTTAGGATGGACTGGTTGTATCTCCTTGTAGTGAAGAGAGTCTTCACTACTCTCAAGAGTCTTCTCCAACACCACAGTTTAAAAGCATCAATTCTTTGTTGCTCAGCTTTCTTTATGGTCCAGCTCTCACATCCATACATGACTATTGGAAAAAACATAGCTTTGACTAGACAGATCTTTGTTGGCAAAGTAATGTCTGCTTTTTAATATGCTGTCTAGGTTGGTCATAACTTTTCTTCCAAGGAGCAAGTATGTTTTAAATTCATGGCTTATTCACCATCTGCAGTGATTTTTGAGCCCCCAAAATAAGTCTCTCAGTGTTTCCATTGTTTCCTCAACTATTTGCCATGAAGTGATGGGACCACATACCATGATCTTAGTTTTCTGAATGTTGAGTTTTAAGCCAAATTTTTCACTCTCCTCTTTCACTTACATCAAGAGGCTCTTTAGTTCTTCTTCTTTCTGCCATAGAGTAGTGTCATCTGCATATCTGAGGTTATTGATATTTCTCCCAGGAATCTTGATTCCAGCTTGGGCTTCATCCAGCCCAGCATTTTGCATGACGTACTCTGCATTTAATTTAAATAAGCAGGGTGACAATATACAGCCTTGACATATTCCTTTCCCAATTTAGAACCAGTCAGTTGTTTCTTGTCCAGTTCTAACTGTTTCTCCCTGACTTGCATACAGATTTCTCAAGAGGCAGGTCAGGTGGTCTGGTATTCCCATCTCTTTAAGAATTTTCTACAGTTTATTGTGATCCACACAGTTAAAGTCTGTGTGGATACCAAGACACAACTATAATTCTCTAATCTTCTCATTTTCAAATGATTCCACTAGGCTGATGACATCAAGAGCCTCATGGTGTTTCCATGTTGCTGGTAACAAACAGGACAGTATAGATTGATGAAACTCTATGCAAGTTTGCTACAGGTGAGTTTTAACCTCTTGCTGAATTCTCCATTGTTCAATGGAGACTAAATTACTAAATTTTTAGCATTGTAAATAAAACTTTTGAGAAGATTAAAAGATAAAATTCCTGGTTGTATTTATTTCTTGTTTGGTTTCATTTGAATATGCTTTTGAAAATGGTTATGATGGAGGACTTTTAATCATAATGATGAAAAATCAGAACTCTAAAATCAGTAAATATTTTTATGTAGAACATTTTCCTTCTGGATTTCCTTTATATACTTTATTATATGTATCTTCAAAAACTTAATTAAAATATTTGAACATTAGTCTGCACATATTCTATGGAAACTAGGTGTTTTTTTTCTTTTTGTTTCCTATAAAAAAGTTGAAGCATCTATATTTGGATTCTCTGCAACACCTCCCCACTCCCCCCTCCACACATGTATATACAAACACTCAGCATAACACAGCTGTGAAAACACTTGGGATAGAGGAATAGTGTACGGTATAGCTGGAAGTTAGTTTGTTAAAGCTATGTATTGATGTGAAAGGAACATCCTATTGCTTGAAAGAATACATTGGTTATGCAAAAGGAAATTAGAACTATGAAATACATTTGATGAGAATTTTCAACTTAGAGTTTCTGGCCCTTGCTATTGCTGTCAGAGACAAGAGTTCTCATCAATACAGGAGGCTTATTACAGAATGTACAGGATACCTAGACTGAATCAGGGCTTTAGCTTTAGCTTTTAAAGTAAATGATATTATATCAAACTTTTCAGATATAGACATCGATATGGATATATATTGATATAGTTATATTTGGAGTGTAGGTATTGCCAGGGATATTTTTGTTCCAAATTCATAGGGCCAAAAAGTGTGTTACATGGAGAATTAAGAGGTATGCATAAAATCTTGGGTATTAACTCCAATGTTTATCCTTATACTGTTAATGACCAAATAAGAGCTTCCCAGGTGGCTCAGTGTGAAAGAATCTGCCTGCCAATGCAGGAGATACAGGAGGCACGGGTTCAATCCCTGGATTGGGAAGATCCCCTGGAGTAGGAAATTGTACCTCCCTTCAGTATTCTTCTGGGCTTCCCTGGTGGCTCAGAGGTTAAAGCGTCTGCCTGCAATGCAGGAGATGTAGGTTCAATTCCTGGGTCGGGAAGATACCCTGGAGAAGGAAATGGCAACCCACTCCAGTATTCTTGCCTGGAGAACCCCATGGACGGAGGAGCCTGGTGGGCTACAGTCCACGGGGTCGCAAAGAGTCGGACACGACTGAGCGACTTCACTTTCACTTTCAGTATTCTTAGCTGGAGAATCCCATGGGTCCAAGGGATAGCAAAGAGTCTGACACAACTTAGCGACTGAGCATGCACACATGCTGACAATGACTGAATAAGATATTCTCTCATCTTGACACTCTATGCTTGAGAGTCTTCTCCCTTGATAGGTAAAAGACGTGATTGTGCACTGAAACCAGTATGAGATTCATTTGCTTGTAGCCGGCTTTAACTCTTAATTTCTCTTTCTCATCCTGTGTTTCTTGAGAGTAGTTAGAAGTGAAAGACAATTGTGCAAAATCAAATCAAATCAAATCTGTGATTTTCTACAGCTAAGGAGATAACCAATTTGTTATTTTCCTAACCAGATCTCTATCTCAGGCCCTGCCAGTGCTCTTCTCCGTGTTAATATTTCTGACCATACTACAAATGCAAAACCATCAGAAGCTCAGTGTTGTTTTTTACTTAGCAAATTATCTTATCCTAAGTATGCCATTAGATCTGTACTATGGTACTCATGCTCAAATAGTCTGCCCCCATTGCTGCAAGGCGGTGTTATCTGAAAATCCACTAAACTATAATGACTGATCTTCCTCAATCATACAGTACAGTCAAGAGTTGCTTTTGTTTTGTTGATCCTTGGATATGACATTTTTGCCAAAGCTCAGTATGATATAGTCACCAAGATTAAACAGCTTTTAACCTTGGAGGGGAGAAATAATCAAGGAATGTATACAATCGAGTAAAATTTGAGTTTATCCTTGATTGTAAGAGTAGGCTTATTATTAACCATAAAAAAAAGAGTTGAAGAATTATTCTTAGTAAAGTAGAAGATAGGCACTCTTAAAAGTGTAACAAAAATGAAAGTACTTTGTGTTAATATTTAAGGTTAATGTTTTTTTTTCTTTTTCTAATTATTTTTAAAAATTGAGCTACAGTTAATTTACAGTATTATTTTATTTTCAGGTGTATGTCAAAGTGATTCAGCTATGTATATATTATATGTGTGTATATATAGAGACACATATACATATACATAACATTTTCCAGATTATTTTGTTATAAATGATTATTACAAGATATTAAATACAGTTATCTGTGTATTAATATATAGTAGTCCTTATTGTTTATATATAGTAGTGTGTATGTGTTAATATAAAACTCCTAATTTAAAACAAATTCTAAATCAAAGTAAGATTAAAATTGTTTTACTGATTTTATTAGTATTTAAAATGAGTAAATACTCACATAACTAAAAGTAATCATCACTTTTCTATTATTTCATTCCTAGGGCAGTAAAAAACAAATACTGTAAGGAAAATGACAATAATGTTAACTCTTCCATAAATCTGGGTCATCCAAATTTTAAAGTACTGTAGGGAAAAGGCGCTACAAAATAAATTTAAAGGCTCAAGGAGAACAAATCCCAAAGGTTAGTTCCCACCAGGAAGAATAAAAATTTGCTAGGGTTTCTGGGAAGTTCAATTATAGGAACAGACAACAAGAGATTTTCAGCCAATTTGAAACTAATTCAGTGTGTTCTGGAAGAAAAAGGCAGTTGCACAGATAACATCAGCTTGGAGCTAAAAGTTGTAACCTTAGGAGAGACACTAACAAATGGGCTTTATAGTTTGGGCTCCAAGCAAAGAAAGAGGATAGTGATAAAGAGAGAAACAAAGAAAGGGACAAAATTATATTCTGTCATGCTCACTCTCTACAGCTAATAAAATAAGTTGAAAATACACCAATGATTCAAGGAACACAATATATTTTGATTATTGTAAATAAAAGGCAGTAAAAAATAAATCAAAGGTATAGAAAAAGTTGTAGAAATATGACAGAAGAATAAAATCTATAAAGTAAGAAGATATGTGTCCCAAAATAATAAAATAAATGTCTGCCAATCCATTTTACACTAGTTCCTTGTTCATTTTTGACTGTTTGTATGCCCTGTTTTGCATTTCTCTTCTGTGTTTCTTTTAGCAAAATTGGTCCAGATATGTGACTGTAGACATACAATTCCAAAGCAATATGTAATAACATACATAGAAATGTCTTATGTTTAAAAGAAATAAAAGAAGCTATATCAGAGCATATATTTTCCAAAAAGCAGGGCATGTAGAAAAATAATGAGATCTTTACATTTGCAATGTAATATTGTCAGCTTTAAATAACTTCAACTATTCCAAATATGCTTTAAGTAACATCAATATTATGACAGAAAATAACAGTTTCTACAGTATTGTAAAGTAAAATAAAGTAAAAATAAAAATTAAAAAAAAATAAATTGAATAGCACTTTACTTTTTGACCTACAAAAAAAATGCAATTTCATAAGATTTATTCTAATACATTTTCAGCTATTCTAGTCTACATGATAAGATGAGTAAGTACATAGCACAGTTTCTAATCTTTTATTCCTGATCTATTGTTTCACTGTTTAAAAGTATAAGTTTACTAGTATGCATGAACAGTTCTAATACTTAGAAAAATCTTAGAAATTTTGAAAGATACATATGCATAAATTAAATTTTTCCTTGATATAAATTTATGTAGTTATTGAAAATCTTCACACGCTTAAAAAACTTAGAAGTCTCTGCTTTTTCAAAAAAGCTATAAAACATATTTTCTGAGAAGTCAGACTAGTCATAGTTATTATTATAATAAAATGTTTTTGTAGTAAATATTAATAAGATGTTTTGCATTCAGCATATAATATTATAAAGGGCCTATCTCCCAGGCAAACAAGGCTATATCATTTATTAAAAATGGATTTTCTGAATTATAAAATAAGTAAAATAATTTTTATTAATAGGAGAACAGAAAGGTCACAGTTCACTCTTATGCTCTTGTCATGAAGTCCATGGAAAAGTAACCTTCATGATCACGTTACTCTTCTGAGTATATTACACAAAACAGTGATTAGAGAGTCTCATGTTGTAGCTAGTTTGAAGCACAAGTTTCTTATTATAATTAGTATCTGCTGCCTAGAAAAGTTATGACCAATATAGATAGTATATTTAAAAGCAGAGACATTACTTTGCTGACTAAGGCCTGTCTAGTCAAGGTTATGGTTTTTCCAGTAGTCATGTATGGATGTGAGAGTTGGACTGTGAAGAAGGCTGAGTGCCAAAGAATTGATGCTTTTGAACTGTGGTGTTGGAGAAGACTCTTGAGAGTCCCTTGGACTGTAAGGAGATCAAACCAGTCCATACTGAAGGAGATCAGCCCTGGGATTTCTTTGGAAGGAATGATGCTAAAGCTGAAACTTCAGTACTTTGGTCACCTCATGTGAAGAATTGACTCATTGGAAAAGACTCTGATGCTGGGTGGGATTGGGGGCAGGAGGAGAAGGGGACGACAGAGGATGAGATGGCTGGATGGCATCACGGACTCGATGGATGTGAGTCTGAGTGAACTCTGGGAGTGGGTGATGGACAGGGAGGCCTGGCGTGCTGCAATTCATGGGGTCGCAAAGAGTCAGACATGACTGAGTGACTGAACTGAACTGAGTAGAGGAACTTATGTTAGTTATTGGTAACTGTTGAAATAATAAAATAATGGGAATATTCCAGTGTTCAAAGCAATAATCATTCTGGATTTTCACCTCTATGTGATAAAATATCAAAATCTGTACTACAAGGAAGTTGCATTCTCACAGGATATAGAAAACCACTGGGAATTTTTGCTTCTTTATTAAATGAGGGAATCCAGATAATGTGCAATATCATAAATTAAACTGAACCTCAGCTTTCTGAAGTCACAAGGAAAAAGAGCTGAATTCCAAAGTTACATGTGCCTCAAAGGAGAGATGAAACATATGGACTGCTTCATCTTTAGTAGAGCATTGGAGGAAGAATAAAATCAGTTAAGAAAAAAATTAGCTAAAAATTTAATGAAGTCCTAATGGTAAATAAAGGACTTTCCTGGTGGCTCAGTGGTAAAGAATCTGCCTGTCATTTCAGGAGATGGGTTTGATACTTGGGTCAGGAAGATCCTTTGGAGTAGGAAATGGCAACTCATTCCAGTATTTTTCTCTGGGAAATCCCATGGAAAGAGAAGCCTGGTAGATTACAGTCCATAGGGTCACAAAGAGTTGGACACAACTTAGCGACTAAATGACATGCAAATAAGATAAAGTATAATCAACTTAAGGCAGTTGCTTTCAATCTAGGGTAACAGTGCCCTTTGGGGACATTTACCAATGTCTGTACACATTTTTGCTTGTCACAGCTGTTGTAGATGTTGTGGATACACCCTAAGATCTCTCAATAATCTCTACCCTCATGCTATCACCTCCCCAATTGCCATTAAGTGTGGATGAGACTTTTAACTCCCTTTTCACCAATAGTATGTCAGAGGTAAAGGAGTCCCCTCCAGTATTTATTTATTTATTTATCTATTTATCTATTTATCATTTATTTATTTATCATTTAAGACTCCATCTTAGACATGGAGTGAGGGTCTCTCTTTCTTGCTGGCATTAAAGAAGCAAGTTGCTATGATGTGAATAGCATATCAAGAGGGTCACCTGGCAGGAAACTATAGGTTATCTCTACAAATTGAGGGTCTATCTTACAACTATAAGGTACTGACTGTCAAAAATCCATATGAGTTGGTAAGAGAAGCCAAGCAACTGATGAAAACATAGCCCAGCCAACATCCTGACTGTATACCTTGTGAAACTCTGAGCAGAGAACATAGTTAAGCCAGGCCTAGACAACTGACCCACAGAAACTCTGAGATAGTAAAACGTTCATTTAAGGCTCTGCATTTGTGATGATTTGTTATGTAGGTAATAGAAAAGTAATATAGAGTACTACTGGCATCTAGTGGGTAGAGATTAGGGACTTTGTTAAAATCCAAAAATGCACAGGATGGCCCCTACAACAAAGAATTATCTGCTTTGATGTGACAATAATGTCTAGATTTAGAAAATGTGGGCCAGGATAGGGACCAAAGATAATCCCTGTCCCACAGCACCACCTCTGTCTTGGAGATGCACCCTTGCAGTAGCTGATAGACTGCAACTATGAAACAGACAAAAACGACTTCCCCTGTACCTTTCCCCAAACTTTAAGCTGATGGGGAAGGAGGAGCAAACCCACCCTCCCCTACATGGCCATAAAAAAATCCTTTGTTTCAAGGGAAGGGCCAGAAACAAAAATATATCTGTAAGAGCTGGAGGAAATAACACTTACCCCAGGATTCAAGCACTGCTTATGGGAGTAGCTTACAGTGAGACAGAGGGGTACGAAATCCTTGGGCTAAAGATTCTGTGCCAATTCAAAGTGGAAGTGTTAGTCACTCAGTCATGCCCAACTCTTTGCGACCACATGGACTGTAGCCTGCCAAACTCCTCCGTCCAGTGAATTCTCCAGGCAAGAATACTATAGCGGGTAGCCATTCCCTTATCCAGGGGATCTTCCTGACACAGGGACTTTACTCGGGTCTCTTGCATTGCAGGCAGATTCTTCACAATCTGAGCCACTAGAAGTCTTATAATACTGGGAAGAGGCAGAAAAATCTTTCCTGCCTAAAACCAACCATAGAAAGCAGACAGAGTTTGGCTCCTGAGAGGAGGTGGTACAGGAATGCTAGGAAGGGACCATTTACAGGACAAGGTTCTTAGAACTTGCCGATACTCTAAATAATAGGTCCCCAGAAGAGTCCAGGTCCTAAATCCAGGAATCTCTGAATATGTTACCTTACTGATAAAAAGGACTTTGTAATTAAATTTAGGATCTTTTGAGGGGTGAAAGCAGGAGAGTTCCAGAAAAACATCTATTTCTGCTTTATTGACTATGCCAAAGCCTTTGACTGTGTGGATCACAATAAACTGTGGAAAATTCTGAGAGAGATGGGAATACCAGACCACCTAACCTACCTCTTGAGAAATCTGCATCCAGGTCAGGAAGCAACAGTTAGAACTGGACATGGAACAACAGACTGGTTCCAAATAGGAAAAGGAGTACGTCAAGGCTGTATATTGTCACCCTGCTTATTTAACTTATATGCAGAGTACATCATGATAAACACTGGACTGGAAGAAACACAAGCTGGAATCAAGATTGCCGGGAGAAATATCAATAACCTTAGATATGCAGATGACACCACCCTTATGGCAGAAACTGAAGAGGAGCTAAAAAGCCTCTTGTTGAAAGTGAAAGTGGAGAGTGAAAAAGTTGGCTTAAAGCTCAACATTCAGAAAACGAAGATCATGGCATCCGGTCCCATCACTTCATGGGAAATAGATGGGGAAACAGTGGAAACAGTGTCAGACTTTTTTTGGGGGGGCTCCAAAATCATTGCAGATGGTGACTGTAGCCACGAAATTAAAGGACACTTATTCCTTGGAAGAAAAGTTATGACCAACCTAGATAGCATATTCAGAAGCAGAGACATTACTTTGCCGACTAAGGTCCATCTACTCAAGGCTATGGTTTTTCCAGTAGTCATGTATGGATGTGAGAGTTGGACTGTGAAGAAAGCTGAGCGCTGAAGAATTGATGCTTTTGAACTGTGATGTTGGAGAAGACTCTTGAGAGTCCCTTGGACTGTAAGGAGATCCAACCAGTCCATTCTGAAGGAGATCAGCCCTGGGATTTCTTTGGAAGGAATGATGCTGAAGCTGAAACTCCAGTACTTTGGCCACCTCATGCGAAGAGTTGACTCATTGAAAAAGACTTTGATGCTGGGAGGGATTGGGGGCAGGAGGAGAAGGGGATGACCGAGGATGAGATGGCCGGATGGCATCAGTGACTCAATGGACGTGAATCTGAGTGAACTCCGGGAAATAGTGATGGACAGGGAGGCCTGGCGTGCTGCGATTCATGGATTCTCAAAGAGTCGGACATGACTGAGTGACTGAACTGAACTGAACTGGGGGGAAAATTATCACAGTTAATGGAAATATCGCAGTGAAAGGTAAGTTTAATACAAAGGAGACATGAGAGTTGAAGATGAGAAGGCAAGGTGATAACGGAAGCTGAGTCAGGAATACAGATTGCCTCTAGATGCTGGCAAAATAAGGAAGTGGATTCTTTTTAAAAGACTCTAGAAAGAACTAGCCTTGATGAACTTATGCCATTAGTTCAGTAATAAGCAGTTTGAACTCAAAAACTCCAGAATTCTAATTTTAAAAAATGTGAGTTATTTTAAGGCATTAAGTTTGTGATAATGTGCTACTTTAGCAATAGGAAATCAACACAAGGTTGGACCAGAAGAATAAAGAAAACGTATTTCCCCATTGTGATACAAGTATGGCTCAGTCACCTACCAAGCAGAAGGAGGAGGTACAGAACAGAAGAAAGACCTTTACTGTGACAAAAGTGATTGAAGGAGTAATGAGAGCTAAAGCTGTGTAAGGAACAGTAAGTTAAACACTCTAGCACCTCAAATACTACACTAAGCCTATGGCAACAACAGGAAGTAAATGAGGATTAAGGTTACTACATTCTTTCATATCTAAAGGAGAAGGAAATGGTAACCCACTCCAGTACTCTTGCCTGGAAAATTCCATGGATGCAGGAGCCTGGTAGGCGGCAGTCCATGGGGTCGCAAAGAGTCGGACACAACTGAGTGACTTCACTTTCTTTCTTTCTATAGTTCCTTTTGAAGAAGCATATTTTCTGCATATCTTGACTAAGGACATGATTGTTAGGTTCTTCTGTTTCTTTTAAATCTAGTAACCCATACATATTGTTTGTGTCTGTTAATTGCTCAGTCATGCACTACTCTTTGTGGCCCCATGGACTGTAGCCCTCCAGGCTCCTCTATCCATGGAATCCCCAGCACTCTAATTTTCCAGATTCAAAGAACAACTACATCTATTCTAGACAAAACAATTAGTGTGGTTAGGAGGAAATAAAGCAGCATGAGGGCTGATTTTCTGATCTGTCTGAAGAGTAGTTGACACTTGCCTAACTGAAATCTCAGATCCAGGTAAAATGTAGAGAGGTGCTGGTTTCTCCTCTTACACAAAGGAAGTATTCATAAAACAAACAAACAAAAAATTTAATTAAATTAATAAATATCCAGACAGGTATACTGTTGTATACTTTTCCCTCAAAAATGAAAAATTAACCACACTGTGTTGCTAAATTATGCTAGTTAATAATTCTCCAACACAGATGCATGTTGACAATCATACAACCGGATTTAAATCAGAAATTTAATGCTTCACTGTTAAATATATGTGTCCTGGACAAGTAAGTTTCCATTTGAAGACATTTCTGACATGAAAGTCAAAAGAAAAATGAATAAAATAACTTTGATAAAATGGAAATAGTCCAGTAAAAACAAATAGACTAACAAAAAAGAATACATTTTGGTAGATGATGGAATTAACTGCTTTCACAAATCAAGAAAAGAATATTTTTGAAAGAACCAGCAAGGAATAAAGAATGTCCCTAGAAATTAAGTATATTACAGGAGAAAAAGAAATTTGAAACACATTGGATAATTTTCTAGAACAGTGGCCTGTAAATTCTATTTTTTCTCTGAAGAGCCAACAAGTAAATATTTGAAGCTTTGCAGGCTATATAATATCTGTTACCACTTCTCAGCTCCACCATTTTAGAGGGAAAGCACCCATGGAAATTATTTAAACAAACAAATAAGTAGGAGACTGGGCTGAAATAAAATTTTACAAAAACAGTTAGCAGACTGAAATTGAAATTACTGACTCTTGCTATAAAGAGAAGAATTTTTAAAAAGAAAATGATGGAAAAAGAAAGCTGGAATTGGAGCTCCAACCCTGATGTCTTAAGTGTAACTAAATATTCTAGAAAGAGAATATATCAAAAGCCAAGAGTAGATTATGAAAAAAATAAATAGAATTCATTAGAATTAAAATATGCATGTCATAACACTAGAAAGAAAATTCAAAATGGATTTGTGGAGTATTAAGCAGAAGTAAAAATAATGCATTGTATTTATATACCAAAATGCAGAAAGATGTTAAAATTAAATGAAAATTAAATTTTTTAAAACAGTATTTTATTATACCACATATGTAACATATACATGTATTACACTTAAACCTTACTCCTTGAATTTAAAAAATATATATTTTTCCACTCATACATTTTCATACTGAATTATATTTTATTCTACATTGATACTTTTTATTGAAAATTTGTCCTCCATAATTTGCTAGCATATTTTGAAATTATGTTGTTCAGTCATGTCCCATTTTTTTGTGACCCCTTGGACATGCTTCCAAGTCCTTTACACTCTCCCAGAGTTTGCTCAAACTCATGATGTTATCCAACCATCTCATCCTCTGCTGTCTCCTCCTCCTGCCCTCAATTTTTCCCAGCATCAGGGTCTTTACCAGTGAGTCAGCTCTTCACATCAGGTGGCCGAAGTATTGGAGATTCAGCTTCAGCATCAGTCCTTTCAATGAATATTCAGAGTTGATCTACCTTAGGATTGACTGGTTGGATATCCTTACAATCCAAGGTGACTAACACCACGTTTCTCTAGCACCACAGTTCAAAAGCTCTATGTTTACTTTTTAATCTGTGAATGTCTCTCAGTCGTGTCAAACTCTTTACAACTACTCATGGACTACACAGTCCATGGAATTCTCCAGGCCAGAATAATGGGTAGCCTTTACCTTTTCCAGGAAATTGTTAACTTATGGTGAATGGTGTTGAGTTCGTGATCCCTGGAGAAGATTTAGCTTTGGGACCAGGAACCAGCCTTGATCACTCAAGAGCTTTTGTGTAGCAGAGAGAGAGAAAGCTTCTGACATAGACATCAGATGGAGGGTGGGGAGTGCCCCCTATCTAATCTCATCAAGACCTTATAAACTTTTTTCAGACCCACTCCCAGAACATAAATCTTAAATTAACAAGATTAGAATGAAAAATAGAAAGATCTTACCAGAACCACTACACATGTTGATGTATGGCAAAACCAACACAATATTGTAAAGTAATTAACCTGCAATTAAAATAAATAAATTTATATTTAGAAAAAAATAAATAAACATATCAGGGAAAAAAAAAAAAAGGAGTGGTGGCTGCATGGGCACAGGAGGGCCAAGAGGAGCTACTCCACATTCAAGGTCAGGAAGGGCAGCAGTAAGGTGATACCCCTCATCCAAGGTAAGTAGCAGCAGCTGCGCTTTGCTGGAGCACCATGAAGAGATACCCCATGCCCAAGGTAAAAGAAACCCAAATAAGATGGTAGGTGTTGCAAGACAGCATCAGAGGGCAGACACACTGAAACCATACTCACAGAAAACTAGTCAATCTAATCACACTAGGAACACAGACTTGCCTAACTCAATGAAACTAAGCCATACCCTCTGGGGCCACCAAGACGGTCGGGTCATGGTGGAAAGGTCTGAGAGAATATGGTCCACTGGAGAAAGGAATGGCAAACCACTTCAGTATTCTTGCATTGAGAACCCCATGAACAATATGAAAAGGCAAAATGATAGGATACTGAAAGAACTCCACAGGTCAGGAGGTGCCAATAACAACTGGAGATCAGTGGAGAAATAACTCCAGAAAGAATGAAGGATGGAGCCAAAGCAAAAACAATACCCAAGTGTGGATGTGACTGGTGATAGAAGCAAGATCCAATGCTGTAAAGAGCAATATTGCATAGGAACCTGGAATGTTAGGTCCATGAATCAAGGCAAATTGGAAGTGGTCAAACAGGAGATGGCAAGAGTGAACTTCGACATTCTAGGCATCAGTGAACTAAAATGGACTGGAATGGGTGAATTTAACTCAGATGACCATTATATCTACTACTGTGGGCAGGAATCCTTCAGAAGAAATGGAGTAGCCATCATGGTCAGCAAAAGAGTCCGAAATGCAGTACTTGGATGCAATCTCAAAAATGACAGAATGATCTCTGTTCGTCTCCAAGGCAAACCATTCAATATCACAGTGATCCAAGTCTGTGCCCCAACCAGTAACGCTGAAGAAGCTGAAGTTGAACAGTTCTATGAAGACCTACAAGACCTTTTAGAACTAACACCCAAAAAAGATGTCCTTTTCATTATAGGGGACTGGAATGCAAAAGTAGGAAGTCAAGATACACCTGGAGTAACAGGCAAATTTGGCCTTGGAGTACAGAATGAAGCAGGGCAAAGACTAATAGAATTTGGCCAAGAGAATGCACTGGTCATAGCAAACACCCTCTTCCAACAACACAAGAGAAGACTCTACACATGGACATCACCAGAAGGTCAACTCAAAATCAGATTGATTATATTCTTTGCAGCCAAAGATGGAGATGCTCTATGTGGTCAGCAAAAACAAGACTGGGAGCTGACTGTAGCTCAGATCATGAGCGCCTTATTGCCAAATTCAGACTTAAATTGAAGAAAGTAGGGAAAACCACTAGACCATTCAGGTATGACCTATATCAAATCCCTTATGATTACACAGTGGAAGTGAGAAATAGATATAAGGGACTAGATCTGATAGATAGAGTGCCTCATGAACAATGGACGGAGGTTTGTGACATTTCACAGGACACAGGGATCAAGACCATCCCCATGGAAAAATGAAGTTAAGTCGCTCAGTCGTGTCCGACTGTTTGCGACCCCATAGAGAGTAGCCCATCAGGCTCCTCGATCCATGGGATTTTCCAGACATGAATACTGGACTGGGTTGCCATTTCCTTCCCCATAGAAAAGAAATGCAAAAACGCAAAATGGCTGTCTGGGGAGGACTTACAAATAGCTGTGAAAAGAAGAGAAGCAAAAAGCAAAGGAGAAAAGGAAAGATATAAGCATCTGAATGCAGAGATCCAAAGAATAGCTAGAAGAGATGAGAAAGCCTTCCTCATTATCAATGCAAAGAAATAGAGGAAAAGAACAGAATGGGAAAGACTAGAGATCTCTCCAGGAAAATAAGAGATACCAAGGGAATATTTCATGCAAAGATGGGTTCAATAAAGGACAGAAATGGTATGGAACTAACAGAAGCAGAAGATATTAAGAAGAGGTGGCAAGAATACATAGAAGAATTGTACAAAAAAGGTCTTCACAACCAATATAATCACGATGGTGTGATCACTCACCTAGAGCCAGACATATTGGAATGTGAAGTCAAGTGAGCCTTATAAAGCATCACTACCCACAAAGCTGGTGGAGGTGATGGAATTCCAGTTGAGCTATTTTAAATCCTGAAAGATGATGCTCTGAAAGTGCTACACTCAATATACCAGCAAATTTGGAAAACTCAGCAGTGGCCACAGGACTGAAAAGGTCAGTTTTCATTCCAATCCCAAAGAAAGCCAATGCCAAAGAATGCTCAAACTACGGAACAATTGCACTCATCTCACATGCTAGTAAAGTAATGCTCAAAATTCTCCAAGCCAGGCCTCAGCAATAGTGAGCCATGAACTTCCAGATGTTCAAGCTGGTTTTAGAAAAGGCAGAGGAACCAGAGATCAAATTGCCAACATCCAATAAAGCAAGAGAGTTCCAGAAAAACATCTATTTCTACTTTATCGACTATACCAAAGCCTTTGACTCTGTGGATCACAGTAAACCGGAAAATTCTGAAAGAGATGGGAATACAAGATCACCTGACCCTCCTCTTGAGAAACCTGCATGCAGGTCAGGAAGCAACACTTAGGACTGGATATGAAACAGTAGACTTCTTCCAAATAGGAAAAGGAGTACGTCAAGGCTGTATATTGTCACCCTGCTTATTTAACTTATACGCAGAGTACATCATGAGAAATGCTGGGCTGGAAGAAGCACAAGCTGGTGTCAAGATTGCTGGGAGAAATATCAATAACCTCAGATATGCAGATGACACCACCCTTATGGCAGAAAGTGAAGAGGAACTAAAGAGCCTCTTGATGAAAGTGAAAGAGGAGAGTGAAAAAATTGACTTAAAGCTTAACATTCAGAAAACTAAGATCATAGCATCTGGTCCCATCACTTCATGGCAAAGAGATGGGGAAACAGTGGAAACAGTGTCAGATTTTATTTTTTGGGGTCCCCAAATCACTGCAGATGGTGACTACAGCCACGAAATTAAAAGATACTTACTCCTTGGAAGAAAAGTTATGACCAACCTAGTTAGAATATTTAAAATCAGAGACATTACTTTGCCAACAATGGTCCATTTAGTCAAGGCTATGGTTTTTCCAGCTGTCATGTATGGATGTGAGAGTTGGACTGGGAAGAAATCTGGGGGCCGAAGAATTGATACTTTTGAACTGTCGTGTTGGAGAAGACTCTTGAGAGTCTCTTGGACTGCAAGGAGATCCAACCAGTCCATTCTAAAGGACATAAGCCTTGGGTGTTCTTTGGAAGGAATGATGTTGAAGCTGAAACTCCAATACTTTGGCCACCTCATGTGAAGAGTTGACTCATTGGAAAAGACTCTGATGCTGGGAGGGTTTTGGGGCAGGAGGAGAAGGGGACGATAGAAGATGAGATGGCTGGATGGCATCACCGAGTTGATGGACGTGAGTCTGAGTGAACTCTGGGAGATGGTGTTGGACAGGGAGGCCTGGCATGCTGCAATTCATGGATTTGCAGAGTCAGACACGACTGAATGACTGAACTGAACTGAACCAGACCCACTCCATAATATACATTTTAAGATGACAAGATTGTCAGAATGTTCTTGTCAAGGAGAAATATGTCCTCGAGCAAGATACATTATTATGTTGACTAAGACAAAGCAATGTAGAAACCAAGGTTTGTCATTTTCTCCTTGAGAGGTCCAGACCCCTTCTCCAGGGCTCCAAATCCCTTTCTCCTTCTCAGAAACCTCGGACTTCTTATCAACCTACCTAGGAATTGACTTTCTCAGGATATTCCCAACCCAAGTATTGAACCCAGTTCTCCCGCATTGCAGGTGGACTCTTTACCAGCTGAGCCACAGGGAAGGCCCTACATTTTAATATACCTCTTTAAATATTATAAGCAACAATATTTTTCATGTTAAAAGTAAATGTGAGATTTTCTCCTCTTTACGAGAGAGTTGTTTTCTCATATGTTGTAACTTATTTATATCTAATATTGACATATAATTATTACTTATTTTATGCTTTTGTTTCATTTATCTTTGGAAGATTTTGTCTATTTTGTATTCTTTTGATATTACATATCATATTTTAATAGATTATTTTAAAATATTTAACCATCATTATTTTATGAAAGGAAATAGTTAATAAGCAAAATCTCTTTTTTCTTATTGAATTGTTTTTTAATGTTGAAATTAATATTTCCACATCAATATTCATATTTAAATAACCCTGGATTTGCTTTAACTTTTTATTGTGATATATTCTAACATAAATACTTAGAATACATATAAATTATACAAAATATTCATATATTAGTAAAATAAAACTTGGACATTAGAGAGACAAGATTTTTCTATAATAAGTGGAAAATGAAAACTTTTTTTTCTTTATTTACCTCAGAATTTGATAAACATTTTTATATTATATACATTTTTAATTAATATATCCGTTTAATGCTGCATATGTTTCAAATCTTTAAAAAAAATCCTTTTTTTTCCCCCATGTATTCATTTTTCTAGACTTCATGTTAAAATTTCTGTAAAGTTTTAAAGACACTAAATTATCTGGCAGGGAGAAATCTCTCTGGGAAGTTAATCTTTGAATTTACTGTTATATATTAGCTTACCTTGCCATTTTTTATTTTATTGACTTTTGTTAATTTGTAAGTAAAATAGCTTTCATTTTGCAGTTTTTGTTCTGAATATAATTTAGAACAACTCTCAGTACAGAAAATGAAACTAGAGACCAAAATAATAAAATGGCTTAACCTTTATCACACACCTAATCAGTATATGAATCTACATTTCTTGATTCATCGTGATCTTTTTCTGCAGCAGCATGCTGCTTCTTTCAGATGTAATTTAGGGTTTTAATTCTGTAATTATAATGAAATCATTTTAGAAGCTAAAGTTTGTTTTCCCATACTCATATTTTGTGTTCTCTAGCCCATAATGAAGTACTTATATCTGCTGCTGCTGCTGCTGCTAAGTCGTTTCAGTCGTGTCTGATTCTGTGCGACCCCATAGACGGCAACCCCCCAGGCTCCACCGTCCCTGGGATTCTCCAATGTTCTTGCCTGGAGAATCCCAGGAACGGCGGAGCCTGGGGGGCTGCCTTCTGTGAGGTCTCACAGAGTTGGACACGACTGAAGCGACTTAGCAGCAGCAGCAGCAGCAGCAGATAGTCTTTGGATGTATAGCAAAATACATATGATCCATAAACTTAAATGTTTTATCAATAGATGGAGAAAGTAAGCTTTAATTCAGAAGAAAATGTGTAGCAGAATGGAATGGAAAGGTAGAATTGGTCACTCACGACTTTATTTTTCTCTTATAAAAGAGGAAATCTTTCTATAAGCACATTTTTCTATCAACACTTTTTACTAAAACAATTTGGTTATTTATAGTAACGGTTTAACAGAATCATGCTGAGAGAACATGAACCATTGATATTATTTATATTCATTCTGGCTATTCATGCTGTCTTATAATTAGCTTCTACATGGGTTTAAAATTGTTGCAATAATTGAACTGGAAGTAGGAGTTCACTGAGTCTTATGATAATCAGAAAGTTTAATCCATAATCCAAATTATATGATAATTACATCACTGAGATAATGAAAAATTAATCACTATTAAAGATACATAATGATAATTCTGATTAGAAAACAAATGGGACCACTAAAATTTTTGAGAGACTGCTTTATCTTCATTAAAGTATACTCCCATTTGAGTGGGAGTGTTTTTGTTTATGAGAGAATTCAAATGATGAAATAATCACTTTGGTTTGTATTGTTTAGTTTGAATAACTGTTAACAATTCAAGAAGTCTAATAAATTTAAAAATCTGCTATAATTTGATGGTCAATTATCACTTAATCAAATCTGATTCTGTGCACTATAACAAAATGTTAATGTTAATTTCTTTAATGTAATTGCTATTTTCAGAGGACTCTTTTTAACACTGAAATAATGAATCAATTTTTTATATGGGATGAGTTTGGAATTTAATTTTGAGAAAAATAAATCAAATGACATTGTATGATAGATTATGGTTGTGATATTTGACTAAAGAAATGTATTCTTTTTTGGCTCAAATTCTGTATAAAAGAAAGTCTCTGAATCTCATATATGTGTGCATATTTAGAGAACTGAGAGGCTCTCTGCTTTTATTTATCAAGTCTATATGCTTTTCTCTATTGGAGAAAAAACACACAGTTTGGCAACCCGTAAGGATGTTAGCTCAAGTGCAAAAAATAGCATTAAAATAGTGATTTCTATGCATGCATAAATATATTTTCAAACATTTTAATAGATAAAAGATGTACCAGTTTATGTGGTTGAAGTCAAAATGGTTAAGACTGGAAGCTGCATGAGATTACAGTTATTACACAAATATCTCGGAGAAGGCAATGGCAACCCACTCCAGTACTCTTGCCTGGAAAATCCCATGGACAGAGGAGCCTGGTAGGCTGCAGTCCATGGGGTCGCTAAGAGTCAGGCACGACTGGGTGACTTTACTTTCACTTTTCACTTTAATGCTTTGGAGAAGGAAATGGCAACCCACTCCAGTGTTCTTGCCTGGAGAATCCCAGGGACAGGGGAGCCTGGTGGGCTTCTGTCTATGGGGTCGCACAGAGTCAGACTCAACTGAAGCAACTTAGCAGCAGCAGCAGCGGCACACAAATATCTTACAGAAGAATTAACAATATTTAGCAAAAAAATATAACTTAAAAATAATAAATTCATTAATTTATACTTAGGATTCATAAATAAATATAATTATAGAGGAAAAAATTCCATATGGTTAATCGCTTCTCTCTATATATATACATCACAATGGTATGTTTAAGTTAGAAAATATGGGTAGATAGATAGGTAGTCAATCAGTCATGTCCAACTCTTTGTGACCCCATGGATTATAGCCCACCAGACTTCTTTGTCCATGGGATTTCCCAGGCAAGAAGTAGGAATGGATTGCCATTTCCTACTCCAATATATACATACATATATAGGTAAATTATATAGCATATTATATAATAGTTTGTGATATATTATCCATGCATAGCATAAATACAATTTTGGTGCACTTTTGTATTCAGAAGAACTGATATAGGAACCTTAGAAATACAACCAGCAGTGTACAGCCATTTTTCAGTTTGGACAGCGAAGGAGAGTGTAAAAAATGAAACAATTCCAACAGTTCCAGGATTAATATATGAGGAATGTTACCTTCATCATAATGTCTGATATGACTGACAGATTCTACCAATAAAACCTCATTCCAGGGGACAGGATAGGTGAAGGAGTGGACTGAGGATTTCCATTAACTTTTAAGAATACTTCCTAGAGCTTCTGGTTCAAGATGGCAGAATAAAAAGCCATGAGCTTATTTCCTCCTGGAGAGAGCACCAAAATCAAAACTAGCTATCGAATAGTCATCAAAAGGAGGACACTGGAGCCCACATCAAAATAAATAAATAAAGATATCAAAAAAAGATACCCCACATCCAAAGAAGAAGCCACAATGAGACTGGAGGAGGGGAGCAATCACAATAAAATCCCACGCCCACTGAGTGGGTGACCAACAAACTGGAGAACAGTAATACTAAAAAGTTCTCTCACTCTTGTGAAGGTTCTGGACCCCTGGTGAAACTTCCCACCCTAAGGATCTGGCAAAGGGACTGAGGGTTCTCCAGGAATCTGACCTTGAAAACCAATGGGATTTGATTAGAGGACTACCACAGGACAGGGGAAAACAGAGACTCCACTTTTGGAGAGCACCAACAAAATCTTGCACACATGAAGATCCAGGGGAAAGGAGCAAGTGGTGCCCAAAGGAGACTGAATGAGACCTGTCTGCTAGTGTTGGAGAGTCTCCTATGGAGCCCTGGATCAGCAGTGGCTTGCCACAGGGATAGGGTCACTGGCAGCAGCAGTCCAGGAAGGTGGCTCTTGATGTAATAGTACAGAGACCCCTAGATTCCAGGGCTGGGTTGCCTTAGGCCAAACATAATAGGAAGGGGTACAATCCCACCCATCATCAAATAATTGGAATAAAGCTTAATTGAGCATGGCTCTGCCCACCAAAACAGGACCCAGTTTTTTCCCACTTCCAGTCCCTCCCATCAAGAATCTTATACAAAGTATTTAGCCCCAACACCCAGAAGGCAGACAGAAAAAGGAAGAAGGGCAACAATTCCACAGTGGCTGGAACAAAAACCACAGTACAGAAAATTAGTCAGTATGAAAAAGCAGAATTATGTCCTAGATGAAAGTACAGAAAATTAATCAGTATGAAAAAGCAGAGTTATGTCCTAGATGAAGGAACAAGAAACAACTAAATAAAGTGGAGATAGACAAACTTTCAGAAAAATAATTCATAATAATAATAGTGAAGATGATCCAGGATCTTGGAAACAAAATGGAGAAGATGCAGGAGATGCTTTCCAAAGGCTTAGAAGAAATTTAAAAAAAAAAAAAAAACACAGAGATGAACAATGCATTCAGTTCAGTTCAGTGGCTCAATCATGTCCAACTCTCTGCGACCCCATGCACTGCAGCATACCAGTCTTCCCTGTCCACCAAATCCAAGAGCTTGCTCAAACTCATATCCATTGAGTCAGTAATGAAATCCAACCATCTCGCCCTCTGTCATCCAGTCCCCTTTCTCTCCTGCCTTAAATCTGTCCCAGCATCAGGGTCCTTTCCAGTGAGTCATTTCTTTACATCAGATGGCCAAAGCACTGGAGCTTCAGCTTCAGCAATAGTCTTTCCGATGAATACTCAGAACTTATTTCCTTTCAGATTGGCTGGTTTGATATCTTTGCAGTCCATGTGACTCTCAAGAGTCTTCTCAAAAACCAATTCTTTGGTGCTCAGCCTTCTTTATGGTCCAGCTCTCACATCCATACTTGACTACTGGAAAAACCATAGCTTTGATTAGATGGACCTTTGTCAGCAAAGTAATCTCTCTGCTTCTTAATATGCTGTCTAGGTTGGTAATAGCTTTTCTTCCAAGGAGCAAGCATCTTCTAATTTCATGGCTTGCAGTCACCATTGTCAGTGATTTTGGAGCCCAAGAAAATAAAGTCTGTCACTGTTTCCACTATTTCTCCATCTATTTGCCATGAAGTGATGGGACCGGATGTCATGATCTTAGGTTTCTGAATGTTGAGTTTTAAGCCAGCCTTGTCACTCTCCACTTTTACTTTCATCAAGAGGCTCTTTAGTTCATCTTTGCTTTCTGCCATAAGGGTGGTGTCATCTGCATATCTGAGGTTATTGATATTTCTCCTGGCAATCTCGATTCAGCTTGTGCTTCATCCACCTCAGCATTTCATATGATGTACTCTGCATATAAGTTAAATAAACAGGGTGACAATATATAGCCTTGATATACTCCTTTCTCATTTTTGAACCAGTCAGTTGTTCCATGTCTGGTTCTACCTGTTGCTTCTTGACCTGCATATAGATTTCTCAGGAGGCAGGTAAGATGGTCTGGTATTCTCATCTCTTGAAGAATTTTCCACACTTTGTTATGATCCACACAGTGAAAAACTGGTGCAGGTAACAAAGCAGAAGTAGATTATTTTTCTGGAACTCTCTTACTTTTTCTAAGGTCCAGTGGATGTTGGCAATTTGATCTCTGGTTCTTCTGCCTTTTTAAAGACAGCTTGAATATCTGGTATTTCTCAGTTCACATACTTTTGAAGCCTAGCTTGGAGGATTTTGAGCCTAACTTTGCTATTCTGTGAGATGAGTGCAATTGTGTCATCGTTAGAACATTTTTTAGCATTGCCTTTCTTTGGGATTGGAATGAAAAATGACCTTTTCCAGTCCTTTGGCCACTGCTGAGTTTTCCAAATTTGCTGGCGTATTGAGTGCAACACTTACATTACATTAGAAAGGATACATTAGTAGGAATCAATAGCAGAATAACTGAAGCAGTAGAACATATAAATGACTTGGAGGAGAGAATAGTAGAAATCATTACAGCAGAAAAGAATATAGAAAAAATAGAGAAAAAAAAATGAAGACTGCCTAAGAGACCTCTGAGACAACATTAAAAACACCATAATTCTCATTATAGGGTTCTCAGAAGGAGAGGTGAGAGAGAAAGGATCTGAGGAAATATTTTAAGAGATAACAGCTGAAAACGTCTCCAACTTGCAACAAGGAATAGTCAACTAAGTCTTAGAAGCACAGAGAGTCCCAGGAAGTCCCAAGAACAAACACATTGAGACACATAGTAATCAGACTGATAAGAATCAAACACAAAGATAAAATATTAAAAGCAGCAAGGGAAAAATGACAACATACAAGGGAACTCCCATAAAATTAACAGCTTATTTCTCAACAAACTCTACAAGCCAATGAAAGGGAAAAGCATACAACCAAACATACTTGACTCAGCAAGACTCTCCTTCAGATGTTATGGAAAAATCAAAAGCTTTCCAGACAAGCAAAAGTTAAGAGAATTCATCACCACCAAATCAGCTTTACAACAAATGCTAGGAATCTTCTCTAGGCAGGAAACGCAAGAGAAGGAAAAGACTAACATAAAATAAATGCAAAATAATTAAGAAAATGGTAATAGGATCATAAATATTGATAATTACCTTAAATGTAAAGGGATTAAATGCACCAACAGAAATACATATACTGGCTGGGCAAATGAAAACATGTGCATGTATGCACTCCCACTTACCACATTACTCTATTTAATCCCCTAGATTATATATAATTATTTTATATTGTTAGGTTAACCACGTTTCTGTTATGGCTTTCAGCTGTAACTATCTTCTGTTTTTTTTCTGGGTGTTGATTGTGAAAACTGACCAACATCTTTTACTATTGTGAACATGTAACTATTATTCACTTAATACCATGGTATCATGATTGGTCAACAGAAAATAATAGAATTCTATATCACTAAAACTGCCATTTAATAGAAAAACCTGTAATCAGTTTCTAAAATCCATTTTCATATGATAATTATCTTGGAATTTTTTGAAAAGTACAAATGTTCAGGTATCCTTTTTCTTCTTCAAAAGTCCAGATGTGTTTCCAATGAACAGCCATGTTTAAAAACAACTAGTGTATATGATGATCTTTTACTCTTATTTATATTGTTTCAGTTTTTCTATTTCATATTCAGTGCTTCCATTTCATTTAGTTTATGTTTTACCATTTATCCATCTCTTTTTTTTTTATGTTTTTAGATGCCCTTTCTTAAGGCTTTATAAAGTATAGAAGAAAAACTTTTTTATACACACACATATATAGTATGTATAATATAATATATATTTTGTACAACTTATGAATGCTTGACTAGCTAAAAAAATTATGGAAAATTTGATTCCACTTGTTTGACAGTATGAATAGAATGTTAGATTTCTAACTTAAAATAGACACACAACAAGCAACAAAATTTACTGTATACCACAGGAACGTTAGTCAATATCTTGCAATATCCTATAATGGAAAAGAATCAGAAAAATAACATACATGCATATGTTTAACTGAATCACCTTGCTGTGCACCTGAAACATTGTAAAGCAACAATATTTCAATAAAATATATATATTAAAATAAATAATGTTTCCTAGATGGTCTACCTACATTGGTTAAGGTAAATGAATAGGCACACATACAGAGTGCCTCAATCTTAACCATAATAATATTTTATTTAAGTGATTGCTTCTCCATAGATAAAGATATTGATACATTATGTATATTGTATGTATTTTATCAAAATGGAAAGATATGCAAAATTTTAATATCAATAATCCTTGGGTAGTAGAACTGCATTTTTTTATTTAAAGCTTCTATTTGATGTCAAGTTTTTATAAATACTGGATATAAACTACTTTTATAATTAGATGATTTAATAACTTTCAAGTATGTTTTTATATCTTTATATATACTTATACACAATCTTCTATTTTTTTTCCTTAATTTCTATCAGTATGGTATAAAATGAGATCTTTCATTTTAAACTTACTATTATTTTATAATTTTTGGTACAAAGTAAAAATTTCCACTAATTAAAACCAATTTAAAAAATCATATTGGTGAAGTATATTTCCATATCAGTGTTAACTTTTTTTTTTTTTGAAGCACATACATATACAACAAGAAATTAGTTACATTGAATTAAAGATGTGCACATTGTGTGTTGCAACATTCAAAATTAAACGATTTAAGAAAATGTAATATTACTAAGAACTGATGCTTTTGAACTGTGGTGTTGGAGAAGACTCTTGAGAGTCACTTGGGCTGCAAGGAGATCCAATCAGTCCATTCTAAAGGAGATCGGTCCTGGGTGTTCTTTGGAAGGAATGATGCTAAAGCTGAAACTCCAGTACTTTGGCCACCTCATGCGAAGAGTTGACTCATTGGAAAAGACTCTGATGCTGGGAGGGATTGGGGGCAGGAGGAGAAGGGGACAACAGAGGATGAGATGGCTGGATGGCATCACGGACTCGATGGGCATGAGTTTGAGTGAACTCCGGGAGATGGTGATGGACAGGGAGGCCTGGCGTGCTGCAGTTCATGGGTTCACAAAGAGTCGGACACGACTGAGAGACTGAACTGAACTGAACTGAACTGACTATTACTAAAAATATAGACTATTTTTATACATGGGTAATTTTTTTGTGTTACCTGTATTACTGTAAATCCAAATTAATTGATTTAAATATATATCATGTTGCTGAATATTGCAAAGCAGTTTTTTATTCCTTACCTTCAGCACCAGGTCTATCTAACTTGATGTGTGGAAATGAAATATGTATATTCAAAAAATAATTTAAAAATTAACAAAATTACTACACAAAATTATAGTTCATAAATATCTTCAACTCAGCTTAGATTATGAAACTATATCCAGTGCCAAATATCAGTAAAAATGAGTATATTCATTACAATTTCTTTTTATACTGAGTAAATCTATCCAACACTTGAAGAATGTTTATGCTCCAGGCACTGTTCCTAGTGTTTTCACGTTTTAAATATTTTAGTCCTCACAACAACTCTAGAAGTTAGGACTGTTATTATCTCCATTCCACATTTGGGAAAATTATGGCATAGGAAATAAATTAGCAAATTGGGCAGGTGGGAATTGAGACCAAATAGTTTTATTCTAGATTTGGTGTTTTCAACAACCGCACAGAGGTAAAGAATCCATGTACAATGCAGGAGACTTGCAGGAGACATGGGTTCGATCCCTGGATAAGGAGGATCGCCTGGAAAAGGAAATGACAACTCATTCCAGTATTTTTGCCTGGGAAATCCCATGAACAGGGGAGACTGGTAGGCTACAATCCATGAGATCACAAAGAGTTGGACATGACTGAGCAGCTAAACAACAACAATAAGAAGTCTTATTATAGACTTTGTGTTTTCAACAACTGCACTTGGATATTATGGCATGTTAATATTTTTAAAATGTTTGTGATATAGCTCCAGTTAAAAAAAAAAAAGAGCTATCAGATACTCATAATGATGTATTTGTTTAATATAATATTAAGCTATTCAGTATGTCATTTTGCCTTTGCAAAATATCAAAGTATAAGAATATATCTTTGAGGACTAGCTTTATAAATATCCAAAGGAATTATGGACCTTTCATGTTTAACATCAACTTTATTCCAAGATCTACATTCTTAGACTTGCCTTTGCCTATCTTCTCACATAACCTGTATCTTGCTCTCTCTACCTTCTTGATTAACTAATTTACATGGCAGCTGTTGCCTATCAATTCCAGTTTGGTTTGAAATCTAAGAATCTAGCCATATCTTTCCCCAGTGTTTTATGTCTTAATTGATCTATTTTCTGGGATAACTCATAGAGTTAACAGTTAAAGTGTTATTCTTGGTTAACCTTGACATCCCAATAACCTAAATATTTGACTGTTTTCAGAAATACTGTTCCTAATGATATTCACCATATCTATTCAAATGAGTTGTAACTATATCAGTATTTAAATATATAGTAGGGCTGCATAAGTGAATTTCCATTTAATTTAAACTATTATTTTTGACTAAGTCAAGTGTTAATCCCTTATCAATGTAAAAAGCATGTAACTTCCTCTTATAGCCTAGATTCTAGTTATAGACCTTTTTAACAATAAACTTTCATCATATTACTCAACCTATTATTTCCATGACTATTATCAAATTTAAAAATTCTCTTTATTTCTAACTGGCTCAAAAATATGATAAATAGATTTTGAATTTTGTCAGTTATATTTTGTGTATCTCCCAAGATGATACAAAAGAGATGACTCTACACATGGACATGACCAGATGGCCAATATCAAAGTATGATTGATGATAAACTTTGCAGCTGAAGATGGAGAAGCTCTATACAGTCAGCAAAAATAAGACCTGGAGTTGACTGAGCTCAGATCATGAATTCCTTATTACAAAATTCAGAATTAAATTGAACAAAATAAGAAAAACCACTAGGCCATTCAGGTATGACCTAAATAAAATCCTTTGCAATTATACAGTAGAAGTGACAAATAGATTCAGTGGATTAGATCTGATAGAATGCTGAAGAACTATGGATGGAGGTTCCTAACATTATACAGGAGGCAGTGATCAAAACCATTCCCAAAAATAAATACAAAAAAGGCAAAATGGTTGTCTGAGGAAGCCTTACAAATAGCTGAGAAAAGAAGAGAAGCTAAAGGCAAAGGAGAAAAGGAAGGATATATCCATCTGAATGCAGAGTTCCAAAGAATATCAAGGAGATGTAAGGATGTCTTCCCAAGTGAACAATGCAAATAAATAGAAGAAAACAATAGAATGGGAGAGATTAGAGATCTTTTCATGAAAATTAGAAATATTAAGGGGACATTTCATGCAATAATGGGCACAATAAATTACAGAAATGGTATGGACCTAATAGAAGCAGAAGATATTTTTAAAAGGTGGCAATAATACATAGAAGAACTACACAAAAAAGACCTTAATACCCCAGATAATCACAATGATGTGATCACTCACCTGAAGTCAGACATCCTGGAGTCTGAAGTCAACTGTCCTTAGGAAGCATCACTATGAACAAAGCTAGTGGAGGTGATGGAGTTCCAGCTGAGCTGTTTGAAAACCTAAAAAATGATGCTGTTAAAGTAGTGCAATCAATATGCCAGTAACTTTGGAAAGCTCAGCAATGGCCACAGGACTAGAAAAAGTCAGTTGTTGTTCCAATCTCAAAGAAGGGCAATATCAAAAAACACTCAAATTACCTAACAATTGCATTCATTTCACATTCTAGCAATGTCATGCTGAAAATCCTCCAAGCTAATCTTCATCACAATGTGAACTGAGAACTCCCAGATGTACAAGCTGGGTTTAGCAAAGGCAGAGGAACCAGAAATCAAGTTGCCAACATCTGTTGGATCATTGAAAAACCGAGAGAATTCCAGAAAATACATCTGCTTCATTGACTATGAAGCCTTTGACTGTGTGGATCACAACAAACTGGGGAAAATTCTTCAAGATATGGGACTTCCAGACCATCTTAGTTGCTGCCTCGGAAACCTATACGAAGGTCAAGAAACAACAGTTAAAACTAGACATGGAACAACAGACAGGTTCAAAACTGGGAAAGAAGTGTGTGAATGTGTATATTGTCATCCTACTTAACTTATATAGAGAGTGCATGTGAAATACCAGGCTGGATGAAACATAAACTGGAATTAAGATTGTGGGGAGAAATATCAATTGTGGAGAGATATACAGTTGACACACCTTTATGACAAAAAGTGAAGAGGACTAAAGAGCCTCTTGATGAAACTGAAAAAGAAGAGTGAAAAAGCTGGCTTAAAACTCAACATTCAAAAAACAAAGATCATGGCATTCAGTCCCATCACTTCATGGCAAATAGATGGTGAAACAATGGAAAGAATGAAAGACTTTATTTTCCTGGGCTCCAAAATCACTGTGGACAGTGACTGCCAGTATGAAATTAAAAGACACTTGTTCCCTGGAATAAATACTATTGCAAACCTAGGCAGTGTATTAAAAAGCAGACAGCATATTAAAAAGCAGAGATATTACTTTGCCAACAAATGTCCATATAGTCAAAGCTTTGGTTTTTCCAGTAGTCATGTATGGATGTCAGGGTTGGACCATAAAGAACCCTGATCCTGGAAAAGATAGAAAGCAGGAGGAGAAGGGGATGACAGAGGATGAGATGATAGGATGGTATCACTGACTCGATGGCCATGGGTTTGTGCATGCTCAGGAAGATGGTATAGGACAGGGAAGCCTGGCATGCTTCAGTCTGTGGAGTTTCAAAGAGTTGGACACAACTGAAAGATTGAACAACAACAGCTGGATGATAATTACATGATTTAACTTCTGTCTTCTGCCATTATAATAAAATTTAATTGACTAATCAATTGAGCTCTCAAAATGAGGGCATCTAGATAGTGGCATATTATCTTTAACCATACTGGTTATTCACATTATTATTATTTTAAGGTTTTTGTTTCAATACTTGATAATATAATGGGTCTGTAACACTTAAGGCAAGATGACCTTATAATTAGAGATGAAGGATATTTCCTCATCTTCTAATCTCAAGGGTTTCTGTAAGGTTAGAGGTGGTGGTGGTGGTTTAGTGACTAATTTGTGTCAGATTCTTTGAGATTACATGGACTATAGCATTCTATGTTCCTCTATGTTTTTCCAAGCATGAATCAGTGGGTGGCTATTTCCTTCTCTAAGGGATCTTCCAGACACAAGGATCGAACCCATGTCTCCTGTTAGGCAGGCAGATTATATATCACTAAGTGACCTGGGAAGCCCCTTCCTTAGGTAAATACCATTATTTTTTCTTACATATTAAATAGAATTAACTGATGAAACTACTAAGCTGTCAGTTTTCTCTGTGGAAAGCTTTCAATACAAACTCAACCTACTTAATAAATACAAAACAATTTAATTTTCTTATTTGGGATCTGACTTAATAGACTATATTTTTTTCCAGAATATAATGTTACATTTAAAATTTTCAAATTTAATTTTCAAATTTTAATTTTCCAAAAATTAATTCAACTGAAGTATCACTTTATTTTCAATTTAAAAAATCTATAGACATGTTTTCTCTACTAATTAATGGCAGTGATCCTAAGTGCCTCCTGTAATTCTTTTCTTTAAATTTTAATCTGCTTAATCAATGATATGTTATTTTTTAATTCTTAAAAAAAACACATTATTTTCTTTCTTCCAAATAAATATTTTCTTATTCAATATAATGCATTTTTTTCCTAATTGTTTTCTTTTCAGTTCAGTTCAATCACTCACTCGTGTCCGACTCTTTGCGACCCCATGAATCGCAGCACTCCAGGCCTCCCTGTCCATCACCAACTCCCGGAGTTCACTTAGATTCATGTCCATCGAGTCAGTGATGCAATCCAGCCATCTCATCCTCAGTCGTCCCCTTCTCCTCCTGCCCCCAATCCCGCCCAGCATCAGAGTCTTTTCCAATGAGTCAACTTTTCACATGAGGTGGCCAAAAGTACTGGAGTTTCAGCTTCACCATCATTCCCTCCAAAGAAATCCCAGGGCTGATCTCCTTCAGAATGGACTGGCTGGATCTCCTTGCAGTCTAAGGGACTCTCAAGAATCTTCTCCAACACCACAGTTTAAAAGCATCAATTCTTCGGCGCTCAGCCTTCTTCACAGTCCAACTCTCACATCCATACATGACCACAGGAAAAGCCATAGCCTTGACTAGACGGACCTTAGTCGGCAAAGTAATGTCTCTGCTTTTGAATATGCTATCTAGGTTGGTCATAACTTTCCTTCCAAGGAGTAAGCGTCTTTTAATGTCATGGCTGCAGTCACCATCTGCAGTGATTTTGGAGCCCCGAAAAATAAAGTCTGACACTGTTTCCACTGTTTCCCCATCTATTTCCCATGAAGTGATGGGACCAGATGCCATGATCTTGGTTTTCTGAATGTTGAGCTTTAAGCCAACTTTTTCACTCTCCTCTTTCACTTTCGTCAAGAGCCTTTTGTGTTCCTCTTCACTTTCTGCCATAAGGGTGGTGTTATCTGCATATCTGAGGTTATTGATATTTCTCCCAGCAATCTTGATCCCAGCTTGTGCTTCTTCCAGCCCAGTGTTTCTCATGATGTATTCTGCATATAAGTTACATAAGCAGGGTGACAATATATAGCCCTGACATACTCCTTTTCCTATTTGCAACCAGTCTGTTGTTCCATGTTCAGTTCTAAGAACAAAGCTAGTGGAGGTGATGGAATTCCAGGTGAGCTATTTCAAATCCTGAAAGATGATGCTGTGAAAGTGCTGCACTCAGTATGCCCGCAAATTTGGAAAACTCAGCAGTGGCCACAGGACTGGAAAAGGTCAGTTTTCATTCCAATCATAAAGAAAGGCAATGCCATAGGATGCTCAAACTACTGCACAATTGCACTCATCTCACACACTAGTAAAGTAATGCTCAAAATTCTCCAAGCCAGGCTTCAGCAATACGTGAACTGTGAACTTCCAGATGTTCAAGCTGGTTTTAGAAAAGGCAGAGGAATCAGAGATCAAATTGCCAACATCCACTGCATCATGGAAAAACCAGGAGAGTTCCAGAAAAACATCTATTTCTGCTTTATTGACTATGCCAAAGGCTTTGACTGTGTGGATCACAATTGTTTTCTTTTAACTGTGTGCTATTTAAAGGAGATGCTTTAACTTTAGAATATACTTGAATTTTGGCATATATTGTTGCTTTAATGTCAAATAAAATCCACTTGTAGTCAGGGAACATTTGTACAGGGACTGTATCCCTTTGAAAACTACTGAAACTTGTGTTTATGCCCTGCTTTTTGTCAATTTAGTTATTTTTCCGATTGAACAATCAGTTGATAACTTTAATGTTATATATCTTAGCTTATATATGTTGACCAAATCACTGGTATCATTTCTGTCTGCTTGTTACACTAGTTCCTAAGAGGGGTGTGTTGAAACTTTATTATTAATGTGAATTTATATTTATATAACTGTATCCAATTTTATTAGTGTTTACATGACATTTTTCTATTATTTTAATCATGGCTTCTCTGTATTTTCTGTCCTGAATATTCATTGGAGAGACTGATGCTGAAACTGAAACTCCAATATTTTGGCTACCTGATGTAAAGAACTGACACATTTGAAAAGACCCTGATGCTGAGAAAGATTGAGGGCAGGAGGAGAAGGGGATGACAGAGGATGAGATGGTTGGATGGCATCACCGACTCAATGGACATGAGTTTGGGTAAACTCCAGGAGTTGGTGATAGACAGGGAGGCCTGGCATGCATTAGTCCATGGGGTTGCAGAGTCAGATTCGACTGAGCGACTGAAGAGAACTGAACTCTGTATTTTCATATATAAGAAATATTTTAGACTGCATGTATACAGGCTTGTTTTCCATCAGCTTAATGATCTTTGTCTATAATCTGAACAGTTTATCCCTCAATGTTTATTATCTGTGGTTTAAGTAGAACATCTTGGTGTTCATTGTTGTTTTTATATTATCCTGTTAAGTGATCCCATATTTCTCCATCTGTTCATGAATTTTGGTTGATTATATTTTATCATTCTATTTTGAATTACTAGAAACCTCCGAAACTAATCTCTCTATCCTGTTTTATAACCAGCATTACTTTTATTTTATGAATCTGCTTGTGTGTGCTTGTATGTGTGTGAATGAATATGTATATTTTAGAAAGAATATGTTGGATAGTATCTGAATGACCTATAGAATATCTTAATACATTTCAGAAAATTTAAAATTAAAGTGTTGATTTATTATTTCCTCTGGAGTTCTGGAAAATTGAACCCCCTCCATATATTTCTAATACCATCAGATTATTGGTGACTTAAATTAAGAATCCTAGATGAAGATCCTAATGGAAGTGAAGTTGAAGAATTTCCAATAAGTATTGACATGCTTTTCTTACCAAAATAAAAGATTGGGAAACTATAATATCTTATTGCAGTTCTAAAATTTTGTACATCCAATTTAAACCAGTGGTTTTCCAAGTGTGGTTCCCCCATATAATGTCAGATCTTTTTTGAAATTCAAATTATTGAGTTGGCCATAAAGTTAGTTTTGGTTTTTCCATAATCAGTCCTTCCAATGAATATTCAGGGTTGATTTCCTTTAGAACTGACTGGTTTGATCTCCTTGTAGTCCAAGGGACTGTCAAGAATCTTCTCCAACACCACAGTTCAAAAACATCAATTCTTTGGCACTCAGGTTTTTTTATGGTACAACTCTTGCATCCTTACATGACTACTGCAAAACGATAGCTTTTTGTTGGGAAAGTAGTGTCTCTGCTTTTTAATACACTGTCTAGGTTGGTCATAGCTTTTAATCCAAAGAGCAAGTGTCTTTTAACTTCATGGCTGCAGTCACCATCTGCAATAATTTTAGATCCCAAGAAAATAAATTTTCTCACTATTTCTATTGTTTCCCCATCTATGTGCCATGAAGTGATGGGACCAAATGACATGATCTCAGTTTTTTGAAATGTTGAAATAAGCCAACTTTTTCACTCTCCTCTTTCACTTTCATCAAGAGGCTCTTTAGTTCCTCTTCTCTTTCTGCCATAAAGGAGGTGTCATCTGCATATCTAAGGTTATTGATATTTCCCCAGCAATCTTAATTCCAGCTTGTGCTTCATCCAGCCTGGCAATTTACATGATGTACTCTTCATAGAAGTTAAATAAGCAGGGTGACAATATACAGCCTTGACTTACTCCTTTTTCTATTTGGAACCAGTCTGTTGTTCCATGACTGGTTTTAAGTGTTGCTTCTTGACCTGCATAAAGATTTCTCAGGGAGCAGGTCAGGTGGTCTGGTATTCCCATCTCTTTAAGAATTTTCCACAGTTTGTTTTGATCTACACAATCAAAGGCTTTGATGTAATCAATAAAGCATCAGTAGATTTTTTTTTTTTTTCTTTCTGGAATTCTCTTGCTTTTTCGATGATCCAATGGATGTTGGCAATTTGATCACTGGTTCCTCTGCCTTTTTTAAATCCAGCTTGAACATCTGGAAGTTCTTGTATCATGTACTGTTGAAGCCCTGCTCAAGAATTTTGGGCGTTATTTTACTAGCATGTGAAATGAGTGCAATTGTGCAATAGTTTGAGCACTCTTTGGCATTGTCTTTCTTTGGCATTGGAAAGAAAACTGACCTTTTCCAGTCCTGTGGCCACTGCTGAGTTTTCCATATTTGCTGGCATATTGAGTTCAGCACTTTCACAGTATCATCTTTTAGGGTTTGAAATAATTCATCTGGAATCCCATCACCCTCCCTAGCTTTGTTCAAATGCCAGAGAAGAGATTAAGTCAAAGAAGTAGACAACTTTTGTCCATGAAATTTTATTCTTCATAAATTACCCACCTTAGAATAATTCCAGGAGAAAACTAAACTAAGAAGACTGTGTGCCTCAGTCTAATTCATTAATGAACATAAATTATTTAGGAGTTACATAGAGTAGTTGACTAGACCTTGAATGAGGAGGTTACCAGATGACACCATTCAACAACGATATTTGAAGTTGCGCAATCTTTCTTGTAAGTAAGCAATATCTACAAGTTCAGTGTTATTTATCTGCTAAACATGGAGACTTATTTGCAAACTGGGCCCATGGTTTATTTGCATTTATAACCAGTGAACTGAATAGTACCAATATACAGAAAATATGTAGAAATTCAACTTAAAAACATGATAGCCCCAGCATATTTATTAGATACTGTTCCAAGAAACAAAACAAAAACTGGATGAAAATATTCATAGTTCCTTCATTCATAAAATATTTAAACTTAATGTGGAACTCATCAATAATGAGCTGTACATTTTTAAAAGATCACACTTCTGAAACGTGAGAAATGGAATATAGACCAATATTTAAACGAAAACAGCTAAGGAAGAAATTACATTATTTCTGTTTGAAGATCATGATTTGGCTATCCAAATCTTATGAAAACTGATAAAGATAGTTGGAATCAGGAAATTAAAATTAACAAGATATACAGAATATAGTGATAGGTGGGGAATGCTAGTTGCAGTAAGCAAAAATGTTATTAGAAATTCCCATATTTGTAACCTGGAAACTCAGTGGATGTTTGGTTGTTATCTATTTTGAGATAGAAAACACAGAAGAAGGGGGAAATTTGGAGTCTCAAGGCTAATATAAATAATAAGTCATTTTGGATAGTTGACTCATATTTATTGAGTCATCAAGTGGAAATTTTAAATTACTGGTTGATTGTATCAATATGTATTCAGAGTTCAGAAGCCTAGGATCGATTTCAGAATTTTGGCACCATTAAGAAGTGAATGACTTTGCCTAGAAATAGTAACTCGTTGAGAAGAGTCTCCAGAGTTGGAGGCCAGATCAAATGATCTGAAAAAAGAAGTGTTAGTACAGATAGGGCAAATTTACACTGAATATATAGGCTAGTATAGAAAAAAGTCAGATTAGAAAACAAGTGTTTGAAGACTAAAGATTTGGAGAAATAAACACTAAATATATACCACTTTAGCTTGAATTGCTTATAAAAGAGACAAAAGAAATAAAACAACAGTAGGAGAGATTAATGGTGATTGAGGAGGTTTTTCTGAAATAGAAAAACAAAGCTCAAATCCCAATTAGGAAAAACAAAACAAAAACTACCACAATGGGGTCATTTAGAGATATAAGAAACAGAAAGAATCACTGGTGATAAATAAATTATTTAAGTATCTGAATCACACAGTTTGAACAATGAGTAAAGTGATGAAATAATAAAAATAAAATAAGATAATATTACTTGAAAAATAAGGGGGATCAGGACTGCTTTAAAACTTCAAAAGATTTTTACAAAAATTGAAATAAAATATTCAAAACCTAATGGGAAGGAAAGGAGTTAGGTACAAACACTGAAAATTTGAAATGTAAGGGGAATAATACAGGAAATTTAAAATACCATAAAAACATTTTACAAATTCTTAGGCAAATAAGTTTTAATATCTCATTGAAAGAAGATGATTTCCTGGGAAATGCAAATTATAAAAATGTTTCTCAGGAGGAATCCAAATCCTCAAGTGATCCTAACAGTGGAAGAATTGGAGACAGTCATCAGAGTACTATTCTCCAGACTCTAGCCCAAAGAGATACATTTAATTATATTCTTGTATGAATTATTTCAGCCTTTCAGGGAAAAGACACTTCTGATATTATATAAAACATACCGAACCATGGTTTCTCTATTTCTACATGTCTTGCAAACAGAGGTACTTTATTTTTTTTAAATCTTTTGTGTAAGACTAACTCCTGAAGACTAAGTGGTGAACAGACTTAGGAGCTAGATTAGAGTGTCTGGTTCCAGAGCAGAGGACATTTCCATTTTTCTGTCCAGTATAATAAATATGATCTTTCTCTCTCTATGAGGCAAAGGTTGGACAGATTGTTTACAATCCTTTATAAGAATGAAGTTTCATAAACTCTGTTTCCCAGCCATCATTCAATCTTATTGTGTGAACAGCATCACTGGGGCCCAGTCTAGGCACCTCCCCTCCCACCACCATGGACTTTAGGCAGTAAGTTGAAAATGAAAAAAGAGAGGCCACTCTGTTGCCTTGCAGTAATCATGTCTTTTGTTCCTTATCCAGGACTTGCATGCCATCTATTTGTTAAAGGCATTTCTGATACCACTGTAGGCTAACTTGCTAGCTAGTAAATGGATAAAATCCCAAACCTTCAGAGGACTTCTCACATCTTATATGTGTTTTTCTCCTTGTGGAATCTTTTCTGTGCTTTTTTCATCCCTGGAACCCTGTCTACTTTGCCAATTACTTACCCTTGGAACCTCATTCAATCCCATATCTGTGGACTAAATGCCCACTGTCATGCTCATAGAGAATCTTGAATATTTTATATTGGAATTTATAGCGATAGATTGTTAATTGCATTGCCAAATACAGTTTGATTACTTTCAAGTTGGAAATCATGCCTGTTTAGTTTCAAATTTAACACTTAACACAATGTCTATAATAAGCACTTAAAATTTTGAAGAAACAATCCAACTATCACTGTTTAATTAGTTCTACCTATTATTATCAAGAAGGGGTGGCTATGCAGGCACAGGAGGGCCTAGAGGAGCTATCCCATATTGAAGGTCAGGAACAGTGGTGGTAAGGAGATACCCCTCATCCAAGGTAAGGAGCAACAGCTGTGCTTTGTTGTAGCAGCCATGAAGAGATACCCCACGCACAAGAGAAACCCAAGTAAGATGGTAGGTGTTGCAAGAGGGCATCAGAGGGCAGACACACTGAAACCATACTCACAGAAACTAGTCAATCACACTAGGACCATAGCCTTATCTAAATCAATGAAACTGAGCCATGCCGAAAGGGCAACCCAAGATGGACGGGTTATGGTGGAGAGGTCTGACAGAATGTGGTCCACTGGAGAAGGAAATGGCAAACCACTTCAGTATTCTTGCCTTGAGAACCCCATGAACACTATGAAAAGGCAAAATGATAGGATACCAAAAGAGGAGTTCCACAGGTCATTAGGTGCCCAATATGCTACTGGAGATCACCAGGGAAATAACTCCAGAAAGAATGAAGCCAAAGAAAAAACAATACCCAGTTGTGGATGTGACTGGTGATAGAAGAAACATCCGATGCTGTAAAGAACAATATTGCATAGGAACCTGGAAGATCAAGTCCATGAATCAAGGCAAATTGGAAGTGGTCAAACAGGAGATGGCAAGGGTGAATGTTGACATTCTAGAAATCAATGAACTAAAATGGACTGAAATGGGTGAATTTAACTCAGATGATCATATATCTACTATTGCAGGCAGGAATCCTTCAGAAGAAATGGAGTAGCCATCATGGTCAACAAAAGAGTCTGAAATGCAGTACTTGGATGCAATCTCAAAAATGACAGAATGATCTCTGTTCGTCTCCAAGGCAAACCATTCAGTATCACAGTGATCCAAGTCTGTGCCCCAAACAGTAACGCTGAAGAAGCTGAAGTTGAACAGTTTTATGAAGACCTAAAAGACCTTGTAGAACTAACACCCAAAAAAGATGTCCTTTTCATTATAGGGGACTGGAATGCAAAAGTAGGAAGTCAAGAAACACCTGAAGTAACAGGCAAATTTGGCCTTGGAATGCAGAATGAAGCAGGGCAAAGACTAATAGAGTTTTGCCAAGAAAATACACTGTACATAGCAAACACCCTCTTCCAACTACAAAAGAGAAGACTCTACACATGGACATCACCAGATGGTCAACACCGAAATCAGATTGATTATATTCTTTGCAGCCAAAGATGGAGAATCTCTATACAGTCAATAAAAACAAGACCAGGAGCTGACTGTGGCTCAGATCATGAACTCCTTATTACCAAAGTCAGACTCAAATTGAAGAAAGTAGGGAAAACTGCTAGACCATTCAAGTATGACCAAAATCAAATCCCTTATGATTATACAGTGGAAGTAAGAAATAGATTTAAGGGCCTAGATCTGATAGATAGAGTGCCTGATGAACTATGGAATGAGGTTCATGACATTGTACAGGAGACAGGAATCAAGACCATCCCCAAGGAAAAGAAATGTAAAAAAGCAAAATGGCTGTCTGAGGAGGCCTTACAAATAGCTGTGAAAAGAAGAGAGGTGAAAAGCAAAGGAGAAAAGGAAAGATATAAGCATCTGAAAGCAGAGTTCCAAAGAATAGCAAGAACAGATAAGAAAGCCTTCTTCAGAGATCAATGCAAAGAAATACAAGAAAAGAACAGAATGGGAAAGACTAGAGATCTCTTCAAGAAAATTAGAGATACCAAGGGAATATTTCGTTCAAAGATGGGCTCAATAAAGGACATAAATGGTATGGACCTAAGGGAAGCAGAAGATATTAAGAAGAGGTGGCAAGAATACACAGAAGAACTGTACAAAAAAGATATTCAAGACCCAGATAATCATGATGGTGTGGTCACTCATCTAGAGCCAGACATCCTGGAATGTGAAGTCAAGTGGGCCTTGAAAAGCATCACTACAAACAAAGCTAGTGGAGCACATGGAATTCCAGTTGAGCTGTTTCAAATTCTCAAAGATGATGCTGTGAAAGTGCTGCACTCAATATGCCAGCAAGTTTGGAAAATTCAGCAGTGGCCACAGGACTGGAAAAGGTCAGTTTTCATTCCAATCCCAAAGAAAGGCAATGCCAAAGAATGCTCGAACTACCGCACAATTGCACTCATCTCACATGCTAGTAAAGGAATGCTCAAAATTCTCCAAGCCAGGCTTCAGCAATATGTGAACCATGAACTCCCTGACATTCAAGCTGGTTTTAGAAAAGGCAGAGGAACCAGAGATCAAATTGCCAACATCCGCTGGATCATGGAAAAAGCAAGAGAGTTCCAGAAAAAACATCTATTTCTGCTTTATTGACTATGCCAAAGCCTTTGGCTGTGTGGATCACAATAAACTGTGGAAAATTCTGAAAGAGATGGGAATACCAGATCACCTAACCTGCCTCTTGAGAAATCTGTATGTAGGTCAGGAAGCAACAGTTAGAACTGGACATGGAAAAACAGACTGGTTCCAAAATGGAAAAGGAGTACGTCAAGGCTGTATATTGGAATCCTGCTTATTTAACTTCTATGCAGAGTACATCTTGAGAAATGCTGGACAGGAAGAAACACAAGCTGGAATCAAGATTGCCAGGAGAAATATCAAGAACCTCAGATATGCAGATGACACCACCCTTATGGCAGAAATTGAATAGGAGCTAAAAAGCCTCTTGATAAAAGTGAAAGAGGAGACTGAAAAAGTTGGCTTAAAGCTCAACATTCATTAAACGAAGATCATGATATCCGGTCCCATCACTTCATGGGAAATAGATTGGGAAACAGTGGAAACAGTGTCAGACTTTATATTTGGGGGCTCCAATATCACAGACGCTTACTCCTTGGAAGAAACGTTATGACCAACCTATATAGTATATTGAAAAGCAGAGACATTACTTTGTTGACTAAGGTCCGTCTAGTCAAGGCTATGGTTTTTCCTGTGGTCATGTATGGATGTGAGAGTTGGACTGTGAAGAAGGCTGAGCGCCAAAGAATTGATGCTTTTGAAATGTGGTGTTGGAGAAGACTCTTGAGGGTCCCTTGGACTGCAAGGAGATCCAACCAGTCCATTCTGAAGGAGATCAGCCCTGGGATTTCTTTGGAAGAAATGATGCTAAAGCTGAAGCTTCAGTACCTTGGCCACCTCATGAGAAGAGTTGACTCATTAGAAAAGACTCTGATGCTGGCAGGAATTGGGGACAGGAGGAGAAGGGGAAGACCGAGGATAAGATGGCTGGATGGCATCATGGACTCGATGGATGTGAGTCTGAATGAACTCCGGGAGATGGTGATGGACAGGGAGGCCTGGCGTGGTGTGATTCATGGGGTCGCAAAGAGTCAGACACGACTGAGCGACTGAACTGAATTGATTATTATCAATGTAGGAATTGATACTTTTGTTTTATTTTCCATAGAGAAAGATGGCTTATTCTCTCTCTCTCTCTTTTTTTTTCCTGATTGTTTAGGTTTGTTTTCCCTTTATGGGAAAAGATTTATTTTTTTTTTTAAGTATGTATTTGTGATGGAAAGTCTGTCAGGACCTCCTGAAGTTTGAAGATTTATTTTCTTTTGTGTGTTATATTTTGTAATATGTCAGAAAATAATGTAGTATATAAGAAAATCACTGATTAGATGAATAAGCCAAAATGTTTTAAGTTTTCTCTGAGCTAGTTTAAAATAGTAATTTACAAAGTGAGTTCCTCAAGAATAATGATGATAAAAACATGAAAACTTTATGTAATATTTTAATGATGAAGTTATCTTAAATATCCAAACATATTTTCATATACTAAACATGATTCAGAGGGTCTAAAGAAAAATATTATTAAAAAGATCAAAATAGAGGGCTTCACTTAAGAAATGTATTGTTAATACTTTATATTTCCTATGAATCCTTCACTTGATTTTTTTTTTTTTTTACTCTTTTCATGTGGAAAATTCTGAAGGAGATGGGAATATCAGATTACCTAATCTGCCTCTTGAGAAATCTGCATGCAGGTCAGGAAGCAACAGTTAGAACTGGACATGGAACAACAGACTGGTTCCAAATAGGAAAAGGAGTACGTCAAGGCTGTATATTGTCATCCTGCTTATTTAACTTATATGCACAGTACATCCTGAGAAACACTGGACTGGAAGAAACACAAGCTGGATGGCTAACAAACACATGAAAAGATGCTCAACATCACTCATTATTAGAGAAATGCAAATCAAAACCAGAATGAGGTACCACTTCACACCAGTCAGGATATCTGTGATCCAAAAGTCAGCAAGCAATAAATGCTGGAGAAGGTGTGGAGAAAAGGGAACCCTCCTACACTGTTGGTGGGAATGCAAACTAGTACAGCCACTATGGAGAACAGTGTGGAGATTCCTTAAAAAATTGCAAATAGAACTGCCTTATGACCTAGCAATCCCACTGCTGGGCATACACACCGAGGAAACAAAAATTGAAAGAGACACATGTATCCCAATGTTCATCGCAGCACTGTTTATAATAGCCAGGACATGGAAACAACCTAGATGTCCATCAGAAGATGAATGGGTAAGAAAGCTATGGTACATATACACAATGGAGTATTACTCAGCCATTAAAAAGAATACATTTGAATCAGTTCTAATGAGATGGATGAAACTGGAGCCGATTATACAGAGTGAAGTAAGCCAGAAAGAAAAACACCAATACAGTATACTAATACATATATATGGAATTTAGAAACATGGCAATGATGACCCTGTATGCAAGATAGCAAAAGAGACACAGATGTGTAGAGTGGACTTTTGGACTCTGAGGGAGAGGGAGAGGGTGGGATGATTTGGGAGAATGGCATTGAAACATGTATACTATCATGTAAGAAACGAATCGCCAGTCTATGTCCGATGCAGGATACAGGATGCTTGAGGCTGGTGCATGGGGATGACCCAGAGAGATGTTATAGAGATGTTATAGGTGGAGGGGGGTTCATATTTGGGAATGCATGTACACCCGTGGTGGATTCATGTCAATGTACAGCAAAACCAATACAGTATTGTAAAGTAAAATAAAGTAAAAATAAAAATTAAAAAAAAAGAGAGAGAAAGAAACACAAGCTGGAATCAAGATTGCGGGGAGAAATCTCAATAACTTCAGATATGCAGATGACACCACCCTTATGGCAGAAAGTGAAGAGGAACTAAAAAGCCTTTTGATGAAAGTGAAAGAGGAGAGTGAAAAAGTTGGCTTAAGGCTTAACATTCAGAAAATAAAGATCATGGCATCCGGTCCCATCACTTCACGGGAAATAGACGGGGAAACAGTAGAAACAGTGTCAGACTTTATTTTTGGGGGCTCCAAAATTACTGCAGATGGTGATTGCAGCCATGAAATTAAAAGACGGTTACTCCTTGGAAGAAAAGTTGTGACCAACCTAGATACCATATTCAAAAACAGAAACATTACTTTGCCGACTAAGGTCCATCTAGTCAAGGCTATGGTTTTTCCAGTATTCATGTATGGATGTGAGAGTTGGACTGTGAAGAAGGCTGAGCGCCAAAGAATTGATGCTTTTGAACTGTGGTGTTGGAGAAGACTCTTGAGAGTCCCTTGGACTGCAAGGAGATCCAGCCAGTCCATTCTGAAGGAGATCAGCCCTGGGATTTCTTTGGAAGGAATGATGCTTGAAGCTGAAGCTCCAGTACTTTGGCCACCTCACGCGAAAAGTTGACTCATTGGAAAAGACTCTGATGCTGGGAGGGATTGGGGGCAGGAGGAGAAGGGGACGACTGAGAATGAGATGGCTGGATGACATCACGGACTCGATGGACGTTATTCTGAGTGAACTCAGGGAGATGGTGATGGACAGGGAGGCCTGGCGTGCTGCAATTCATGGGGTCTCAAACAGTCGGATACAACTGAGCAACTGAACTGAACTTTCGTAATCTTTAATGGAAATATACTAAAAGCTAAGTTTAGTCTTTTAAATAATGTGGACTTTAAAGAATGAGATTCTTAAGTAGATTATGTAAATAAAATATTTGAAAATTTGAGAATATCAGTAATAACCAAATGTCAATTATTGTCAACCTAGAGAAAATGCTTTTTCAATTGTGAATATTAAAGTCCATATAAACAGTACAGAGTTTGTTTTAAGATAAATTAAATTGCTCCTGATAATGTCAAAGTTTTATACGTAGATCAGAGAATTATAAGAATATGATAGCAAAATCCCAGAGCTCCAGTTTCAAGTGATTCATAGGATAAAGACTATCGTTGAAAATGGATATAGAAGTAAAGCAAAATAAAATGAAATAAAATATATCAGCACAGATTTCTCTGATGTTAATGGACTCATATGATATTACCAAAATGTTTTTCAGTTTAACATCCCCATAAGGATTTTGTGTGAAAGATCTATATATAGTCACTGAATGATAATGAATGAAGTAATCTTACAGTGCACATCAGGAAGAATACTTTCCTAGAATTCCAAAAGGACACTTTACATTTGCATTGCTTAAATGATTTTAAAATCTTATGTACTCCTACACATTACAGAGAAAGTGCTGGCTTCAGGATAAGATTGAAAGCTTTAGCTCTTCTTGAACAAAAGCTTTGTCTCTTTTGTGTGCTCTGAGAAGCTTGTTCTCACAGGCTCCAAATTATGGGTCTCGATATTATTGACATTTTTATCCCTCCTATTTCCTCTCTTGATTGTTAAACAATGGTCCCTGTACCCTATATACCCTTTGGTTTATTTCTATATAGATGTAGGTAATAATCTCTCTTCCTCATTAAAGTTTTAAGGAAAATCAACAGTAAAAATGCAGCTGTTTATATGAGATGTATAGGAAATATTTTGTCATCATTCTTGAAAGATTATATTCTAAAAGTAACCAGTGTTTAAAATTTGAGTTTTTTTCATACATTTTAAAGGTTAATATGCTCTTTAATATTTCTTCATATTTTTAGGACATTTGTCCTTCCACTGAAAAATCCACATATCCATTGGGTATTGAAGAATATATATATATATATATATATATATATATATATACACTCAACTTCAAATTTTCCTAATGTTCATTATATAATTACCTGGTTGAAGCAAGAATTTCAAAAAGAGGTAACATTTTTAGTGTTCTGGTGAGGCAAGTCTTTGATTCATTTTAGTTTTTTTTCTTTTTTTTTCCCCTCAAATAGCAATAATTTGTTCAAAAATACACTGAGGTGTATTTTAAGACCCTCACTTCACACAATATGTATGTAGCTTACCCAATGGAAAAATCATTGTAAACACATCAACTCTAACAGACTGTTATCAAAATTTTACAGAGCCTAAAATCAACCTGAATGATAATCTTTTGAAACTCAGAGGAAAATACACACTTTAAAATTTCCTGATCATTCTCTTTCAGTGGACAGAAAGGTGGAGAATTTATCTTTAAAACCATATAGTCTCCTGTGAATCATTTCAAAAATGTATTTCCTATTGGAAGTAAGGTTTATCAAAATGAAACAAAGTTTTGAATTGTATGTTTGACAAAATTTTCTGCATTCATGCATGTTCTTACAAGGGTTATCTAATTGCAGATAGTCATTACTAACATCTCTCCTGATTCTGATATACAGGGATCCACTACCCAGAGAAGTGGGAAGCATTAAAAGTTCATCTATTTTAATGTAATCTATTTTAAAAATGATAGTTAAATGTCATCTCTGTTCCAAGCACTTTAGATACTTTACTTAATAATAATTACATTCAAGCAATTCATTCATTGTTATCCTCATTTTAGAACTGAGGAAACTAGGGCTTAGAGAAGATAAATTTTTCAAGTTCTCATAGGCAATAAGTGGTGGATAGCATGCTACTGTATACAAAACAAAGGTTGTTTTTGCAAGTCTTTGGTAAAGTCTTGACATTCATGGAGCATACACTTCTGGGGATGGTAAACTATCATTGGTTTAGAATAGATACATGGAAACAAGTACAAAATACCTAATTTAAGCATTAGTTCTTTTAGGTTATTAAAAAGGTATGTGTTAGTATAGTTCTGAGTATTTTTCTTACTATATCTAATGCTTAAGCAAATAATTTATCAGTGCAAGTTTTTTTTCTGATCTTTGTAAACATTTCACAGAAATCATACGGAACACATATCAAGTTGTCTGTAATGCCCTACATTTGAAAATAGAGAAGCAAATAGATTTCCTTGGGTGGGAGAAGTACACTTAGTTTTCTATATGAATTAATCACATAGACATCTTTGTTCTCATCTTGAAAACTTGTGGGTTATTTTCTACAAAAAGAAATTAATAACATATAGGTAGAGGCAGCATGACATTCTGAAGAAAGCATACCTTCAGGATCAGACAACCTAACCTGTTAGAGCTTTCAGCTTTTAATAGGAGCTTCACTAGGACAAAGTAGATGTTTAGTTATAGGAAGTTACTTCTGTTTGCATGCACAGGTGTATATGTATGCCATAGTCAGTCATTGAAACAATGCCGCTTCATATGTTTTCATCAAATGTTTTGGGATAAAAGGGAGAAAATATTAATATATAAAAGAGAGTGAAAATTTTATCTCATTTGTTATCAGAAACTTACTGAGGCAGTAGATGGACCAGAAAAATAATTAAGACAAAAATTCAAGAATGTCTCATTGAATCATGAAACAAATACATACTAAGTGTTTGCTATGCTATTCACTGGGAACACAATTATACGAATGAGTGAGTCTCACCTTCAAAGAGCTCGTAACTTCAGTTATTCAGTGAGGAAGATGGCATGTAAAAGGAGCTTTGAAACTTCAAGAGGATTTTCTTAAACAGCAAAATTGAGGAAGGTCATTCCATACAAGTGAAATGAGTAAACAAAAGTACAATATATGGCAAGTGGTTATGTATTTTGTAACACATCATAGAAGACCCTTCCTTCTCTTTTACTCTATGGTTACTTCTATGTATTCCTTGCAAATAGAATAATTAGAAATTTTGCACATTGTGTCCATCCAGATCATCATGTGTAGGTAGCTATTTTTTTTTACCATATGTTGGTCCATATCAGTTATACTAAAGGTAACTATCAAATGGCTACGGACATCTGACAAACTTCCATAAACTTGTCACCACCCTATTTGAACCAAAAATATACTAGAATCCATTAAACATTTAAGAAGTAAAAGGAATGGATGAATGTAGTTTAAAGGAGTTAGCCCCGCATCAGTACAGTAAAAATAAATAGCTTCCAGGGGCAGAAAAGATGAACTACTCAGGTCGATAGGTGCCCAATATGCTGCTGGAGATCAGTAGAGAAATGATTCCAGAAAGAATGATGAGATGGAGCCAAAGCAAAAATAGCACCCAGTTGTGGATGTGACGGAAGCAAGGTCTGATGCTGTAAAGAGCAATATTGCATAGGAACCTGGAATGTTATGTCCATTAATCAAGCTAAACTGGAAGTGGTCAAAAAGGAGATGGCAAGAGTGAACGTCGACAGTTACAGTTCAGTTCAGTCACTCAGTCGTGTCCCACTCTTTGTGAGCCCATGAATTGCAGCACACCAGGCCTCTCTGTCCATCACCAACTCTCAAAGTTCACTCAGACTCACGTCCATCGTGTCAGTGATGCCATCCAGCCATCTCATCCTCTGCCGTCCCCTTCTCCTCCTGCCCACAATCCCTCCCAGCATCAGAGTCTTTTCCAGTGAGTCAACTCTTCGCATGAGGTGGCCAAACTACTGGAATTTCAGCTTTAGCATCATTCCTTCCAAAGAACACTCAGGGCTGATCTCCTTCAGAATAAACTGGTTGGGTTTCCTTGCAGACCAAGGGACTCTCAAGAGTCTTCTCCAACACCACAGTTCAAAAGCATCAATTCTTTGGTGCTCAGCTTTCTTCCCAGTCCAACTCTCACATCCATACATGACTACTGGAAAAACCATAGCCTTAACTAGATGTTGACAGTTTAGGAATCAGCAAAGTAAAATGGACTGGGATGGGTAAATTTAACTCAGATGACCATTATATCTACCACTGTGGGAAAGAATCCCTTAGAAGACATGGAGTACCCACCATAGTAAACAAATGAGTCTGAATTGCTGTATTTGGATGTAATCTCAAAATGATAGAATGGTCTCTGTTGGTTTCCAAGGCAAACCATTCAATATTACAGTAATCCAACTCTATGTTGTGACCAGTAATGCTGAAGAACCTGAAGTTGAATGGTACAATGAAGAACTACAAGACCTTGTAGAACTAACACCCAAAAAAGATTTCTGTTTCATTATAGGGGACTGGAATGCCAAAGTAGGAAGTCAAGAAACACCTGAAGTAACAGGCAAATTTGGCCTTGGAATACAGAATGAAGCAGGACAAAGGCTAATAGAGTTTTGCCAAGATAATGAACTAGTCATAGCAAACACCCTCTTCCAACAACACTAGAGAAGACTACACATGGACATCACCAGATGGTCAACACTGATATCAGATTGATTATATTATTTGCAGCCAAAAGTGGAGAAGTTTTACAGAGTCAGCAAAAACAAGATCAGGATCTGACTGTGGCTCAGATCATGAACTCCTTATTGCCAAATTCAGACTTAAATTGAAGAAAGTAGGGAACACCACTAGACCATTCAGGTATGACCTAAATCAAATCCCTTACGATTATACAGTGGCAGTGAGAAACAGATTTAAAGGACTAGATATGATAGACAGAGTGGCTGATGAGCTATGGACGGAGGTTCGTGACATTGTACAGAAGACAGGTATCAAGATCATCCTCAAGAAAAACAAATACAAAACAGCAAAATGGCTGTCTGAGAAGACCTTACAAATAGCTGGGTAAAGAAGAGAAGCAAAAAGCAAAGGAGAAAAGGAAAGATATATCCATTTGAATGCAGATTTCCAATGAATAGAAAGGAGAGATAAGAAAGCCTTCCTCAGTGATTACTGCAAAGAAAGAGAGTTCAGTGCAGTTCAGTCGCTCAGTCGTGTCCCACTCTTTGCGACCCCATGAATCACAGCAAACCAGGCCTCCCTGTCCATCACCAACTCCTGGAGTTCACTCAGACTCACGTCCATCGAGTCGGTGATGCCATCCAGCCATGTCATCCTCTGTCGTCCCCTTCTCCTCCTGCCCCCAATCCCTCCCAGCATCAAAGTCTTTTCCAGTGAATCAACACTTCGGATGAGGTGGCCAAAGTACCAGAGTTTCAGCTTTAGCATCATTCCTTCCAAAGAAATCCCAGGGCTGATCTCCTTCAGAATGGACTGGTTGGATCTCCTTGCAGTCCAAGGGATGTTCAAGAGTCTTCTCCAACACCACAGTTCAAAAGCATCAATTCTTCAGCACTCAGCTTTCTTCACAGTCCAACTCTCACATCCATACATGACTGCTCGAAAAACCATAGCCTTGTCTAGACACTGAAACCATAGCCTTGTCTAGACAATGAAACCATACTCGCAGAAAACTAGTCAATCTAATCACACAATGACCACAGCCTTGTCTAAATCAATGAAACCAAGCCATGCCCGCGGCACAACCAAAGATGGGCAGGTCATGGTGAAGAGGTCTGACAGAATGTGGTCCACTGGAGAAGGGAATGGCAAACCACTTTAGTATTCTTGCCTTGAGAACCCCATGAACAGTATGAAAAGGCAAAATGATAGGATACTGAAAGGAACGCCCCAGGTCATTAGGGGCCCAATATGCTACTGGAGATCAGTGGAGAAATAACTCCAGAAAGAAAGAAGGGATGGAGCCAAAGCAAAAACAATACCCAGCTGTGGATATGACTGGTGATGGAAGCAATCCAATGCTGTAAAGAGGAATATTGCATAGGAACCTGGAATGTCAGGTCCATGAATCAAGGCAAGTTGGAAGTGGTCAAGCAAGAGATGAACGTTGACATTCTAGGAATCAGCAAACTAAAATGGATTGGAATGGGTGAATTCACCTCAGATGACCATTACATCTACTATTGCGGGCAGGAATTCCTCAGAAGAAATGGAGTAGCCGTCATGGTCAACAAAAGAGTCTGAAATGCAGTACTTGGATGCAATCTCAAAAATGACAGAATGAGCTCTGTTCGTCTCCATGGCAAAACATTCAATATCACAGTTATCCAAGTCTATGCCCCAACCAGTAATGATGAAGAAACTGAAGTTGAACGGTTCTATGAAGACCTACAAGATCTTTTAGAAGTAGACAAAAAAGATGTCTTTTTCATTATAGGGCATTGGAATGCAAAAGTAGGAAGTCGAGAAACACCTGGAGTAACAGGTAAATTCAGCCTTGGAATGTGGAATGAAGCAGGGCAAAGACTAATAGAGTTATGCCAAGAAATTGCACTGGTCATAGCAAACACCTTCTTCCAACAACACAAGAGAAGATTCTACACATGTACATCACCAGATGGTCAACACCGAAATCAGACTGATTATATTCTTTGTAGCCAAAGATGGAGAATCTCTATACATTCAACAAAAACAAGACCAGGAACTGACTGTGGCTCACATCATGAACTCCTTTTTGCCAAATTCAGACTTAAATTGAAGAAAGTAGGGAAAACTGCTAGACCATTCAGGTATGACCTAAATCAAATCCCTTATGAGTATACAGTGGAAGTGAGAAATAGATTTAAGGGCCTAAATCTGATAGATAGAGTGCCTGATGAACTATAGAATGAGGTTCGTGACATTGTACAGGAGACAGGGATCAAGACCATCCCCATGGAAAATAAATGCAAAAAAGCAAAATGGCTGTCAGGGGAGGCCTTACAAATAGCTGTGAAAAGAAGAGAGGCAAAAAGCAAATGAGAAAAGGAAAGATATATGCATCTGAATGCAGAGTTCCAAAGAATAGCAAGAACAGATAAGAAAGCCTTCTTCAGCAATCAATGCAAAGAAATGGAGGAAAACAACAGAATGGGAAAGACTAGAGATCTCTTCAAGAAAATTAGAGATATCAAGGGAACATTTCACGCAGGGATGGGCTCGATAAAGGACAGAAATGGTCTGGACCTAACAGAAGCAGAAGATACTAAGTAGAGATGGCAAGAATACATGGAAGAATTGTACAAAAAAGAACTTCACGACCCAGATAATCATGATGATGTGATCACAAATCTAGAGCCAGACATCCTGGAATGTGAAGTCTAGTGGGCCTTAGAAAGCATCCCTACAAACAAAGCTAGTGGAGGTGATGGAATTCCAGTTGAGCTGTTTCAAATCCTGAAAGATGATGCTGTGAAAGTGCTGCACTCAATATGCCAGAAAATTTGGAAAACTCAGCAGTGGTCACAGGACTGGAAAAGGTCAGTTTTCATTCCAATCCCAAAGAAAGGCAATGCCAAAGAATGTTCGAACTACCACACAATTGCACTCATCTCACATGCTAGTAAAGGAATGCTCAAATTCTCCAAGCCAGGCTTCAGCAATACGTGAACCACGAACTCTGTGATGTTCAAACTGGTTTTAGAAAAGGCAGAGGAACCAGAGATCAAATTGCCAACATCTGCAGGATCATGGAAAAAGCAAGAGAGTTCCAGAAAAACGTCTATTTCTGCTTTATTGACTATGCCAAAGCCTTTGACTGTGTGGATCACAATAAACTGTGGAAAATTCTGAAAGAGATGGGAATACCAGACGACCTGACCTGCCTCTTGAGAAATCTGTATGCAGGAAGCAACAGTTAGAACTGGACATGGAACAACAGACTGGTTCCAAAATGGAAAAGGAGTACGTCAAGGCTGTATATTGTCACCCTGCTTATTTAACTTCTATGCAGAGTACATCATGAGAAACGCTGGACTGGAAGAAGCACAAGCTGGAATCAAGATGCTGGGAGAAATATCAATAACCTCAGATATGCAGATGACACCACCCTTATGGCAGAAAGTGAAGAGGAGCTAAAAAGCCTCTTGGTGAAAGTGAAAGAGGAGAGTAAAAGAGTTGGCTTAAAGCTCAACATTCAAAAAACGACGATCATGGCATCTGGTCCCATCACTTCATGGGAAATAGATGGGGAAACAGTAGAAACAGTGTCAGGCTTTATTTTTTGAGGGGAGCTCCAAAATCACTGCAGATGGTGTGCAGCCATGAAATTAAAAGACGGTTACTCCTTGGAAGAAAAGTTAAGACCAACCTACACAGCATATTCAAAAGCAGAGACATTACTTTGCCTACTAAGGTCCGTCTAGTCAAGGCTATGGTTTTTCCTGTGGTCATGTATGGATGTCAGAGTGGGACTGTAAAGAAGGATGAGTGCCAAAGAATTGATGCTTTTGAACTGTGGTGTTGGAGAAGACTCTTGAGAGTCCCTTGGAGTGCAAGGAGATACAAAGTGTCCATTCTGAAGGAGATCAACCCTGGGATTTCTTTGGAAGGAATGATGCTAAAGCTGATGAAGCTCCAGTACTTTGGCCACCTCATGCAAAGAGTTGACTCATTGGAAAAGACTCTGATGCTGGGAGGGATTGGGGGCAGGAGAAAAAGGGGACGACTGAGGATGAGATGGCTGAATGGCATCAAGGACTCGATGGTAGTGAGTCTGAGTGAACTCATGGAGATGGTGATGGACAGGGAGGCTTGGCGTGCTGCAATTCATGGGGTCGCAAAGAGTTGGACACGACTGAGCGACTGAACTGAACTGAACTGACTGACTAGACGGACCTTAGTCGGCAAAGTAATGTCTCTGCTTTTGAATATACTATTTCGGTTGGTCATAACTTTTGTTCCAAGGAGTAAGCGTCTTTTAATTTCATGGCTGCAGTCACCATCTGCAGTGATTTTGGAGCCCCCCAAAATAAAGTCTGACACTGTTTCCACTGTTTCCTCATCTATTTCCCATGAAGTGATGGGACCAGATGCCATGATCTTCGTTTTCATAATACTGAGCTTTAAGTCAACTTTCACTCTCAACTTTCAATTTAATCAAGAGGTTTTTTAGTTCCTCTTCGCTTTCTGTCATAAGGGTGGTGTCTTCTGCATATCTGAGGTTATTGATATTTCTCCCGGCAATCTTGATTCCAGCTTGTGTTTCTTCCAACCCAGCGTTTCTCATGATGTACTCTACATGTAAGTTAAATAAGCAGGTTGACAATATACAGCCTTGACGTACTCCTTTTCCTATTTGGAACCAGTCTGTTGTTCCATGTCCAGTTCTAACTGTTACTTGTTGGTTACAACGAGTGAAATGACACAGAACATACAAGACATATGAGACGCACACAAGAGACATACATTCTGGCCAGAGGGACAAGAACTGCGCAAGGCAGCGAGCTCGCAGTTTATTTACATACATCCCCTCTGGGCAGAATTCCAGACTGTATGAACAAACTTGTTCTGTACAGCGCATGTGCAGAAATGTTATCGTACAGCAAAAGGGAGTGAAATTCCAGCCTACTGCAGAGTCTTCCCAGGGCCCTTATCACAAGAAGGGAATGTTCCCTTATTTGCAAGGGACCATTAATCTCAAGGCTGTGTCCATCTCCTTGGCAGAACATCCTGTTTGCAAGCAGCGCATCTCCACTTTCCCTATTGTGCTGCATTAACCCTTCAGTTGCTTCCTGACTTGAATACAGAATTCTCAAGAGGCAGGTCAGGTCGTCTGGTATTCCCATCTCTTTCAGAATTTTCCACAGTTTATTGTGATCCACACAGTCAAAGGTTTTGGCATAGTCAATTAAGCAAAAATAGATGTTTTTCTGGAACTTTCTTGCTTATTCCATGATCCAGCAGATGTTGGCAATTTGATCTCTGGTTCCTCTGCCTTTTCTAAAACCAGCTTGAACATCTGGAAGTTCATAGTCCACGTATTGCTGAAGCCTGGCTTGGAGAATTTTGAGCATTCCTTTACTAGCATGTGAGATGAGTGCAATTGTGTGGTAGTTCGAACATTCTTTGGCATTGCCTTTCTTTTGGATTGGAATGAAAACTGACCTTTTCCAGTCCTATGGCCACTGCTGAGTTTTCCAAATTTTCTGGCATATTGAGTGCAGCACTTTCACAGCATCATCTTTCAGGATTTGAAACAGCTCAACTGGAATTCCATCACCTCCACTAGCTTTGTTTGTAGTGATGCTTTCCACGGCCCACTTGACTTCACATTCCAGGATGTCTGGCTCTAGATGAGTGATCACACCATCATGATAATTTGGGTCTTGAATATCTTTTTTGTACAATTTTTCTGTGTATTCTTGCCACGTCTTCTTAATATCTTCTACTTCCCTTAGGTCCATACCATTTCTGTCCTTTATTGAGCCCATCTTTGCATGAAATGTTCCCTTGGTATCTCTAATTTTCTTGAAGAGATCTCTATTCTTTCCCATTCTGTTCTTTTCCTGTATTTCTTTGAATTGATCTCTGAAGAAGGCTTTCTTATCTCTCCTTGCTATTCTTTGGAACTCTGCATTCAGATGCTTATATCTTTCCTTTTTTCCTTTGCTTTTGGCCTCTCATCTTTTCATAGCTATTTGTAAGGCCTCCTCAGACAGCCATTTTTCTTTTTTGCATTTCTTTTACATGGGGATGGTCTTGATCTCTGTCTCCTGAACAATGTCACGAACCTCATTCCATAGTTCATCAGGCACTCTATCTATCAGATCTAAGCCCTTAACTCTATTTCTCACTTCCACTGTGTACTCATAAGGGATTTGATTTAGGTCATACCTTAATGGCCTAGTGGTTTTCTCTACTTTCTTCAATTTGAGTCTGAATTTGGTAAAAAGGAGTTCATGATCTGAGCCATAGTCATCTCCTGGTCTTGTTTTTGTTGTGTGTATAGAGATTCTCCATCTTTGGCTGCAAAGTATATAATCAGTCTGATTTTTGTGTTGACCATCTGGTGAAGTCCATGTGTAGAGTCTTCTCTTTTGTAGTTGGAAGAGGGTGTTTGCTATGTCCAGTGTATTTTCTTGGCAAAACTCTATTAGTCTTTGCCCTGCTTCATTCCGCATTCCAAGGCCAAACTTGCCTGTTACTCCAGGTGTTTCTTGACTTCCTACTTTAGAGGTGAACAATAGAATAGGAAAGACTAGAGATCTCTTCAAGAAAATTAGAGACACCAAGGGAACATTTCATGCAAAGATGGGTTCAATAAAGGACAGAAATGGTATGGACCTACAGAAGCAGAAGATATTAAGAAAAGATGTCAAGAATACACAGAACAACTATACAAAAAATATCTTCATGACCCACATAATCATGATGGTGTGATCACTCACCTAGAGCCAGATATCCTGAAATGTGAAGTCAAGTGGCCTTAGGAAGGATCACTATGAACAAAGCTAGCGGAGGTGATGGAATTCCAGTTGAGCTATTTCAAATCCTAAAAGATGATGCTGTGAAAGTGCTGTACTCAATATTCAAGCAAATTTGGAAAATGCAGCAGTGGCCATAGAACTGAAAAATTTAACTTTCATTTCAATCACAAAGAAAGGCAAAGTCAAAGAATGCTCAAACTACCACACAATTGCACTCATCGCACATGCTAGTAAAGTAATGCTCAAAATTCTCTAAGCCAGGCTTCAGCAGTTAGTGAACTGTGAACTTCCAGATGTTCAAGCTGGTTTTAGAAAAGGCAGAATAACCAGAGATCAACTTGCCAACATCTTTTGGATCATCAAAAAAGCAAGAGAATTCCAGAAGAGCATCTACTTCTGATTTATTGTCTATGCCAAAGCCTTTGACTGTGTGAACCACAACAAACTAAAATTCTTAAAGAGCTGAGAATACCAGACAACCTGACCTTCCTCTTGAAAAATCTGTATGCAGGTCAGGAAGCAACAGTTAGAACTGATGATAGAAGAACAGACTGGTTCCAAATAGGAAAAGGAGTATGTTGAGGCAGTATATCGTCACCCTGCTTATTTAACTTATATGCATAATACCTCATGAGAAACACTGGGCTGAATGAAGCACAATCTTGAATCAAGATTGCCAGCAGAAATATCAATAAACTCAGATATGCAGATGACACCACCCTTATGGGAGAAAGTGAAGAACTAAAGAGCCACTTGATGAAAGTGAAAGAGGAGAGTGAAAATGTTGGCTTAGAACTTAACATTCAGAAAACTAAGATCATGGCATCTTATCCCATCACTTCATGGGAAATAGATGGGGAAACAATGGAAACAGTTGCTGACTTTATTATTTTGGGCTCCAAAATCACTGCAGATGGTGACTGCAGCCATGAATTTAAAAGACGCTTTGTCCTTGGAAGAAAAGTTATGAGCAACTAGACAGCCTATTAAACAACAAAGACATTACTTTGCCAACAAAGTTCCATCTATTCAAGGCTATGGTTTTTCCAGTGGTCATGTGTGGATGTGAGAGTTGGACTGTGAAGAAAGCTGAGTGCCAAAGAGTTGACGCTTTTGAACTCTGGTATTAGAGAAGACTCTTGAGCATCCCCTGGACTGCTAGGAGATCCAATCAGTCCATCCTAAAGGAGATCAGTCTGGGTGTTCATTGGAAGGACTGATGCTGAAGCTGAAACTCCAATACTTTGGCCACCTGATGTGAAGAGCTGACTCCTTGTAAAAGACTTTGATGCTGGGAAAGATTGAAGGTGTAAGGGGAAGAGGATGACAGAGGATGAAATGGCTCGATGGCATCACCAAATCAATGGACATGAATTTGAGTAAACTCTGGGAGTTGATGATGGACAGGGAAGCCAGCCGTGCTGCCGTCCATGGGGGTCTCAAAGAGTGAGCGACTGAGCTGAACTGAATTAAGGGTAGGAAAATGTTCGTGTTTGTTGTGCTCTTAATGTAGATAACTCTTTCTCTTATACCTACAGACCTTTAGAAATTTGAAACCTAAGCCTTCAGAAAGTGACTTCCATGGATGCACTCTAGGCTTAAGAAGATTTTCTGTGTAGATCAGTGATTTTCCTCCTCCTCTTTCTGATCTTTGCAATTCCCAGAATCCCCTCTTTTTTACTTCTTTCCTTTCCCCTCCCTCTGCACAATACACAAGTGTACCCTCAATGATCACCTTTCCCAAAGAGTAGGTAAGTCTGGATAACTTTCTCTTTGTCTTACAAAAAAACATGTAGTGCCAAATATTTCTAATTTTCAATCTTTTTCTTTATTGCTGTGTTTACTCACATTTTGAAAATAATTTCAAGAAGAGATAGTAAAAAAAAAAAAGTCAGAAAAATATTACACTTGGAAATGAAGATGATTTTTATTTTCAGTGTCAGAAGACTTTAAATAATCTGAATTCCTTTTAAGTCCAATGACTGATGATTGCACAGGTCATATACATGGACTTTCCTTTTATACATGGGCTTATTATATCATATATATATATATATATATATATATACACACACACACATGTGTATATATATATATATATAGTTGCCAATACCCTAATTTTCTTTATAGAAAATGAAAAAAAAAATGTGGAATTTTAATAATCATGAGGGAGTATAAAAAATTAAATCTAATATATAAGTTAATAGGTAATATACGAGTAAACAAGGCATGCTATGGAAAAAAATAGGCAATGAATATCAGGCTGGTTGGTATGTGAATAAGTGCATAAGTTTTCACCTATAAAAACAGTGATCAGAGTCAACTTTATGAAAAACTAATATTTGACTCATAATTTGACATAGGTGATAGGGTTAGGCATGGGGATATTTGGGGTGGGGGGAAGAATTCAACAAAGGAGAAATAGTACCAATGCCTTAAAATAAGGGTTTGCCTGGCTCATTCAAAGAGCTGCATGAGCTTAGTGTGACTACATGAGAGTTTGCTAAGGAGGCAGTGGGCTGATATGCTGTTGAAGCAGTAATAATGGACAAAATCTAAGAAGGGCCTTTGAACCACTATGACAACTAGTCACAGATCCAGCCTGTTTGAAGAGTAGTCTCTTGAGGAAAGAAAGTATAATGCCACCTAAAGGTAGCAACTGACCTCTAGCCCTTTGAGATTCCTAAAGTTAAGATGAAAATAAATCGATTCTAGGAGTGCAGTGACTTTTGAGCCAGCTTATCTTGCAGACGTTCCAGTGGATCCATGGACTCATCCTAGGGCTATTTTTCAGTATCTGAGTGAGTAGAGTTGACCCTTGAACAACATGTGTTTCAACTGCATGGGCTTATTTATACACGTTGCCTTTCAATAAATATATATTCAGCCATTTGTATTCACTAGTTTTGAATTTGTGGACTCAGACAATCATGGATAGAAATTTCCACAGGTGGTTTCATTCTCATATGGGAGAGATGCAATGTGGAAGCCCAACTGTATATATTGTACTACTGCCATTCTAAGTGGCTTAAGCATCTATGGGTTTATATATAGGTATTCCTGGAACCAACTCCTCACCCCTACCCTGTAGAAACCAAGGGACAGCTGCAATTGGCAAGAAGACGTAACCCCTGGTAGAATCCTCATATTCCAGACCTGAGAGACATTACCATAGGAAGGATCTAATCCTTTCACCACAACTGAAATAGGGAATCATAAATCCTTTTAGGACAGAAATCATAAACAGTAAAGATTCAATGTGGTGAGCCCATTCACTTTCCATTCCATTCAAATGTCAGGCTCCCACACATGTAAAGTTATATGTGGATGGAGTATCATAAACTAAACCAGGAGCTCACTTCAGCTAGGCACCTCATGTTGGAATTGGTATCTTTACTAGAACATATCTTCTTAGTATGTGGATTTCAATCTGACAAAGGCACTCTTCTAAATTGCTACCAATTAGGAGGATTAAAGATAGTTTACTTTTATGTGCAAAGGACAACATAACGCATTGATGATCACACCATACATAGGAGTATAATAATTTCCCTGCTCTCTGTCACCACAAAAAATAGGTCTTGAAATATCAACATTCTGCACAATATACACACAGTTCAGTATAATGATGACATCAAGCTACTTGGAACTAGAAAACAGAATGTAGCAATTGTAAAAGATTCATACTAAGACAAATGAGAAGGAAATAGTAAAGGAGACAGAAAAGAACCACTATGTAAAAGTAAAATCAGGACAACACATTATTCTGGAAGTAAAGAAAAGAGTTTATAAGAATACCCACGTATACCAAATGTTATTGACAGGTCTAGAAATACAGAGACTGAAAATTTCATGTTAAAGTGATTTGATAAGCAATGTCACAAGGAAAGCCTAACTACAGTTACTTGAATGGAAATAAGAAGAAAAGGATTAAAATCTGAGATTTCAGTGTACATTGTTTTAAGAGAAGCTGAGAACTAGAGAGAAATGGTGTATGAAGAGAAGTTAAAAAATGATGTTTGAAATATGGAAAAGTTGACAGGAGGTTTGTAGGCTGATAGGAGTTAATTTGTAGAGGAGAAGAATCAATATTGTAGGAATAAAAGGGATAATTGCTAGAGTATGATTTTGAGGTATGAAAGTGGATAGAAGACATGGAAAGGCCCAGGTAGCAGCTGCATTTGGTTAACAGCCACTTTAAAATCCTTTCAAATGCTGCCATTTTTGTTATTTAGCTCCAGGGAAACATATACTAAATTACCAGTCACACTTGATTTAAACATACATACATATGAATTTTTTACTATAAAATATACTAATTTTGCAAATGGTGCCAATATTATTTTAAATTTTATAATACATTCATTAAGTGCCTCTAATAAACAGATTATATATTTGTGTGCACACACTATATATTTATGCCATATAGGTATATATCTGCATCAATAAAACTAAAAATTACTAAGAAAAAATATAGTGTGATACAAAATATAGGAAAACACAGCTTATGTTTTCAAATGTCCTCATATCAACGAGCATGTAATATGATGCAAGATCACTGCAATCCAGAGATCTAAAACCTCACGGATTATATAGATTTAATAGACTTAATGGCAACCCACTCCAGTACTCTTGTCTGGAAAATCCCATGGACGGAGGAGCCTGGTAGGCTGCAGTCCATGAGGTCGCTAAGAGTCGGACACAACGGAGTGACTTCACTTTCACTTTTCACTTTTATTCATTGGAGAAGGAAATGGCAACTCACTCCAGTGTTCTTGCCTGGAGAATCCCAGGGATGGTTGAGCCTGGTGGGCTGCCGTGGATGGGGTGGCACAGAGTCGGACACGACTGAAGCGACTTAGCAGCAGCAACAGCAGCAATTATTAAGTTAATGTCATATTAGAAAAGTTTTTCTGCTGTGACTTTTAACACTTGCAAAATATTGCCACATTATTTATATCTGGGCATTTATTACTTCAGACTGAGATGTTTTTAAGTTTTTAAAAATTATAGCACTAAGCCCAGGCAGTGGCGGTGGGCGCACTAAGCTCAGGTGGCCACAGCGGTGGGCCGGCGCACTAAGCGTGGCCGAGAGCTACCCCACGTCTGAAGTCAAGGGACAGTGGCCCAAAGTGCCAGGCTGTGACAGCGCAGGAACGGCCAGGAGGAGCCACCCCACGTCCGAGCTCAGGGGCGACCGCCGAGAGGAGCTACCCCGCATCCCAGGTCAGTGGCCGTCACGAGGAGACATCCCACGTCTGAGGTCAGGGTGGCGGCGGAGAGGAACTACCCAGCATCCAAGGCCAGTGGCGGCCAGGAGGAGACACCTCGTGCCGGAGGCCAGGGGCGGTGAACCTGAGGAGCCACCCCTAGCCGGAGACCAGGGGCGGAAGCTGGGAGGAGCCACCCACGCCCGAGGCCAGGACCCGCGGCTAGGAGGAGCAACCCGAGGAGCGGTGGCTGAGCAGGCACAGGAGGGCCTAGAGGAGCTATACCACCTTGAAGGTCAGGAACAGCAGTGGTAAAGAGATACCCCTCATCCAAGGTAAGGAGTCGCAGCTGTGCTTTGCTGGAACAGTTGGGAAGAGATATCCCATGCCCAAGGTAAGAGAAATCCAAGTAAGATGGTAGGTTTTGCAAAAGGGCATCAGAGGGCAGACACACTGAAACCATACTAGTCACAGAAAACTAGTCAATCTAATCACACTACGACCACAGCCTTGTATAACTCAATGAAACCAAGACATCCCTGTGGGGCAACTCAAGACGGGGGGTCATGGTGGAGAGATCTGACAGAATGTGGTCCACTGGAGAAAGGAATGGCAAACCACTTCAGTATTCTTGCCTTGAGAACCCCATGAACAGTATGAAAATGCAAAATGATAGGATACCAAAAGAGGAGCTCCCCAGGTCATTAGGTGCCCAATATTCTACAGGAGATCACTGGAAAAATAACTCCAGAAAAAATGAAGGGATGAAGCCAAAGCAAAAATAATACCCAGTTGTGGATGTGACTGGTGATAGAAGCAAGATCCGATGCTGTAAAGAGCAATATTGAATAGGAACCTGGAATGTCAGGTCCATGAATCAAGGCAAGTTGGAAGTGGTCAAACAAGAGATGGCAAGGGTGAACATCGACATTCTAGGAATCAGTGAACTAAAATGGACTGGAATGGGTGAATTTACCTCAGATGACCATTACATCTACTATTGCGGGCAAGAATTCCTCAGAAGAAATGGAGTAGCCATCATGGTCAACAAAAGAGTCTGGAATGCAGTACTTGGATGCAATCTCAAAAATGACAGAGTGATCTCTGTTCATCTCCAAGGCAAACCATTTAATATCACAGTTATCCAAGTCTATGCCCCAACCAGTAATGATGAAGAAACTGAAGTTGAACAGTTCTATGAAAACCTACAAGACCTTGTAGAACTAACACCCAAAAAAGATGTCCTTTTCATTATAGGGGACTGGAATGCAAAAGTAGGAAGTCAAGAAACACCTGGAGTAACAGGCAAATTTGGCCTTGGAATGCAGAATGAAGCAGGGCAAAGACTAATAGAGTTTTGCCAAGAAAATGCACTGGTCATAGAAAACACCCTCTTCCAACTACAAAAGAGAACACTCTACACATGGACATCACCAGATGGTCAACAACGAAATCAGATTGATTATATTATTTGCAGCCAAATATGGAGAATCTCTATACAGTCAACAAAAACAAGACCAGGAGCTGACTGTGGCTCAGATCATGAGCTCCCTGTTACCAAATTCAGACTCAAATTGAAGAAAGTAGGGAAAACCGCTAGACCATTCAGGTATGACCTAAATCTAATCCCTTATGACTATACAGTGGAAGTGAGAAATAGATTTAAGGGCCTAAATCTGATAGATAGAGTGCCTGATGAACTATGGAATGAGGTTCGTGACATTGTACAGGAGACAGGAATCAAGATCATCCCCATGGAAAAGAAATGCAAAAAAGCAAAATGGCTGTCTGAGGAGGCCTTACAAATAGCTGTGAAAAGAAGAGTTGCGAAAAGCAAAGGAGAAAAGGAAAGATATAAGCATTTGAATGCAGAGTTCCAAAGAATAGTAAGAAGAGATAAGAAAGCCTTCTTCAGCGATCAATGCAAAGAAATAGAGGAAAACAACAGAATGGGAAAGACTAGAGATCTATTTAAGAAAATTAGAGATACCAAGGGAACATTTCATGCAAAGATGGGCTTGATAAATGACAGAAATGGTATGGACCTAAGGGAAGCAAAAAAGTATTAAGAAGAGGTGGCAAGAATACACGGAAGAACTGTACAAAAAATATCTTCTCGACCCAGATAATCATGATGATGTGATCACTAATCTAGAGCCAGATATCTTGGAATGTGAAGTCAAGTGGACCTTAGAAAGCATCACTACAAACAAAGCTAGTGGAGCACATGGAATTCCAGTTGAGCTGTTTCAAATCCTGAAAGATGATGTTGTGAAAGTGCTGCACTCAATATACCAGCAAATTTGGAAAACTCAGCAGTGGCCATAGGACTGGAAAAGGTCAGTTTTCATTCCAATCCCAAAGAAAGGCAATGCCAAAGAATGCTCAAATGACCGCACAATTGCACTCATCTCACACGCTAGTAAAGTAATGCTCAAAATTATCCAAGCCAGGCTTCAGCAATACGTGAACCACAAACTCTGTGATGTTCAAACTGGTTTTAGAAAAGGCAGAGGAACCAGAGATCAAATTGCCAACATCCGCTGGATCATGGAAAATGCAAGAGAGTTCCCGAAAAACATCCATTTCTGCTTTATTGACTATGCCAAAGCCTTTGACTGTGTGGATTACAATAAACTGTGGAAAATTCTGAAAGAGATGGGAATACCAGACCACCTGACCTGCCTCTTGAGAAGGAAGCAACAGTTAGAACTGGACATGGAACACAGACTGGTTCCAAAATGGAAAAGGAGTACATCAAGGCTGTATATTTTCACCCTGTTTATTTAACTTATATGCAGAGTACATCATGAGAAACGCTGGGTTGGAAGTAACACAAGCTGGAATCAAGATTGCTGGGAGAAATCTCAATAACTTCAGATATGCAGATGACCCCACCCTTATGGCAGAAAGTGAAGAGGAACTAAAAAGCCTTTTGATGAAAGTGAAAGAGGAGAGTGAAAAAGTTGGCTTAAGGCTTAACATTCAGAAAATGAAGATCATGGCATCTGGTTCCATCACTTCATGGGAAATAGATGGGGAAACAGTAGAGACAGTGTCAGACTTTATTTTGGGGGGCTCCAAGATCACTGCAGATGGTGACTACAGCCATGAAATTAAAAGATGCTTACTCCTTGGAAGAAAAGTTATGACCAACCTAGATAGTATATTCAAAAGCAGAGACATTACTTTGCCGACTAAGGTCCGTCTAGTCAAGGCTATGGTTTTTCCTGTGGTCATGTATGGATGTGAGAGTTGTACTGTGAAGAAGGCTGAGCACCAAAGCATTGATGCTTTTGAAGTGTGGTGTTGGAGAAGACTCTTGAGAGTCCTTTGGACTGCAAGGATATCCAACCAGTCCATGCTGAAGGAGATCAGTCCTAGGATTTCTTTGGAAGGAATGATGCTAAAGCTGAAGCTCCAGTACTTTGGCCACCTCACGTGAAGAGCTGACTCATTGGAAAAGACTCTGATGCTGGGAGGGATTGGGGGCAGGAGAAGAAGGGGATGACCGAGGATGAGATGGCTGGATGGCATCATGGACTCGATGGACGTGAGTCTGTGTGAACTACGGGAGCTGGTGATGGACAGGGAGGCCTGGCGTGCTGTGATTCATGGGGTCTCAAAGAGTCAGACACGACTGAGTGACTGAACTGAACTGAACTGGTACACAGGGAATTCTACCCAATACTGTACAATGATCTATATGGGCAAAGGATATCTTAAAAAAGGGATAGGCTGTGTAGGCTGCTTCTCTGGTAGCTCAGCTGGTAAAGAATCTGCCTGCAGTATGGGAGACCTGAGTTCAATCCCTGGGTTTTGAAGATCCCCTGAGGAGGACATGGCAACACATTTCAGTATTCTTGCCTGCTGAATTCCATAGACAGAGGAGTCTCATGAGCTGCAGTCCATGGAGTCACAAAGAGTTCGATATGACTGAGTGACTAAGCACAGCACAGCATACATATATATGGTGGCATTCCTGATGACTCACACAGAAAATATTCTGCCTGCAATGAGGAAGACCCAAGTTCAACCTCTCAGTCAGGAATATCCTCTAGAGAAGAGAATGGCTACCCACTCCAGTGTTCTTGCCTAGAGAATTCCATGGACAGAGGAGCCTGGTGAGCTATAGCACAAGGGGTAGCAAAATGTTGGACATGACTGAGAAACTACCACTTTTCATATGTGTGTATGTATATATATACACATATGTATGTATATATAAAGTGGAATCACTTCTCTGTATAGCAGAAACTAATCCAACATTGTAAATCAACTATAGTTCAATAAAAATTTAATTTAAAAGAAGTAAGAAGCCATGTTGCAAGAGAGCTATAGTGATAGCGTTGTGGCAAAGGGCTGTTTCAGCCTCTTAGAGCTAAGTGGAATTTGAGGCACAATATTCCCTAAGTAAGACAACATAGGAGAATACAGCTTACGTGACCTGTTGGCCACAATCTACTGAGATCCTGAGGGGAGAACAGGGTTAAGCTGTCTCCAACTGATTCTTGACCCATAATTTTGTATTGTTTTAAGCTGTTACATTCCTTAAAATATGTATGTTTTATAAGGTTTGCTAAACTATGAAAAATAAGTATTCTGATTTTTTTGTTTTAAAATTATGCAAAATTGTATGGTGATATCACTTCTAGATATGTTTTAACATAATTCACTTGCATTTCACATTTTTAATTCACATGATTTAATCAGAAGTGGCTGAAACAGGGAATCAGTGCTTCTGAGTTGAGCAATCTATTTTTTAAATCTATTTTCCCTAAAATGTTCTTAATGAATATTTCCCCCATCTATTGTCAATTCAATATTCAAGTTAGGAATTTAAACATCATACTTAAGTTGTTTCCTTCTGCTTAGAATTCTTAACAGGATTGACTGATAAATTTTTCAGATATTTTCAGTCATATTTATATAATCTCATTTTTTTTCCTTCAGTAATTGATGTACAATGTAAACAAGAATAGCAAAGAGCATTGCTCACCATTAAGTTATACAGGGATTAAGTTTTGAGCCACTGCAGTCACTGATAGATGGTGCATACTGAGAAGAAATTTAAATGATAGCAAGATGTGTGCTTTGGACAACAGGCCCCTTATCCAGTTAGATGTACACACTCAGGAAGAATTTTAATAAACCCAGATTTGTCCATCTTCTCATACATGGAAAAGAACTAAAATTATCAACTTGATATATGCTTTTTTGTGACTAATAGTAGTGTTTTATGCTTCCCTCGTGGCTCAGAGGTTAAAGCGCCTGCCTCCAATGTGGGAGACCTGGGTTTGATCCTTGGGTCAGGAAGATCCCCTGGAGAAGGAAATGGTAATGCACTCCAGTATTCTTGCCTGGAGAATCCCATGGACAGAGAAGCCTGGTAGGCTACAGTCCATGGGGTCATAAAGAGTCTGACATGACTGAGCGACTTCACTCACTCACTCACCAAGATGTATAGTTGAAGTTGACTGCATGTATTTCCTAGCCAAAAATCACATACACTTGCTTCTCTGCCAGCTTGTCAGAGCAGTTCCCTCAGAGCTATTGAAAGACTGTCTCCCAGGCTGTAGTCCTGAGTAACTTCCCTGAATAAAACTTAAACTCAACTCTTAATTGTGCAATTTTCATCCAGTCAACAAATGAAGTGGTTGATAGATTTCCTTATTATGTTCTTAATCCTTGGATTTCTAAGTCAATCCTTATTACTCTTTCAACATATTTTTGGAATTTATATGCTATTTTATTCGGATATTTGCTTCTGTAGTCAAATATATAAATGGTCTGGAATTTGTGTATCTGTGCAAGTCTTGTTAGGTTGTACAGTCTTTGTAAAATAAAATGATAAGCTTTGCATATTTTTCTGTGGACCAGCATAGAAAAGATCTATTGTTTGAAAGATAGTTCGTCTGTTAAGCTAATATCTAGAGAAGCCCAAGAATACTAGAGTGGGTAGCCTATCCTTTCTCCAGCTGATCCTCCCGACACAGGAATCAAATCAAGGTCTCCTGCATTGCAGATTCTTTACCAACTGAGCTACCAGGGAATCCCAATAGATACTTACTAATCATTAATTATCTTACATATCAGCCTATTTGAGTTGTTTTTAATAAACAATCTTAAATAATGTGGGAAGGCTTCCATCAGATATTGGCCTTTAGCAATGTTTGTGAGTTTGGAACTCAGGGAAAGAAAATAATTAAGAATTTAAACTACAGAAGAAAAATATTCTGTTGAAATAAAGGCCTTAATCTGATATGTTAAATTAAATTTGAGTTGCTTCAGACAATTTATAAAAAGAGGTTGGATGATAGTAATCTAAATATAAATCTGCTAGGATACTTCTATGTGGCCTGACTTGAGTATGCTCCAGAAAATATTATTAATGTGGATTTATCAACTGGACTGTGATTGCTTAAAAGCAGCAGTAAAGTGGTCCAAAGTAAATTATGTAAGTTAAGAAAAAATATACAATAAACTTGATTTACCTACCATGTTAGGGGTTGCAATTTCCCTTGAAGGTTCCCATTTTTTATTTTTGTGCATATGTGTGTGTGTTTAGAAGTAACATAAACACAGAACAGTATGGAGGCTCTAACAGACATGTGTAAATATTACAAGATAATACGTTCATTGAGAAGGCTTGACTACTAATTTTCCTGGTGTTGAAATCAACATATGAAATCAAAATTCTAGTAAGAGCATAATTTGAAATAAAGGTTTAATGAGAATCTTATTAGCAGTAAAAGGAATGGTAGAGGTCCACGGGAGCAAGGTTAAGTTTTGACTTGGAAAATAAGTTGTGAGTAGATTATGAAGCTAAATAAACAAGTTGTGTTAATTCTAAGCAACATATATTATACAAGAAGACTTGACAAGGCTACTGAAATAAGAACATCTGAGAACAAGAAGAGAAGATAAGTGTTGGAGCTGTTATGTAGAGGAGAAATCTGATTGATGAGAAGGAGAAAGAAAAGAAAAAAGTGGAATTAGGGCTGGGGGGAAAAAAAAATCTGAACTGTGATGCAACTTGCAGGGAATAACCAGCAATCTAAATTCCAGCTGCAAACCAAGTCTTCTCTGGAGTCTTTTATTTTCTATAAGTGGAAGTATAATCCCATCTTCTACTCTGCTGAAGGGAGAATAGCTATTGCAGGTGTATTAGGAAGTTGTAATCCCCCATCATGGTTCACTGCATCATGGTTCAGTGACAGTCCTTTTTTTTTTTTTTTTTTTTTTTTAGCAAGTCAAATCTAAGGGTAAATATTTTGAGCCTCTAAATCCTAGGGAAAAGCTCTGGCAAGGATTATTACTAATAAAATTTCCCTTATAGTTTTCAATTTTCAAATAGAATCTGCTTTCGTCACTGGGAAACTGAGACAAAACCCAGGTAAATGGGTGCACAGACAACAGAGTTCTGCTCTGGGATATCACAACAGGCTGTCTTTTTAAGAGTTTGATCAAATACAATAGGAGAAAAGAGATCTTATGATGTCTAAATAAAAAGCTACCCTAAATTTTAGAAATTTATAAACAGGAATCTCATTGCTTTCCAAGTATGCTGGAAACATTTAATAGTTGAGATGTTTAAAACCAGGAATTATAGTACCCCAAACTAAGTGAGGATTTCCCTAGTGGCTCAGCAGTAAAAGAATCTTCCTTCCAAACAGGAAACACAGGTTCAATCCGTGGGATGAGTAAATCCCCTGCAAAATAAAATGGCAGCCCACTCCAGTATTCTTCCATGGGAAATCTCATGGACAGAGAAGCCTGGCAGAAGTCCATGGGGTTCCAAAAAGAATCATATATATTTAGCAGCTAAACAACAATAACAAATTAAGTGAATATCATATAACATAATATTGTATACTTCCTTAGTAAAAAGATTATTCAGTCAGTTTAGTCTCTCAGTTATGTCCTACTCTTTGTGACCCCATGAACCACAGCACGCCAGGCCTCCCTCTCCATCACCAACTCCCGGAGTTTACCCAAACTCATGTCCATTGAGTCGGTGATTCCATCCAACCATCTCATCCTCTGTTGCCCCTTCTCCTGCCCTCAATCTTTCCCAGCATCAGCGTCTTTTCAAATGAGTCAGCTCTTGGCATCAGATGGCTGAAGTATTGGAGTTTCAGCTTCAGCATGAGTCCTTCCAATAAACACCCAGGACTGATCTCCTTTAAGATGGACTGGTTGGATCTCCTTGCAGTCCAAGGGACTCTCAAGAGTCTTCTCCAAAACCTCAGTTCAAAAGAATCAATTCTTCAGTGCTCAGCTTTCTTTATAGTCCAACTTACACATCCATACATGACTACTGGAAAAACCATAGCCTTGACTGGACAAACTTTGTTGACAAAGTACTGTCTCTGCTTTTTAATATGCTGTCTATCGGGGTGGCGGCCGAGAGAAGCTACCCCATGTCCGAGGTGAGGGGCGGCGGCTGAGAAGAGCAACCCCACATCAAAGGAGAAGCGGCTGCACCGGCACAGGAAGACCAAGAAGGCTATTCCAAGTTCAAGGTCAGGAGGGGTGGCCGTATGGAGATACCCCTCATCCAAGGTAAGAAGCAGCCATGAAGAGATACCCCATGTCCAAGGTAAAAGAAACCCAAGGAAGACGGTAGGTGTTGTGAGAGAACATGAGAGGGCAGACACACTGAAACCATAATCACAGAAAACTAGCCAGTCTGATCACATGGACCACAGCCTTGTCTAATTCAGTGAAAGTAAGTCATGCCATGTGGGGCCACCCAAGAAGGACAGGTCATGCTGGAGAGGTCTGATAGAATGTGGTCCACTGGAGAAGGGAATGACAAACCACTTCAGTATTCTTGCCTTGAGGATCCCATGAACAGTATGAAAAGAAAAAATGATGGGATACTGAAAGAGGAACTCCCCAGGTCAGTAAGTCCCCAATATGTTACTGGAGATCAGTGGAGAAATAACTCCAAAAGGAATGAAGGGTTGGAGCCAAAGGAAAAAAAAAAAAAAAAACCTGGTTGTGGATGTGACTGGTGATAGAAGCAAGGTCCAATGCTGTAAAGAGCGATATTGCATAGGAACCTGGAATATTAGGTCCATGAATCAAGGCAAATTGGTAGTGGTCATACAGGAGATGGCAAGAATAAACGTCGATATTCTAGGAATCAGCAAATTAAAATGGACTGGAATGGATGAATTTAACTCAGATGGCCATTATATCTACTACTGTGGTCAGGAATCCCTTAGAAGAAATGGAGTAGCTATCATGGTCAACAAAAGAGTCCGAAATGCAGTACTTGGATGCAGTCTCAAATCGGCAGAATGATCTCTGTTCATTTCCAAGGCAAACCATCAATATCAGAGTAATCCAAGTCTATGCCCCAACCAGTAATGCTGAAGAAACTGAAGTTGAATGGTTCTATGAAGATCTACAAAACGTTTTAGAACTAACACCCAAAAAAGATGTCATTTTCATTATAGGGGACTGGAATGCAAAAGTCAGAAATCAAGAAACACCTGGAGTAATAGGCAAATTTGGCCTTGGAGTACGGAATGAAGCAGGGCAAAGGCTAATAGAATTTTGCTAAGTGAATTCACTGGTCATAGCAAACACCCTCTTCCAACAACACAAAAGAAGACTCTACACATGGACATCACCAGATGGTCAACACTGAAATTAGATTGAGAAGCTCTATACAGTCAGCAAAAACAAGACCGGGAGCTGACTGTGGCTCAGATCATGAGCTCCTTATTGCGAAAGTCAGACTTAAATTGAAGAAAGTAGGGAAAACCACTAGACCATTCAGGTATGACCTAAATCAAATCTCTTATGATTACACAGTGGAAGTGAGAAATATATGTAAGGGACTAGATCTGACAGACAGAGTGCCTGAAGATCTATGGAATGAGGTTCGTGACATTGTACAGGAGACAGGGATCAAGATCATCCTCATGGAAAAGAAATTGAAAAAAGTGAAATGGCTGTCTGAGGAGGCCTTACAAATAGCTGTGAAAAGAAGAGAAGCAAAAATCAAAGGAGAAAAGGAAAGATATAAGCACCTGAATGCAGGTTTCCAAAGAATAGCAAAGAGATAAGGAAGCCTTCTTCAGCAATCAATGCAAAGAAATAGAGGGAAATAACAGAATGGGAAAGATTAGAGATCTCTTCAAGAAAATTAGAAATACCAAGGGAACATTTCATGCAAAGATGGGCTTGATAATGGACAGAAATGGTATGGACCTAAGAGATGCAGAAGATATTAAGAAGAGGTGGCAAGAATACACAGAAGAACTGTACAAAAAAGATCTTCACTACCCAGATAATCACAATGGTGTGATCATTTACCTAGAGCCAGACATCCTGGAATGTGAAGTCAAGTGGGCCTCAGAAAGCATCACTACGAACAAAGCTAGTGGAGATGATGGAATTCCAGTTGAGCTATTTCAAATCCTGAAAAATGATGCTGTGAAAGTGATGCACTTAATATGCCCACAGATTTGGAAAACTCAGCAGTGGCCATAGGACTGGAAAAGGTCAGTTTTCATTCCAATCCCAAAGAAAGGCAATCCCAAATAATGCTCAAACTACCACACAATTGCACTCATCTCACACGCTAGTAAAGGAATGCTCAAAATTCTTCAAGCCAGGCCTCAGCAATACGTGAACTGTGAACTTCCAGTTGTTCAAGCTGGTTTTAGAAAAGTCAGAGGATCCAGAGATCAAATTGCCAACATCTGTTGGATCGTCAAAAAAGGGAGAGAGTTCCAGGAAAACATCTATTTCTGCTTTATTGACTATGCCAAAACCTTTGACCATGTGGATCACAATAAACTGTGGAAAATTCTAAAAGAGATAGGAACACCAGACCACCTGACCTGCCTCTTGAGAAACCTATATGCAGGTCAGGAAGCAACAGTTAGAACTGGACAAGGTACAACAGACTGGTTTCAAATAGGAAAAGGAGAACATCAAGGCTATATATTGTCACCCTGCTTATTTAATTTATATGCAGAGTACATCATGAGAAACCCTGGGCTGGAAGAAGACAAACTGGAATCCAGATTGCTGGGAGAAATATCAGTAACCTCAGATATGCAGATAACACCACTCTTATGGCAGAATGTGAAGAGGAACTAAGAAGTCCCTTGATGAAAGTGAAAGAAGAGAATGAAAAAGTTGGGTTAAAGCTGAACATTCTGATAACTAAGATCATGGCATCTGGTCCCATGACTTCATGGGAAAAGATGGAGAAACAGTGGAAACAGTGTCAGACTTTATTTTCCTGGGCGAAGAATCACTGCAGATGGTGATTGTAGCCATGAAATTAAAAGACGCTTACTCCTTGGAAAGAATGTCATGACCAACCTAGATAGCATATTAAAAAGCAGACATTACTATGCCAACAAAGTTCTGTCTAGTCAAGGCTATGATTTTTTCAGTGGTCATGTAAGGATGTGAGAGTTGGACTGTGAAGAAAGCTGAGTGCCGAAGCATTGTTGCTTTTGAACTGTGGTGTTGGAGAAGACTCTTTAGAGTCCCTTGGACTGCAAGGAGATCCAACCAGTCCATCCTAAAGGAGATCAGTCCTGGGTGTTCATTGGAAGGACTCATGCTGAAGCTGAAACTCCAATACATTTGCCACTTCATGTGAAGAGTTGACTCATTTGAAAAGACCCTGATGCTGGGAGGGATTGGGGGCAGGAGGAGAAGGGGATGACTGAGGAGGAGATAGCTGGATGGCATCACCGAGTCAATAGACATGAGTTTGGGTAAACTCCGGGAGTTGGTGATGGATAGGGAAGCCTGGCATGCTGTGATTCAGGGAGTTGCAAAGAGTTGGACTTGACTGAGCGACTGAACTGAACTGAACTGAACAGAACTAGTTTGGTCATAACTGTCTTTCCAGAGTATACATCTTTTAATTTCATGGCTGCAATCACCATGTGCAGTGATTCTGGAGCCCCTAAAATTAAAGTCAGCCACTGTTTCCCTATCTATTTGCCATGAAGTGATGGGACTGGATGCCATTATCTCAGTTTTCTGAATGTTGAGCTTTAAGCCAACTTTTCCACTCTCCTCTTTCACTTTCATCAAGAGGCTCTTTAATTCTTCACTTTCTGTCATAAGGGTGGTTTCATCTGCATATATGAGGCTATTGATATTTCTCCTGGCAATCTTGATTTCAGCTTGTGCTTCTTCTAGCCCAGCATTTCTCATGATGTACTCTGCATATAAGTCAAATAAGTGAAAATATATAGCCTTGATATTCTCCTTTTCCTATTTGGAACCAGTCTGTTATCCTATTAGGAATGTGGAAAACCAATGACCATGGTTTCTTTATTCTCCCTGGTCAGTCAACTGGTTTGATTTTATACACTTGAAATGATGCATATCATATACAGTTATGACCAATGGACAATTGTAAAAGCTAAAAATATTAAATTTGTCAATCAAACATGTGTTTCAACATACAATGTTTATACTCCATTTCTAATGGCCATTTTATATTCATTGACATATAAAAGTGAAAGCCATGTCTGACTGTAGCCCACCAAATTCCTCTGTCAATAGCATTCTCAAGGCAAGAATATTGGAGTGGGTTGCCCTTTTCTTCTCCAAGATATCTTCCTGACCCATGGCTCAAATACAGGTCTCTCGTATTGCAGGCAGATTCTTTACTGTCTGAGCCACCAAGGAAGCTGTATAAACCAAAACTAATGGATGTGTTTTATTCATAACAAAGCTAAGTCACATTTCCTTCTTTTTATTTGATGTGATTCTGGCCTAATATTCATCCATATTCAGAGTTACAGGTGAATACATTCTGGCTGAGTATTTTATTATGAGCCATAATCTCAGTTCCACAGAAAAACATGATGTTCTATATTTTTAGATAGCAAAATTTAATTTCAGCATTAAGCTAAATTTGATGGCAAAAAAAGTATTTTCACCAAATGAAGCTAAACCAAGTAAGCTGAAGTATTTATACTTTCCTTCCACTATCCAACTTTATATCATATTCTGGAATCCTCAGCTTGCATCAAGATACTGATATCTGTAGGCAAAAGGAATTTGAGTATTTGATCATTGATTGTCATTGAGTCATAATTTGTTCTTATGTTCTGTCTTCCAAGAAATGTTGACATAAATTTGACATTTTCAGTTTATGTTCTCTTCAGCAAATTTTCTACTCCAGAGGATGAATATCTAATCTACCTAGGTTTAGGATTGCTATATGTAATACCTGTTATTAAACACAAACATAAGAAAACAATGGATAAAGATTTGGATTTTAGGATCAAAGCATATCTGTATTAATTATGTGGTTTTAAGAACTACCTACTGTGTTATTTTATAGAATAAATTTCTTGTGCAATATTACTTGAGATTGGAATTCTTAAATTTCAAAATTTCCCATGTCATCTCTCATTTAATTCTGCTTACTCTTCATTATTCTATAATATCTACTCTACTAATCTACTAACAAAAGTATTTCAGTATTTGCCTTTAGGCTTATTAGTGAAAAATCAAGATAATAGATTGTTTCAGACTTCATATAGTGTTTCAGTATACCAAAAAAGAGAACCTCCAGATGGTCAAGATGGATTAAGAAAAGGCAGCAGAACCAGAGAGCAAATTGCCAACATCTGTTGGATCACAGACAAAGCAAAGGAATTCCAGAAAAAATTCTACTTCTGATTCATTGACTATGCTAAATTGTTTGACTGTGAATCACATGAAATTGTGGAAAATTCTTCAAGAGACAGGAATACAGGACCACCTTATCTACCTTCTAAGAAATCTGTATGCAGGTCAAGAAGCAACAGTTAGAACTAGACATGAAACAATAGACTGATTCCAAATAGGGAAAGGGGTACGTCAAGGCTGTATATTGCCACCCTGCTTATTTAACTTATATGAAAAGTACATCATGGGAAATGCTGGGGTGGATGAAGCACAAGCTGGAGATAAGATTCCTGGATGAAATATCAATAACCTCAGATATGCAGATGACATCACCCTTATGAAAGAAAGCGAAGAAGAACTAAAGAGCCTCTTGATCAAAGTGAAATAGGAGAGTGAAAAAGTTGGCTTAGAACAAAGACAGAAATATAGATCAATGGAACAAAATAGAAAGCCCAGAGATAAATCCACACACTTATGGACACCTTATCTTTGACAAAGGAGGCAAGAATATACAATGGAGTAAAGACAATCTCTTTAACAAGTGGTGCTGGGAAAACTGGTCAACCACTTGTAAAAGAATGAAACTAGAACACTTTCTAACACCATACACAAAAATAAACTCAAAATGGATTAAAGATGTAAACGTAAGACCAGAAACTATAAAACTCCTAGAGGAGAACATAGGCAAAACACTCTTCAACACACATCACAGCAGGATCCCACTATGATCCACCTCCCAGAATACTGGAAATAAAAGCAAAAATAAACAAATGAGATCTAATTAAAACTAAAAGCTTCTGCACAACAAAGGAAACTATAAGCAAGGTGAAAACACAGCCTTTGGAATGGGAGAAAATAATAGTAAATGAAGCAACTGACAAACAACTAATCTCAAAAATATACAAGCAACTCATGCAGCTCAATTCCAGAAAAATAAATGACCTAGTCAAAAAAATGGGCCAAAGAACTAAATAGACATTTCTCCAAAGAATACATACAGATGGCTAACAAACACATGAAAAGATGCTCAACATCACTCATTATCAAAGAAATACAAATCAAGACCACAGTAAGGTACCATTTCCAACCAGTCAGAATGGCTGCAATCCAAAAGTCTACAAGCAATAAATGCTGGATAGAGTGTGGAGAAAAGGGAACCCTCTTACACTGTTGGTGGGAATGCAAACTAGTACAGCCACTATGGAGAACAGTGTGGAAATTCCTTAAAAAACTGCAAATAGGACTGCCTTATGACCCAGCAATCCCATTGCTGAGCATACACACCGAGGAAACCAGAATTGAAAGAGACACGTGTACCCCCAAAGTTCATCACAGCACTGTTTATAATAGCCAGGACATGGAAGCAACCTAGATGTCCATCAGCAGATGAATGGATAAGAAAGCTGTGGTACATATACACAATGGATTATTACTTGGCTATTGAAAAGAATATATTTGAATCAGTTCTAATGAGATGGATGAAACTGGAGCCGATGATACAGAGTGAAGTAAGCCAGAAAGAAAAACACCAATACAGTATACTAACACATATATATGAAATTTAGAAAGATGGTAATGATGACCCTGTATGTGAGACAGCAAAAGAGACACAGATGTATAGAACAGACTTTTGGACTCTGTGGGAGAAGGAGAGGGTGGGATGATTTGGAAGAATGGCATTGAAACATGTATAATATCATATAAGAAATGAATCACCAGTGTAGGTTCAATGCAGGATACAAGATGCTTGGGGCTGGTGCACTGGAATAACCCAGAGAGATGGTATAGGGAGGGAGATGGGAGGGGGGTTCAGGATTGGGAACTCATGTTCACCCATGGCGGATTCATGTTGATGTATGGCAAAACCAATACAGTATTGTAAAGTAAAATAAAGTTAAATTTTTTAAAAAAGGAAAAAAAAAGTTGGCTTAGAACTCAGCATTCAGAAAACTAAGATCATGGCATCCGGTCCCATCATTTTACAGCATATAGATGGGGAAACAGGGGAAACAGTGACAGACTTTATTTTCTGGGGCTCCAAAATCACTGAAGATGGTGACTGCAGCCATGAAATTAAAAGACGCTTGCTCCTTGGAAGAAAAAACTATGACCAACCTAGACAGTGTGTTAAAAAGCAGAGACATTATTTTGCCAAAAAAAAGCCCGTCTTGTCAAAGCTATGGTTTTTCCAGTAGTCATGTATGGATGTGAGAGTTGCATTGGGAAGAAAGCTGAGCACCAAAGAATTGATGCTTTTGAACTGTGGTGTTGGAGAAGACTCTTGAAAGTCTCTTTGGACTGCAAGGAGATCCAACCAGTCAATCCTAATAAATAAATAAATAAATCCTGAATGTTCATTGGAAAGACAGATGCTGAAGCTGAAACTCCAGTATTTTGGCCACCTGATGTGAAGAACAGACTCATTGGAAAAGACCTTGATGCTGGGAAATAGTGAAGGTGAGAGGAGAAGAGGACAACAGAGAATGAGATGGTTGGATGGCATCACAAACTCGATGGACATAAGTTTGAGTAAGTTCCAGGAGTTGGTGATGGACAGGGAAGCCTGGTGTGCTGCAATACATGGTGTCATAAAGAGTCTGACACAACTGAGCGATTGAACTGAACTGATTACCTTCTCTCAAGTTATATTTGACCTTCCCTTGTAAGGCAATCAGTAAAGTGTCTGACTGCAATGCAGGAGACCTGGTTTATATATCTGGGTCATGAAGATCCCCTGGAGAAAGAAAAGGCAACGCACTCCAGTATTCTTGCCTGGAGAATCCCATAGACAGAGGAGCCTGGCAGGCTATGGGTTGCAAATGTCAGACATGACTATGCACACAGCACAAGTAATATCAGCATGATATCATCTGTGGGTGGTAGTTTAGTTGTTAAGTGTGTTCCACTCTTTGCAACCCAAGGACTTCAGCCCACCAGGCTCCTCTATCCATGGGACATCCAGGAAAGAATATTGGAGTGGGTTGTCATTTCCTTCTGCAAGGGTCCTTGCTGACCCAGGGGTCGAACCCACCGCTCCTGCTTGGCAGGCAAGTTCTTTACCATTGAGCCATTTGGGAACCCATGATGCTGTCAGTAGAAGAAACCAATGTGATACACAGAATATAAGAATATCTTTGTACTACTTGGGGAAGAGAAACAAATAACTATCTCTGAAAAAGGGAAACCTAAAGGGTACTTCTCTTTTTGCCTAGTGAAAACAATCCTCTCTAAAGCTTCTCTGCTGTTGATAAGAGCCAGAGATTGACACACTCTTTCTGAAAAGCACCAGAAGAGTACAAATTTTAAACTTTGGAAACAGTGAAAACTTGCAAATATTCTAGTCTACAATTTCAAAGCAAGAGCCACCATAAACAATACATAAATAATGTTTCTGTGTTGCAATAAAACTTTATTTTTAAGTACAGATAGCAGTAATATTATCCCACAGCTGTAGTCTGTAGACATTTGCTATAAAGAAATATACATTTATCAGATTAATCATATTATTTCAAGTGCTATACTAGTTTGCTCTAGTAAAGAAAATGTGTTCATAAGTGTATCTCCAATGGAGAACATAACTTGATTAGGTTAAAAACTGCAGGGTCTTTCTCATGCCCTGTTATTTAAAATTTTTATTTTAGTTATTCATTTGGCCAAAAAGAAGAATTAAATGAGGTGTGCATAGAATCAAAAGACCTGCATTATTCACATTCTTTATTGTGGCCAGAATAATACTTAATATATTCAATAACAGCTTAAACATGGGCACTAAATTGTCAAATTAATGCTGCCAAATAAGAATGGATACAGACAACAAAAACAGTGCACAAGCTTTTGAAATGAATATCAACTCCTCTGGTGACACTGTATTGAAAAAAATGTGAATTTTTGTTACAGGTTTTACACATGAGTACAGGTGTTCAGACATTTCTACTGCAAGGTTTTTTGCTGCAGATTTAATGTTGTCAATGGGTGTATTCTGTGGGTGCTGAATATATACATTCCAGCTATTTTCGGAGGATTGTCCCAGCTCCTGTACCACAATACCGTGGCTTGTTGTGACTGGGTAATTGTGTCCTTGATATATATTCCCTTAGCCCATGGAGTAGCAGGGTCTTTGGAAGCTGGGAACTTCCAGCTTCTTACCAATAGCTAAAAGAATTTTATATTTTTCATCCTTAAATGTCATACCAGTCCTTTCATTTTCTTTGGATATCATAATGTGAAAACAAACATGATGTTCAACTGCTCTTAGGGCCTGAATAAAAATACATAAGTCAATTTAGGACACCCTGGCTTATAACGAGGGGATGTTCAGTGATAGCTCCATTTATTACCTGCATTCATTCTAGTGGACTTAACGTCATATGCTGGAATTGGGGTTAATTTGGAGTCAGTTACTTGGTTAGACAGTAATAGCTCCCTTTGGGAAAGGATCAGATCAATGTTTCCCATCAACATCTATGATGCAAGAACAAAATTCCTTAGGAGCCTTGCTGAACATTTTATTCAAAGTGCTTGAATTTTTTTATGTAGGTTTGGAAATAGGACAAGATCATGATTTTTAGAGTATTGTGGTTCATGTGGTGACCAGATGTTTTTAATTTTGAAATCTTTGTTCTACTAGTTACTTGGTTACCCATTGTCTAGTTACTTAGCCGCCTGTTGATGTCATCCTTGGGAGCTATATATTTTCAGTGTGATCTCCACATGTCAGACCACTGTCTGGGCTCTGAATGGCCCATCTGCTCTTCTGCCTTTCATAATGACCATGGTATTGTGACATTTGTAGTTCCTGTTACCAACTTTTCATGCTAACTCTGTGTTTCCCCCATGTTGTTAGGGCCATGTATTCAATTTTAATTTTATTTTTTACCTCTAACATTCCAAATCTAAGAAGTAAAACTATGTTTTTTAATCAGTTAAGTACTTCCCTCAGCAACTTCTCAATGGCATTGGAAAGTGTAAGTAGACAAAATAATGCCTTCCTAAAGATGTCTACATCCTAAACTCTAGAACCTAGGAATATATGATCTTATATACTAAATGGGACTTCACAAGTATTATTACATTAAGCATCTTGAGATAGGAACATTATCCTGTTTTATCCTTATCTGGGTGGTCTGAATTTAAAGATCAGAGACAGAGATATTTTTAAAACTGTGGTAAGTGGGGAATGTAATGGCAGAAGCATTTCCAGAGAAATGCTCACTGTGACTTTGAAAGTGGAAAATGAGAGTCATGAGCCACTGAATGAGCTTCCCCAGCACCTCAGCTGGTAAAGAATCTGCCTGCAATGCAGGAGACCCTGGTTCAATATCTGGGTTGGAGGATCCCCAGGAGAAGTTACAGGCTGCCGACTCCAGTATTCTTGAGCCACTGAATGGGGAAGTCTCTAGAACCTGTAAATGTCAGGGAGATGGATTCTCCCTGAGAGCATGTCCAGGAAGACACTTATCTAAATTCTGTCTTATAGAACAATAAGATAATAAATTTGTGTGGTTTAATGGTATAAATTTGTGCTAATTTGTTACATCAAGAGAAAACTGGAAGGAAGTCCAAAAGGGATGTGTGTGTGTGTGTGCATGGTCAACAATTTTTGCATGACAGTTTACTACTTACATAGACAATGAAAGGAAGAATAAACCTAAGGTGCCAACTCCCCATGATTCCTGTCCCACACACAAAAAGGGAGGAAACACAAACAACAAGAGTTGAATAACTGCAACATCAGATTTTGGATCCCCTGTTGCTGAGAATCCTATTCTAGAGTGCAGATAAGTGGTTTTATATTCTGCAGTTGTATTCTGAAGTATGCAGGACAGAGAGCCGCGCAGCTCATCAGAACCTGAGAGGTGGTGAGAAACTGCCTCATGACATCCTCACAGATGATGCACAAAGTCAAGTGCAAGGTGACCTTTGAGGAACTCCTCACAGACCTTCCATCTTCTCCTGCTCTGGGAAAATCACAAGGCCTGCTACCAAGACTCAAACTGTGGTTCATCCTTTGTATGTGTGGTGTATCTTGACACAAGCAAGGCACCTAGAGTGGGCAGAGCTATTGCTCTACACACTAAAGACCAGAGGCAGAAAATCATATTTCTTTGAGATTGCTAACTCTCAGAAGTGATCATGTAAGCCTAGAAATACTGTCAGTAAGAGATAAGATTTCTGTAGAGTAAAAGTAAGAAAATAAAATTTAACAGGGCCAAGAAATGGAGAAACAAATCTCCATAATAAACATAAAATTACTCATTCTGATGGTAATATAAGCCTATTTCTTCCAGGAGGCAAAGCCATTGATCCTTTATATGTAGCTAGTTTTAGTCATATGCCTTCTTCTTAGATCTAAAAATGATCATACTAACATATAAAACTAACATTATATAAAGTAATTGTATCCTCATTAATTATGAAAGACTTAAAACTACATTCAAAGATGCATTAATTTCTAATAACTTTGAAGTGTGTAATTTCTATAGATAATACTTTTAATTAGTAATATCGATCTAGTCAGCAATTAAGAGCCATATTTGAATTATCTTTTGAAGTTATAGCTTGTGAATTTAGATAAATGGTATAGTACTCAGCCGTACCTTAGATTAAATCTCTTCCCTTGAAATGAGTCAAAATTGTCTTTAACCACACCTTATTTAACTCATATGCAGAGTACATCATGAGAAATGCTTGGCTGGAAGAAGCACAAGCTGGAATCAAGATTGCCAGGAGAAATATCAATAACCTCAGATTTGCAGATGACACCACCCTTATGGCAGAAAGTGAAGAGGAACTAAAAAGCCTCTTGATGAAAGTGAAAGAAGAGAGTGAAAAAGTTGGCTTAAGACTCAACATTCAGAAAACTAAGATCATGGCATCTGGCCCCACCACTTCATGGGAAATATATGGGGAAACAGTGCAAACAGTGTCAGACTTTATTTTTTGGGGCTCCAAAATCACTGCAGATGGTGAGTGTAGCCATGAAATTAAAAGATGCTTACTCCTTGGAAGGAAAGTTATGACCAACCTAGAGAGCATATTAAAAAGCAGAGACATTACTTTGCCAACAAAGGTCTGTCTAGTCAAGGCTATGGTTTTTCCAGTAGTCACGTATGGATGTGAGAGTTGGACTGGGAAGAAAGCTGAGCACTGAAGAATTGATGCTTGTGAACTGTGGTGTTGGAGAAGACTCTTGACAGTCCCTTGGACTGCAAGGAAATCCAACCAGTCCATTCTAAAGGAGATCAGTCCTGGGTGCTCTTTGGAAGGAATGATGCTAAAGCTGAAACTCCAGTACTTTGGCCACCTCATGTGAAGAGTTGACTCACTGGAAAAGACTCTGATTCTGGGAGGGATTGGGAGCAGGAGGAAAAGGGGACGACAGAGGATGAGATGGATGGATGGCATCATTGACTCGATGAATGTGGGTTTGGGTGAACTCCGGGAGTTGGTGATGGACAGGGAGGCCTGGTGTGCTGTGATTCATGGAGTCGCAAAGAGTCGGACATGACTGAGGGACTGAACTGAACACCTTATTAGAAGGATGTTATTGAGAGCAAGTTCAATACAGTATTTGGTGTGGTGCTCTTCGAAATACCACTTAAAATAAGACAGTGAATGTGTAAACTGCATATAGAATCAGACATGAAGTTTACATGTATAGAGGACATGTTAAGTACTTATTCAAACAATACGTAGAATTTCCAACTTTCAGTCGACTGCACACTTGGAAATGGTGACTCAAATTATTCGATAATCACTTACCCAGACTGATTGTGCTTAAGAAAATTCTTTGCAAGACTATATGTTGGTAGATAAAATACCATTGATTTAGTTCTTATTCCCACAGTTGCATAAAAACTGAAAATCACTGCAGAAGCTGAAACATTTTTAAAGTGATAAATATTTAAAAGTATAGAGAGTTTTAAAGTTTGTGATATATGATTACTTTTCACTAAGAATCTACTTAAGGAAGTTTTAAAAGTATTCTCTATTGCTTTAGTATACAAGTATTCAATTGATAGTTTTGCCCCTCTGCTTAATTTTGCATCTTTTCCCTTTTCTTGCTCAGTAAAGAACATTTTGAAATTTTAGTTACATTATTGGCTTCTTGCACCTGCCTGGGCATCCGAATGTTAGCACTTGGCTTTTGGTGTCTACATAGAACTGAAGTCACTCAGTCGTGTCCAACTCTTTGCGACCCCCATGCACTGTAGCCTACCATGCTCCTCCGTCCATGGGATTTTCCAGGCAAGAGTACTGGAGTGGGTTGCCATTTCCTTCTCCAGAGGATCTTCATGACCCAGGAACTGAACCTGAGTCTCCTGCATTGTGAGCAGATGCTTTACAGTCTGAGCCACCAGGGAAGTCTTGGAGTCTATATTCAGAATTTCGTTTCAGTCATGACATCAATCCCGCTTCTCAATTTTCCCAATGTATATTTGGTGACTGTGTTGTTGTTGTTGTTTTTTTCTTTTTCTCCCAGGATTGTATATTTTTATGGATATGATTTAATCAGAATGTGTTTGTAGTAAGAGTATTGCTCATCCTCATCATCTCATTCTTTCATTTATAAGAAGTCAATAACAAAATTCTATGCATGCTTTGTGAGAGAGTCAATTTCTAGGCAGGTTGATAAGAAGTCGAAGGTCCTGGAGGAGGAGAAAGGGGTCTAGGGCTCTTAATGAGGATAGAAGGACAAATGTCTTTTTTTCTTTGCATTCCTTGGTCTAAGTCACATAAAACATTTTTTTTTTCTTTAAGCCCAGAACTGATGATTATACAACAAACAACTCAGTTTAAACTCTGTACTAAGGATGATAGAACAACAATGTATCCTGCTTGAGGACAGTTTCTCCTTGCTGAAAACCCTCTGATTAATCCTGTTATCTTAAAATTTATATTATGGGAGTGGGTCTGATAAGATATTTTTATTGTTAAGTTCTGATTCTGTTATCTTAAAATGTAAATTGTGGGAGTGGGTCTAGTAAAATTTTTACAACCCTGAGACATTCTTTTGACTTATTGTAATAACCAATTTAAAAAGTATACAATTCCCTTGCTTAGGCTACCAAGAGGGGCACTCTCTGTCCCCTTTCTAATGTCTATGTCAGAAGCTTTCCCTGTCCCTTTTCGTACCTTAATAAAACCCTGCTATACAGTAGCTCTTGAGTGATCAAGCCTGGTCTCTGGTCCCAAAGCTAAATCTTCTTCTTTGGAGATCATGAATCCAACACAGTTCACCATAAGCTATCAATTTAAAGAATTCCCCCATTGTAATTGACAGGACAAGGGCTTTGAAATTAAATAATAGCAAAGTAATTTAGAAGTATGTAGGATTGCATCTTCAAAATGTCATTATGTAACAATAATTTTGTGTTGAGAACTGATAAATTCAGTTGTTCACAAAGAAATAAAATGTTACTACAAATCTGAGTTTTTCTCTATGACTTTGAAGAAAACAAGTAACTATCCCAATCACTTTTCTTTTTTTTTTTTAATTTTTTTTTTTTTTTTTTTTTCTTTAATTTTACTTTACAGTTCTGTATTGGTTTTGCCATACATTGACATGAATCCACCACGGGTGTACATGCATTCCCAAACATGAACCCCCCTCCCCACAACATCTCTCTAGGTCATCCCCGTGTACCAGCCCCAAGCATGCCGTATCCTGCATCGGACATAGACTGGCAATTCGATTCTTACATGATATTATACATGTTTCAATGCCATTCTCCCAAATCATCTCACCCTCTCCCTCTCAGTCCAAAAATCTGCTATACACATCTGTGTCTTTTTTGCTGTCCTGCATACAGGGTCATGATTGCCATCTTTCTAAATTCCATATATATGTGTTAGTATACTGTATTGATGTTTTTCTTTCTGGCTTACTTCACTCTGTATAATCGGCTCCAGTTTCATCCATCTCATCAGAACTGATTCAGATGTATTCTTTTAATGGCTGAGTAATACTCCATTGTGTATATGTACCACAGCTTTCTTATCCATTCATCTGCTGATGGACATCTAGGTTGTTTCCATGTCCTGGCTATTATAAACAGTGCTGTGATGAACATTGGGGTACATGTGTCTCTTTCAATTCTGGTTTCCTCGGTGTGTATGCCCAGCAGTGGGATTGCTGGGTCATAAGGCAGTTCTATTTGCAGTTTTTTAAGGAATCTCCACACTGTTCTCCATAGTGGCTGTACTAGTTTGCATTCCCACCCACAGTGTAGGAGGGTTCCCTTTTCTCCACACCCTCTCCAGCATTTATTGCTTACAGATTTTTGGATCACAGACATTCTGACTGGTGTGAAGTGGTACCTCATTGTGGTTTTGATTTGCATTTCTCTAATAATGAGTGATGTTGAGCATCTTTTCATGTGTTTGTTAGCCATCTGTATGTCTTCTTTGGAGAAATGTCTATTTAGTTCTTTGGCCCATTTTTTGATTGGGTCGTTTATTTTTCTGGAATTGAGCTGCAGGAGTTGCTTGTATATTTTTGAGATTAGTTGTTTGTCAGTTGCTTCATTTGCTATTATTTTCTCCCATTCGGAAGGCTGTCTTTTCACTTTGCTTGTATTTTCCTTTGTTGTGCAGAAGCTTTTAATTTTAATTAGGTCCCATTTGTTTATTTTTGCTTTTATTTCCAGAATTCTGGGAGGTGGATCATAGAGGATCCTGCTGTGGTTTATGTCGGAGAGTGTTTTGCCTATGTTCTCCTCTAGGGGTTTTATAGTTTCTGGTCTTACTTTTAGATCTTTAATCCATTCTGAGTTTATCTTTGTGTGCGGTGTTAGAAAGTGTTCTAATTTCATTCTTTTACAAGTGGTTGACCAGTTTTCCCAGCACCACTTGTTAAAGAGATTGTCTTTACTCCATTGTATATTCTTGCCTTCTTTGTCAAAGATAAGGTGTCCATAAGTGTGTGGATTTATCTCTGGGCTTTCTATTTTGTTCCATTAATCTATATGTCTGTCTTTGTGCCAATACCATACTGTCTTGATGACTGTGGCTTTGTAGTAGAACCTGAAGTCAGGCAAGTTGATTCCTCCAGTTCCATTCTTGTTTCTCAAGATTGTTTTGGCTATTCGAGTTTTTTTTTTTTGTATTTACATACAAATCTTGAAATTATTTGTTCTAGTTCTGTGAAAAATATCGCTGGTAGCTTGATAGGGATTGCATTGAATTTGTAAATTGCTGTGGGTAGTATACTCATTTTCACTATATTGATTCTTCTGAGCCATGAACATGGTATATTTCTCCATCTATTAGTGTCCTCTTTGATTTCTTTCATCAGTGTTTTATATTTTTCTATTGGTTTTTATATTTTTCTTTAGTTTCTTTAGGTAGATATATTCCTAAGTATTTTATTCTTTTTGTTGCAATGGTGAATGGAATTGTTTCCTTAATTTCTTTTTCTACTTTCTCAATATTAGTGTATAGGAATGCAAGGGATTTCTGTGTGTTGATTTTATATCCTGCAACTTTACTATATTCATTAATTAGCTCTAGTAATTTTCTGGTAGAGTCTTTAGGGTTTTCTATGTAGAGGATCATGTCATCTTCAAACAGTGAGAGTTTTACTTCTTCTTTTCCAATTTGGATTCCTTTTATTTCTTTTTCTGCTCTGATTGCTGTGACTAAAACTTCCAGAACTATGTTGAATAGTAGTGGTGAAAGTGGGCACCCTTGTCTTGTTCCTGACTTTAGGGGAAATGCTTTCAATTTTTCACCATTGAGGATTATGTTTGCTGTCGGTTTGTCATATATAGCTTTTATTATGTTGAGGTATGTTCCTTCTATGCCTGCTTTCTGGAGAGTTTTTATCATAAATGGATGTTGAATTTTGTCAAAGGCCTTCTCTGCATCTATTGAGATAATCATATGGCTTTTATTTTCCCATTTGTTAATGTGGTGAATTACACTGATTGATTTGCAGATATTGAAGAATCCTTGCATCCCTGGGATAAAGCCCACTTGATCATGGTGTATGATCTTTTTAATGTGTTGTTGGATTCTGATTGCTAGAATTTTGTTGAGGATTTTTGCATCTATGTTCATCAGTGATATTGGCCTGTAGTTTTCTTTTTTTGTGTGGCATCTTTGTCAGGTTTTGGTATTAGGGTGATGGTGGCCTCATAGAATGAGTTTGGAAGTTTACCTTCCTCTGCAATTTTCTGGAAGTGTTTCAGTAGGATAGGTGTTAGCTCTTCTCGTAATTTTTGGTAGAATTGACCTGTGAAGACGTCTGGTCCTGGGCTTTTGTTTGCTGGAAGATTTCTGATTACAGTTTCAATTTCTGTGCTTGTGATGGGTCTGTTAAGATTATTTATTTCTTCCTGGTTCAGTTTTGGAAAATTGTACTTTTCTAAGAATTTGTCCATTTCTTCCACATTGTCCATTTTATTGGCATATAATTGCTGATAGTAATCTCATGATCCTTTGTATTTCTGTGTTGTCTGTTGTGATCTCTCCATTTTCATTTCTAATTTTATTGATTTGATTTTTCTCTCTTTGCTTCTTGATGAGTCTGGCTAGTGGTCTGTCAATTTTATTTATCCTTTCAAAGAACCAGCTTTTGGCTTTGTTGATTTTTGCTATGGTCTCTTTTGTTTCTTTTGCATTTATTTCTGCCCTAATGTTTAAGATTTCTTTCCTTCTGCTAACTCTGGGGTTCTCCAATTCTTCCTTTTCTAGTTGCTTTAGGTGTAGAGTTAGGTTATTTATTTGACTTTTTTCTTGTTCTTGAGGTATGCCTGTATTGCTATGAACTTTCCTCTTAGCACTGCTTTTATAGTGTCCCACAGGTTTTGGGTTGTTGTGTTTTCATTTTCATTAGTTTCTATGCATATTTTGATTTCTTTTTTGATTTCTTCTGTGATTTGTTGGTTATTCAGAAGCGTGTTGTTCAGCCTCCATATGTTGGAATTTTTAATAGTTTTCCTCCTGTAATTGAGATCTAATCTTAATGCATTATGGTCAGAAAAGATGCTTGGAATGATTTTGATGTTTTTGAATTTATCAAGGTTATATTTATGGCCCAGGATGTGATCTATCCTAGAGAAGGTTCTATGAGCACTTGAGAAAAAGGTGAAATTCATTGTTTTGGGGTGAAATGTCCTATAGATATCGATTAGGTCTAACTGGTCTATTGTATCATTTAAAGTTTGCATTTCTTTGTTAATTTTCTGTTTAGTTGATCTGTCCATAGGTGTGAGTGGGGTATTAAAGTCTCCCACTATTATTGTGTTGTTGTTAATTTCCCCTTTCATACTTGTTAGCATTTGTCCTACATATTGCGGTGCTCCTATATTGGGTGCATATATATTTATAATTGTTATATCTTCTTCTTGGATTGATCCTTTGATCATTATGTAGTGGCCTTCTTTGTCTCTTTTCACAGCCTTTGTTTTAAAGTCTATTTTATCGGATATGAGTATTGTCACTCCTGCTTTCTTTTGGTCTCTATTGGCATGGAATATCTTTTTCCAGCCCTTCACTTTCAGTCTGTATGTGTCCCTTGTTTTGAGGTGGGTCTCTTGTAAGCAGCATATAGAGGGGTCTTGTTTTCGTATCCATTCAGCCAGTCTTTGCCTTTTGGTTGGGACATTCAATCCATTTACATTTAAGGTAATTATTTATAAGTATGATCCCATTGCCATTTACTTTATTATTTTGGGTTCAGGTTTATACTCCCTTTTTGTGTTTCCTGTCTAGAGAATATCCTTTAGAATTTGTTGGAGAGCTGGTTTGGTGGTGCTGAATTCTCTCAGCTTTTGCTTGTCTGTAAAGCTTTTGATTTCTCCTTCATATTTGAATGAGATCCTTGCTGGGTACAGTAATCTGGGCTGTAGGTTATTTTCTTTCATCACTTTAAGTATGTCTTGCCATTCCCTCCTGGCCTGAAGAGTTTCTATTGAGAGATCAGCTGTTATCCTTATGGGAATCCCCTTGTGTGTTATTTGTTGTTTTTCCCTTGCTGCTTTTAATAGTTGTTCTTTGTGTTTGATCTTTGTTAATTTGATTAATATGTGTCTTGGGGTGTTTCGCCTTGGGTTTATCCTATTTGAAACTCTCTGGGTTTCTTGGACTTGGGTGATTATTTCCTTCCCCATTTTAGGGAAGTTTTCAACTATTATCTCTTCAAGGATTTTCTCATGGTCTTTCTTTTTGTCTTCTTCTTCTGGGACTCCTATAATTCGAATGTTGGAGCGTTTCATATTGTCCTGGAGGTCTCTGAAATTGTCCTCATTTCTTTTAATTTGTTTTTCTTTTTTCCTCTCTGATTCATTTATTTCTACCGTTCTATCTTCTATTTCACTAATCCTATCTTCTGCCTCTGTTATTCTACTATTTGTTGCCTCCAGAGTGTTTCTGACCTCATTTATTGCATTATTCATTGTATATTGACTCTTTTATTTCTTCTAGGTCCTTGATAAACCTTTCTTGCATCTTCTCAATCCTTGTCTCTAGGCTATTTATCTGTGATTCCATTTTTATTTCAAGATTTTGGATCATTTTCACTATCAATATTCGGAATTCTTTCTCAGGTAGATTCCCTATCTCTTCCTCTTTTGTTTGGTTTGGTGGGCATTTCTCCTGTTCCTTTACCTGCTGAGTATTCCTCTGTCTCTTCATCTTGGTTCTATTGCTGCGTTTGGGATGGCCTTTTTATATTCTGTTAATTTGTGTAGTTCTCTTTATTGTGGAGCTTCCTCATTGTGGGTGGGGTTGTATCAGTGGCTTGTCAAGGTTTTCTGGTTAGTCCCAATCACTTTTCATCTGCCTCCTCTGTGTGTGCTCAGTCACTTGTGTCTGAATCTTTGTGACTTCATGGACGGTTGACTTTGACCTGACAACATGACCTTTCCCCATTTACGAAGGTGGAATAGATATGAACTTCTGGATACCTGAGTATAATACTAGTTGTTTTTGAACTACTTGTATGTAATTCTTTCATAGCAATTCAAACCACTGCTGTTATATATTTACTCAGTACTTATGAGAGTTTGCAAGTTCTTTAAACTACAGAATGAGAAAATTGTATCCAAAAGAACAGGAAAATGGTGTCAAGTTGGAATTATCAGCAATATAGTACACCAGCCAAAGATGAAACACTGAAGACTTTAATAGAGTTAATTACATGTCTATATTTATGCTTCTTTAACAGCTTAACATTTTTTAAAAATTGGTAATGATGACAGTATGTATATTTTCACACTGAGAACATTTCTGCTAAGAACAACCATAAAAAATTATAACAGAAAAATGTGTATTTCCTTCTAGTTTGTAGACCAGATGCAGATATATAAGAGGGAAAAAGAAAACTCTAAATATAATGATAAATTATATTTGAAGTATTAGTAAAACATAACTGGTATACCTCAATTGGGGTTTATTCTATTACAGATTTATGCAGTTTAAATGTTATAACATAATTGTCCTTCCAATATTAATATTTTATTTTTATTCATCAATAAGTGGAGAGTTGAATTAAAAGAAAAAATCAAGATGGAAATCAGTTCAGTTCAGTTCAGTTGCTCAATCGTGTCTGACTCCTTGTGACCCCATGGACCACAACACACAAGCCTTCCCTGTCCATCATCAACTCCTGGAGTTTACTCAAACTCATGTCCATTCAGTCAGTGATGCCATCTAACCATCTCATCCTCTGGAGTCCCCTTCTCTTCCTTCCTTCAATCTTTCCCAGCATCAGGGTATTTTCAAAAGAGTCAGTTCTTCGCATGAGATGGCCAAAGTATTGGAGCTTCAGATTCAGTATCAGTACTTCCAATAAATATTCAGGACAGATTTCCTTTGGGATGGACTGATTGGATCTCCTTCCAGTACAAGGGACTCTCAAGAGTTCTTTCCAACACCACAGTTCAAGGCATCAAGTCTTCAGTGCTCAGTTTTCTTTATAGTCCAACTCTCACATACATACATATGACTGGAAAAAATATAGCATTGACTATATGGAACTTTGTTAGCAAAGAAATGTCTCTGCTTTTAATATGCTGTCTCGGTTGGTCATAACTTTTCTCCCAAGAAGTAAGTGTCTTTTAATTTCATGCCTGAAACACCATCTGCAGTGATTTTGGAGCCCCCAAAATAAAATCTATCACTGTTTCCCCATCTATTTGCCATGAAGTGATGGGACCTGATGCTATGATCTTAGTTTTCTGAATGTTGAGCTTTAAGCCAAATTTTTCACTCTCCACTTTCACTTTCATCAAGAGGCTCCTTAGTTCTTTGCTTTCTGCCATAAGGTTGGTGTCATCTGCATATCTGAGGTTACTGACATTTCATCCAGTGATCTTGATTCCAGTTTGAGCTTCATCCAGCCCAGCATTTCTCATGATGTACTCTGCATATAATTTAAATAAGCAGGGTGACAATATACAGCCTGACATACTCCTTTACTGATTTGGAACCAGTATGTTGTTCCATGTCCAGGTCTAGTTGTTGCTTCTTGACCTGCAAACAGATTTCTCAAGAGGCAGGTCAGGTGGTCTGGTATTCCCATCTCTTTCAGAATTTTCCACAGTTTATTGTGATCCACATAGTCAAAGGCTTTGCCATAGTCAATAAAGCAGAAGTAGATGCTTTTCTGAAACTCTCTTGCTATTTCAGTGATTCAACAGATGTTGACAATTTGATCTCTGGTTCCTTTGGCTTTTCCAAAACCAGCTTGAACACCTGGAATTTCATGGTTCACTTACTGTTGAAGCCTGGCTTGGAGAATTTTGAGCATTACTTTACTAGCGTGTGAGATGAGTGCAATTATGCGGTAGTTTGAGCATTCTTTGGCATTGCCTTTCTTTGGGATTGGAATGAAAACTGACCTTTTCCAGTCCTGTGGCCACTGCTGAGTTTTCCAAATTTGCTGGCATAATCAGTGCAGCACTTTTACAACATCATCTTTTAGGATTTGAAATAGTCAACTGGAATTCCATCATCTCTACAGCATTGTTCGTAGTGATATTTCCCAAGGCCAACTTGACTTCACATTCCAGGATATCTGGCTCTAGGTGAATGATCATACCATCATAATTCTGGGTCATGAAGATCTTTTTGGTATAGGTTTTCTGTGTATTCTTGCCACCTCTTCTTAATATCTTCTGCTTCTGTTAGGTCCACACCATTTCTGTCCTTTTTTGTGCCCATCTTTGCATGAAATGTTCCCTTGGTATCTGTAATTTTCTTGAAGTGATCTCTAGTCTTTCCCATTCTATTGTTTTCCTCTATTTCTTTGCACTGATCACTGAGGAAGTCTTTCTTATCTCTTCTTGCTATTCTTTGGAACTCTGCATTCAGATGCTTATATCTTTCCTTTTCATTATAGGGGACTGGAATGCAAAATTAGGAAGTCAAGAAACACTTGGAGTAACATTCAAATTTGGCCTTGGAGTACAGAATAAAGCAGGACAAAGGCTAATAGAGTTTTGCCAAGAGAATGCACTGGTCATAGCAAACACCCTCTTCCAACACAAGAGAAGACTCTACACATGGACATTACCAGATGGTCAAGATAGGAATAGCAAAATACATATTTCCAGGTATCAAACATGGAGGAGGACATGGCAACCCACTCCAATATTCTTGCCTGGAGAATCCATTGGATGGAGGAACATGGCAGACTACAGTCCACGGGGTTGCAAGAGTCAGACACAACTGAGCGATTAACACACACAAATGCCAAACAAAAAGTATTATGTTGGACAAAATTTATATGAAAAATAATTAATTAAGTATGCCTTCTATTTAGGACTAATCAGTGTGAACATTAAAAACTTCATCCTTTAATGTTTTATACAATATTACTTTAAAAGGTAATCTTAAAATTATTTAAAATTGGAGAAATATGTTAAGCACTAATTTGCAAAATAGAATTAAATTGATATGGTTTCTGAATTTCTATCAATTTTTCCTAAATTTAACTACTTCCACAGTCCTTATTATGTAATTAAATGGATGTGTTCTCACAGCATCACATTTTATGACTGATGACATTTCATTTGTGTTCACTAAAATTTTTGTTGTTCCCTTCTAAGTTCCCTAAAAAGGGCTGATTCTTGTATTTGTGCTGTAAATAAAATTATTTTCTTAAAATCACTGAATGGATAGGTTGTCATTTCATTTCACAATGAGTATATAAGGTTCATCTATGTCAAGGTAAAACATAAAAGAGACAATATTATAGTGTTTATGTGGTAAATAACATAAAGTGTATCAATGTAGAAAAATCCTATTTAAAAAACACAGAAAAACAGTGATATTTTAGGACAACATATGATGAGAGGAACATTACTGCCCCCAAGTGCCTGACTGGAGATTATTGATGATAATGCCTCCTGGGGATAAGAAGTCACTGTGCAGCTCCACCTTGTTTATAGTCATGCAGAATTATTTCATTATACCATTTCTTACCATTGTCAGGATTTGGTGAATTAGTAAGTTTTATTGTATAATACTGACAGCTCTAACATGGATTTTTAAAATTGTTTTCTAGTTTTTATTATGGGAACATTAAAGATAAAAATCAGCATCTTGTCATTCTGAATTCACCAGTGTCCTATTTGCCCACATCTGTTGTTGTAAGGAAAAAAATCTACAAAATAAATATTGAGATCCAATCTCAGCTTCATTACTGAAAGCTTGACCCTCTGAAGGTTATGTAAATTGAAGTGACCCATTTTAAAATTATATTTAATTCTATATCACAATTATATGATGAATATATTATGATTATCATTTGGTTGTTTAGAGCAATCATTCTTAGCAAACAGGTCACCATTAATGGAAGTTTTCTGCCTCCTAATCTCCAACATGAATGTATGACATGAGTGTTGGACATATGGTCTAATTATATGGCTGTCTACTCCCATTGATGTCTTGTTTAATCATAATTTAGTAACTTTAGGAGTACAAGTTTTTATAGTACTTAAAGGAGAAGGCAATGGCACCCCACTCCAGTACTCTTGCCTGGAAAATCCCACGGACGGAGGAGCCTGGTAGGCTGCAGTCCATGGGGTCGCAAAGAGTCGGACAGGACTGAGTGACTTCACTTTCACTTTTCACTTTCATGCATTGGAGAAGGAAATGGCAACCCACTCCAGTGTTCTTGCCTGGAGAATCCCAGGGATGGCGGAGCCTGGTGGGCTGCCATCTATGGTGTCGCACAGAGTCAGACAAGACTAAAGTGACTTAGCAGCAGCAGCAACAGCAGCAATATGACTTACTATGTATTGTGTTAACACACATAAATGGAAGAAAAGACCTCTAAATGTTATGAAAAATCATCTTTAAGTTTAAGATAAACTGTCATTTTGTGGCTTTAGATATAACATGGTATAAAATAGAAATTCTTACTTATGAAGACTTCTTGCTAACAATTTATCCTGAAATGTAAACAGGTTCCTAGAGCTAACTTAGATTTTACAGAGAGTAGAAGAATATGTTAAATGATACCATGAGAAGACAGTTAAACAAATCAAGAACCTATTATCAATTCCACATGAAAACTGACTTGATTCCTTCACAAAATCAATGTTGTTTTTTGGGAAAAATATTGGGTTCATTGTTCAATGTTTAGAATGACTTAAAAAGCATAGCAAAAATATGTAACAAGGAAGGCTTGATTAAATCTCAATTTGAAGAAGAAGGTAGGTATGACCTATTTTTGAGACATCTGATTATAAACTATGCATTTTGGTATTGTTGCTTTTAATCTTAAAAAAGATAATAGTATTGTTCCTCTGTAAAAGAAAGTTTTAGAGAGAGAGAGCATGTAAATGTGACAAAATATTATCAAATTTCTGTATGTTCAAGCATTTTAAAATGAAAAATATTAAAAATAATTTTTACTATTTCAGATATTTGACTTGGAATTTATGGCTTTAATTTTTCTGTGGAAATGAAATTCAAATGTATCATTTAGGCCTGCAGGATCTAAATCTATCTCAACAGACCTGTGAAGATAGGTTCACAATGCAAATAATGCTAAGTTTTTTCTCATATTTTATGTGAATGAAAGTGAAATGCATTCAATAATCAGAATATGATGTTAATAAATTAATACATTCTGCATTGACAGAACAATTGATTAATAATATTTTCAACAACTCAGATTTTCAAAATCAAATACAAAATTATTCTTAAAAACATCTTAATCTTTTCACAGTTACTTAGTTATTTATAAGCACTGTGCATGTACTAAAATATATTACAATGCTATTTTGAAGGCATATGATAAGAAAAAATATAAGATACTTCACTTATGTAGAATAACCAAGGAAAATATACATTAATCATGACATTACTATGTCTAGTATTAGATTGTGAGGGCAAATTAATTTGAGACAATGAGTATACTTTTATTACTCAAGTATGATATTCCACCAACAAAGTACATCAGAGAATGACTTGTCAGGTTAATTCTGAACTGTTCCTTTTATATAATTTAATCTTTAAAAGTCATAAGGATAAGGGCACCTTTATTATGTGTAAAGCCCAACTAGATTTTTTTGCTTCTGTGGCTTAGAATTCTGTTTCTCAGTCCAAGTTCAAATCAGTTCTGACAGGGAATGTCATCCACTCTGTCTTATCGCCACTATAGTAAATCAATGTCAAAGGAAATTTTTTTTCAATACCCCACATTGATCAAATATAGTATAGATTCCATAGTTTCTCTTTTTCCAGTTGTTTTGTCTCTTTTGCATGCAAATCGTTTCTTTTTCTGACACTATGTGGCTTCAGTAACTGAGTGAATTTAGCTTACTAGTATTTAATAAAGTATTAACTGGCAGGCACGAAAAAAATCCATTTATAAAAGCTAAAATGGTTTTAACAAGTATAATTTATTGTTATCCTCTGCCATTTCGGATTAGAATCCATTTTTAGAGTATAAATCATTCAACTTTGACTTGTCTCTAAGTATGGTCATTTAAGGGAGTTTGAAAGCTCCTGCTGCTTTCTACATTTTCTCCTGCTTAATGGTTTCTCCCAAGATGGAAAAAGTAATCTGACTGGGTGAGATTCTAAGAAATATATATTTTTAATAGAAAGTGGTGCATAATAGGGTTTCATTGGTGGCTCAGCTAGTAAAGAATCTGCCTGCAATGCAGAAGACCTGGGTTGGGAAGATCCCTTGGAGAAGGGGCCAGCTACCCACTTCAGTATTCTGGACTGGAGAAGTCCATGGACTAGTCCATGGGATCGCAAAGTGTTGCCCAAGACTGAGTGATTGCATAATAAGTGGCATACAAGTGTGTGATAAAAGTTAACCATCAGATATTAATAATTATCAATATATTGAATACAATGGATAAATTTTCTATTTTCAACAGTTTCAACAGTGACAGAATCTCTTACATCAGAACAATATGCCCATTTCTCAGTACAATAATTAAAATGTATATAATATTTACTTTAAAATGCATGTTATAATTATAAAAGGCATTGTGTATGTGTTAGTTGCTCAGTCATGTTTGACTCTTTGTGATCCCATGGACTGTAGCCTACCATGCTCTTCTGTCCATGGGATTCCCCAGGCAAAAAACTGGAGTGAGTTGTCATTTCCTACTCCAGGGGGTCTTCCAAAGCCACTGGCTGAACTCAGGTCTCCTGAATTGCAGACCAATTTTTTACCATCTGAGCCACCAGGTAAGCCCAGGTGCCCCTGCAGGAGAGGCAAGAAACAAGGGTTTGATCCCTGGGTTGGGAAGATCCCCTGGAGGAGGAAATGGTGACCCACTCCTGTATACTTGCCTGGGAAATCCCATGGACAGAGGAGCCTGGTGGCTACAGTCCACTAGGTCACAAAGAGTCTTACATGAATAACTGACTAATACTAAACAGCAAAATTGTGCCAGGTGGGAAGTCTGTTCATTGTAAACTTAGGAACCAAGCCTGACAGTATTGCCATCAGCTACAATGTTCATTTATGTTCACTGGGAGAAAAACACGGAGGTCTCAAGTCACCAGTGAAATATGCTGGCCCAGAAAAGATCCATGGTATTTCTGTTCACAGTTTACTGGCCTGGATGGTTATATTTATCCTCCCTGTACTCAATTCTATCCTGTGCTGCCCTGTTTAGAACCACAGATATCTGACTAATGTTAGTGATTATCTTGAGGAAACAGTTTAGGGATTTATAGTAACTGCTATAGAGAAAAAAAAAAAAAAAGAGCTGACAAGGGAAGTACAGTATTAGAGCAGACAATCTCCACTTCCTAACATGAATCTACAAGTTTATCACTTCTTGGCAGCTTGGTGAAAGAATAGAAAAAGGATTCATTTAGAAATATCTAGAGGAAGGATTGGAAATGAATGGAGACGGCATATGTTTGTTTGTTGGTTTGTTTGTTTGTTCCACCCCCAACCCCCACCATAGGTCTTGCAAAGAGAAGATTATGGTGGAAGGAAGTTCACTATATTTTAATGGAGGCATTAGAAGTGTTAAATTATGTTTGGTAGAACATGGATGAAAATGAACATGAAGACAGGCTTCAACAGTATGTGAACCATGAATTTCCAGATGTTCAAGCTGGATTTAGAAAAGGCAGAATAACCAGAGATCAAATTGCCAATAACTATTGGATCATCAAAAAAACAAGAGTTCCATAAAAATATCTACTTCTGCTTTATTGACTAGGACACTATGTTGACTCTGTGGACCACAACAAACTCTGGAAAATTCTTAAAGAGATGGGAATACCAGATCACCTGACATGCCTCTTGAGAAATCTGTATACAGGTCAGGAAGCAACATTTAGAACTGGACACAGAACAGACTGGTTCAAAATAGGAAAAGGAGTACATCAAGGCTGTATATTGTCACCTTGCTCATTTAACTTATATGTAGAGTACATCATGAGAAACACTGGGCTGGATGAAACACAAACTGGAATCAAGATTGCTGGGAGAAATATCAATAACCTCAGATATGCAGATGACACCACCCTTATGACAGAAAGTAATTAGGAACTAAAGAGACTCTTGATGAAAGTGAAAGAGGAGAGTGAAAATATTGGCTTAAAGCTCAACATTCAGAAAACTAAGATCATGGCTTCTAGTCCCATCACTTCATGGCAAATACATGGGGAATCAATGGAAACAGTAACAGACTTTATTTTGGGTGGGGCACCAAAATCACTACAGATGGTGAATGCAGCCATGAAAATAAAAAATGCTTACTCCTTGGAGGAAAAGTATTGACCAACCTAGATAGCATATTAAAAAGCAGAGATATTACTTTGCCAACAAAGGTCTGTCTAGTTAAAGCTATGGTTTCTCCAGTCACATGTACGGATGTGAGAGTTGGAATATAAAGAAAACTGAGCACTGAAGAAGTGATGCTTTTGAACTGTGGTGTTGGAGAAAACTCTTGAGAGTCCCTTGGACTGCAAGGAGGTCTAGTCAGTCCATCCTAAAGGAGACCAGTCCTGGGTGTTCATTGGAATGAATGATGCTAAAGCTGAAACTCCAATACTTTGGTCACTTGACATGAAGAGCTGACTCATTTGATAAGACCCTCATGGTGGAAAAGATTGAAGGCAGGAGGAAAAGGGGATGACAGAAGATAGGATGGTTGGATGGCATCAACGACTCAATGGACATGAGTTTGAATAAACTCCAGGAGTTGATGATGGAAAAGGAGGCCTAGCGTGCTTCAGTCCATGAGGTCTCAAAGAGTTGGACATGACTGAACGACTGAACTTAAGTGAGTTTGGATTAGAACAATTAGAAAGTTCTAGGGAAAGGAGGTTATTTGAATATTTCTAAAATTTCCCTTTGGTCCACTGGATAAGGGAATGGCAAACCACTTCAGTATTCTTGCCTTGAGAACCCCATGAACAGTATAAAAAGGCAAAATGATAGGATACTGAAAGAGGAACTCCACAGGTCAGTATGTGCCCAACACGCTACTGGAGGTCAGTGGAGAAATAACTCCAGAAAGAAAGAAGGGATGGATCCAAAGCAAAAACAATACCCAGCTGTGGATGTGACTGGTGATAGAAGCAAGGCCCGATGCTGTAAAGAGCAATATTACATAGGAACCTGGAATGTCAGGTCCATGAATCAAGGCAAATCAAGGTTAAACAGAGATGGCAAGAGTGAACGTCGACATTCTAGGCATCAGTGAACTAAAATGGACTGGAATGGGTGAATTTAACTCAGATGACCATTATATCTACTACTGCGGGCAGGAATCCCTGAAGAAATGGAGTAGCCATCATGGTCAACAAAAGAGTCCAAAATGCTGTTCAGTTCAGTTCAGTTCATTCCAGTCACTCAATCACATCCGCCTCTTTGCGACCCCATGAATCGCAGCACACCAGGCCTCCCTGTCCATCATCAGCTCCCAGAGATCACTCAGACTCACATCCATCGAGTCAGCCATCTCATCTTCTGTCGTCCCCTTCTTCTGCTGCCCCCAATCCCTCCCAGCATCAGAGTCTTTTCCAATGAGTCAACTCTTCACATGAGGTGGCCAAAAAATTACAGCTTTAGCTTTAGCATCATTCCTTCCAAAGAAATACAAGAGCTGATCTCCTTCAGAATGGACTGGCTGGATCTCCTTGCAGTCCAAGGGACTCTCAAGAGTCTTCTCCAACACCACAGTTCAAATGCATCAATTCTTCATCACTCAGCCTTCTTCCCAGTCCAACTCACACATCCATACATGACCACTGGAAAAATCATAGCCTGGACTAGATGGACATTAGTCAACAAAGTTATGTCTCTGCTTTTGAATATGCTATCTAGGTTGCTCATAGCTTTTCTTCCAAGGAGTAAGCGGCTTTTAATTTCAAGGCTCCAGTCACCATCTGCAGTGACTTTGGAGCCCCCCAAAATAAAGTCTGACACTGTTTCCACTGTTTTCCCATCTATTTAGCATGAAGTGATGGGACCGGATACCATAATCTTCGGTTTTTGAATGTTGAGCTTTAAGCCAAGTTTTTCACTCTCCTCTTTTACTTTCAAGAGGCTTTTGAGTTCCTCTTCACTTTCTGCCATAAGGGTGGTGTCATCTGCATATCTGAGGTTATTGATATTTCTCCCGGCAATCTTGATTCCAGCTTGTTTTTCTTCCAGTCCAGCATTTCTCATGATGTACTCTGCATATAAGTTAAATAAGCAGGGTGACAATACACAGTTTGACGTACTCCTTTTCCTATTTGGAACCAGTCTGTTGTTCCATGTCCAGTTCTAACTGTTGCTTCCTGACCTGCATATAGATTTTTCAAGAGGCAGGTCAGATGGTCTGGTATTCCCATCTCTTTCAGAATTTTCCACAGTTTATTGTGATCCACACAGTCAAAGGCTTTGGCATAGTCAATAAAGGAGAAATAGATGTTTTTCTGGAACTCTCTTGCTTTCTGGTTCCTCTGCCTTTTCTAAAACCAGCTTGAACATCAGGAATTCCATGGTTCACGTATTGCTGAAGCTTGATTGGAGAATTTTGAGCTTGGATGCAATCTCAAAAATGACAGAATGATCTCTTCATTTCCAAGGCAAATCATTCGATATAACAGTAATCCAAATCTATGCCCAAACCAGTAACGCTGAAGAAGCTGAAGTTGAACGGTTCTATAAAGACCTACAAAACCTTTTAGAACTAACACCCAAAAAAGATGTCCTTCTCATTATAGGGGATTGGAATGCAAAACTAGGAAGTCAAGAAACACCTGGAGTAACAGGCAAATTTGGCCTTGGAATGCGGAATGAAGCAGGGCAAAGTCTAACAGAGTTTTGCCAAGAAAATGCACTGGTCATAGCAAACACCTTCTTCCAACAACACAAGAGAAGACTCTACACATGGACATCACCAGGTGGTCAACACTGAAATCAGATTGATTATATTCTTTGCAGCCAAAGATGGAGAAGCTCTATACAGTCAACAAAAACAAGACCAGGAGCTGACTGTGGCTCAGATCATGAACTCCTTATTACCAAATACAGACTTAAATTGAAGAAACTAGGGAAAACTGCTAGACAATTCAGGTATGACCTAAATCAAATCCCTTATGATTATACAGTGTAAGTGAGAAATAGATTTAAAGCCTAGATATGATAGATAGAGTGCCTGATGAATGATGGAACGAGGTTCATGACATTTTACAGGAGACAGGGATCAAGACCATCCCCAGGGAAAAGAAATGCAAAAAAGCAAAGTGGCTGTCTGGGGAGGCCTTACAAATAGCTGTGAAAAGAAGAGAGGCAAAAAGCAAACGAGAAAAGGAAAGATATATGCATCTGAATGCAGAGTTCCAAAGAATAGCAAGAAGAGATAAGAAAGCCTTCTTTAACGATCAATGCAAAGAAATAGAGGAAAACAATAGAATGGGAAAGACTAGAGATCTCTTCAAGAAAATTAGAGACACCAAGAGAACATTTCATGCAAAGATGGGCTTGATAAAGGACAGAAATGGTATGGACCTAAAAGAAGCAGAAGACATTAAGAAGAGGTGGCAAGAATACACAGAAGAACTGTACAAAAAAGGTCTTCATGACCCAGATAATCACAATGGTGTGATCACTCATCTAGAGCCAGACATCCTGGAATGTGAAATCTAGTGGGCCTTAGAAAGCATCACTATGAACAAAGCTAGTGGAGGTGATAGAATTCCAGTTGAGCTATTTCAAATCCTGAAAGATGATGCTGTGAAAGTGCTGCACTCAATATGCCAGAAAATTTGGAAAACTCAGCAGTGGCCACAGGACAGGAAAAGGTCAGTTTTCATTCCAATCCCAAAGTAAGGCAATGCCAAAAAATGCTCAAACGACCGCACAATTGCACTTATCTCACATGCTAGTAAAGTAATTCTCAAAATTCTCCAAGCCAGGCTTCAGCAATACGTGAACTGTGAACTTCCAGATGTTCAAGCTGATTTTAGAAAAGGTAGATGAACCAGAGATCAAATTGCCAACATCCGCTGGAACATGGAAAAAGCAAGAGAGTTCCAGAAAAGCATCTCTTTCTGCTTTATTGACTATGCCAAAGCCTTTGACTGTGTGGATCACAATAAAATGTGGAAAATTCTGAAAGAGATGGGAATACCAGACCACCTGACCTGCCTCTTGAGAAATCTGTATGCAGGTCAAGAAGCAATTTAGAAATGGACATGGAACAGCATACTGGTTTCAAATAGGAAAAGGCATACATCAAGGCTGTATATTGTCACCCTGCTTATTTAACTTATATGCAGAGTACATCATGAGAAACACAAGCTGGAATCAAGATTGCCAGGAGAAATATCAATAACCTCAGATATGCAGATGACACCACCCTTATGACAGAAAGTGAAGAGGAACTAAAAAGCCTCGATGAAAGTGAAATCGGAGAGTGAAAAAGTTGGCTTAAAGCTCAACATTCAGAAAACGAAGATCCGGTCCCATCACTTCATGGGAAATAGTTGGGGAAACAGTGGAAAGAGTGTCAGACTTTATTTTGGGGGGCTCCAAAATCACTGCAGATGGTGACTGCAGCCATGAAATTAAAACACCCTTACTCCTTGGAAGAAAATTTATGAGCAACCTAGATAGTATATTCAAAAGCAGAGACATTACTTTGCCGACTAAGTTCCGTCTAGTCAAGGCTCTGGTTTTTCCTGTGGTCATGTATGGATGTGAGAGTTGAACTGTAAAGAAGGCTGAGTGCTGAAGAATTGGTGCTTTTGAACTGTGGTGTTGGAGAAGACTCTTGAGAGTCCCTTGGACTGCAAGGAGATCCAGCCAGTCCATTCTGAAGGAGATCAGCCCTGGGATTTCTTTGGTAGGAATGATGCTAATGCTGAAGCTCCAGTACTTAGGCCACCTCATGTGAAGAGTTGACTCACTGGAAAAGACTCTGATGCTGGGAGGGTTGGGGGCAGGAGGATAAGGGGACAACAGAGGATGAGATGGCTGGATGACATCACGGACTCAATGGACGTGAGTCTGAGTGAACTCCGGGTGATGGTGATGGACAGGGAGGCCTGGTGTGCTGCGATTCATGAGGTCACAAATAGTTGGATATGACTGAGCGACTGAACTGAACTGAAAATTTCCCAAATAGGCCATAATCTGTATGATAAATTATTCCTTACTTCCAAGGAAATAAGTGACTCAGATTTGAAGTTAACTAAGTTAGCTGAGAATTCTAATAAATTATAATGTTAGGTTATTCACACCTAATTGCAAACAGTTTCTAGAACTCAGTGATTCCCTTACATATCCCTGTCAATGTAAAGCAAATCTGTAGCCTGAAGCCTTTCATTAACTCAGTTACAGGATACTTGTCCTACAAGATTTTTTGCAGTTTTAAAAATTATTTTTGTTTGACTATTCTATTTTTAATATTTTTTTTCTTTTTGTCATTGGAATATAATTGCTTTACAATGTTGTATTAGTTTCTGTTGTACAATGAAGTGACCAGACATGAAAAGTGAAAGTAAAGTCACTCAGTCGTGTCCAACTCTTTGTGACCCCATGGTCTCTAGCCTGCCAGGCTCCTCCATCATTGGATTTTCCAGACAAGAACTCTGGAGTTGCCCTTTCCTTCTCCAGGGGATCTTTCTGACCCAGGGATAGAACTTGGGTTTCCTGCATTGCAGGCAGACTCTTTACTGTTTGAGCTACAATGTTGTATTAGTTTCTGCTGTACAATGAGGAATGTACATATGCATATGTATATTCCTTCCCTCTTGGATCTCCAGTATTATTTATTATTTTGCCAATTGTTCTTCCTAAAACAGTAGCCTCGTGTTGATCACTAACTGGAGTTTTGAACATACTGGTGATATTAGGTTTTGGTTCCAGAGAATTGAACTGTCTTACTTATTTCCACAGGGCTTCCCAGGTGGTGCTAGTGGTAAAGAACCTGCCTGCCAGTGCAGGAGACTAAAAGAGATGGGTTCACTTCAGTATTCTTGCCTGGAGAATCCCATGGACAGAGGGGCCTGATGGGCTATAGTCCATAGGCTCACAAAGAGAAGGACACCATTGAAGTGACATAGCAGGCACACACACATTTACATTTCCTAGTACAATGTCTGTGGCTAATTTGCCTCCTGTGTTTCTCACCTGAATAGTCTAAGGCTTTTCTCCGTGACTTCAAATCATGTCCCTGGTTCTGAATAGGTTTCTGAATTACACTTTAGATTTATATCTAACTTGCTATTTGATTTGCTACTTTCTATGGTCAGCCTCTCAAACTGCTCCTTTCCCTTCATTTCCTGTCAAACTCAATCCCTGTTCTTTGTTACACCACATTGACTTTTATCAGACTCAAATGTTTATCTCACAAAGCAGTCATTCAACATATATATGTTTCAAAACTATGTTTTAAACCTCAAAGTAAATTCTCAACTGTAACTAAAAGAGATATCCTTAATATAGTTTCATTATTAAAGGAAAGGAAAGCTTATACAAATTTAACATACAACAGTGACTAATGACATTTGAATAAGAAAAAAATAAATATTGTATCATATATTTTCCATAAATACTGCTTTGTTTTTCTCTAAAATAGTCCTTTCAGTATATTTCCAGAATATTGTGTCCTAAATTAATGTCTCAAATATAAAATATGGCAGTTACTTTTGTTTGGTTTTATATTTTTAACTTTATTTTCTATATTTTCTTAGATTTCTTTCTGTGTGTTCTTTAAAAATAGCACTAACACACCACTAAGTATATGTTTACATGGGACTGATTGGTTACTAAATTTTTTAATTTATTGTAATACTTATTTGGGAGTTAAAATATGTACTCACATTGGTTTTTTATATAATTTAATGATTCAAAAATACTGTAGTTCACAAATATTGTGATGATTACAGTAAAGATGATCATATTTTAAAATTAGACACTCCCATGTGCATATAGTTTAAATACCATTTATTTTGTGCATTAGTTTTTTTGCTGCATTTTAATGGTTTTTTAAATTTGAGTAACTGCATTTCAAATTTGCCATAAACACAGAAAAATATAACATTTGTATTATCTGATTTCTTCTTCTAAGTCACATAGTTTACACAAATTTCAGTTTTGGGGCTTTATAATAGAAGATACTATTTGTGAGATTATCAAATGATTGGTATACAAAAACCAGTAATAATTTCTAAGCTATAAATAAATAAAGGAAAATAAACCTATATAAACTTATTGTTTACAGTATTCTGAATCATCTGTTCTTCAACTAAATATATATAATGACAAAAATTCACAGATAATTTGTTGGCATTGTTTATATTTAGTATTACTGACCACAGTGGTATTGTGTGGAAAAGCTTTGTATTAATAATTTTTTTCAAATAACACCACACTAAATATATATCTAGAGAAAAATCTCCTTTTTCCAGGTTGAAGGAATAGTTTGATTTATGCATATACCTAAGTATTTCCTGCTACTTGTTTTTTAAAAATAACTTTGTTGCTATTTATAAATTGGATTTATAGGTGCCATACAATTCTCTTATGAAAAAACCTGCCTATATTCAGGAGATAAAAGCACTAATGTGAATCCAAATGAACTATAAAGAACTTCAAGGTCTATTGTTACCTTTTGAAAAATACCAAGATATCAACAGATTTTATTCAGAAAAATTATTAATAGAATAGTTGAGAAGAGGAACACAATAACATATCTCTATCCATAAATTTATGATTTTAGTATTTTATACATAGAGGAATTGAAAGTTGCTCAACTAAATGATAACAGTGATTTTCTTGAAATGAGGAAGCAGAATAGGCAGGAGGTAATTTTTTTTTTTAATTTTATTATCAGTATTTTTATATTGTGAATAAATTGTTAGAGTTACTTAAACATAGCTTTTGAATTTTTTATAGACAATTTTTCCCATTAATAGTTATTTAGGGACATGAAATACAATTTCAAAATTTTCTTATTAGATAACATAATCTATAATGGTAATTTCTTGGAAAAATAAATTTATTTATTTAGGATTATATTTAGCACAGAATAAAATTTCTTACATGATCTTCTTTTTAAAAATATATTTAATGAGAAATATTCTTTTAAAAAATACTGTGATAGAAGGCAATCAATATCTCTAGGAACCCTAGCCTACTACTTTGTCAATTATTCTTCCATTTGATCCTCTTGAAAAGACATTTTTTTCTTTAATAATCCTGCATGAAGGTACCTTCAGTATTCCCCTTAATAAAATAACCTCTTTAATACCTCTTTTTTTCTTAACTACAGAGTATGTAAGGGAAAATTGAACATACCAAAAATATAATTCATGTCATAGGGTTTTATACATCAACACATATGAGACATGGTTCAGTTCAGTTCAGTTCAGTCGCTCAGTCGTGTCCAACTTTTTGCAACCCCATGAATCGCAGCACGCCAGGCCTCCCTGTCCATCACCAACTCCCGGAGTTCACTCAGACTCACATCCATCGAGTCCGTGATGCCATCCAGCCATCTCATCTTCGGTCGTCCCCTTCTCCTCCTGCCCCCAATCTCTCCCAGCATCAGAGTCTTTTCCAATGAGTCAGCTCTTCGCATGAGGTGGCCAAAGTACTGGAGCTTCAGCTTTAGCATCATTCCTTCCAAAGAAATCCCATGGCTGATCTCCTTCAGAATGGACTGGTTGGATCTCCTTGCAGTCCAAGGGACTCTCAAGAGTCTTCTCCAACACTACAGTTCAAAAGCATCAATTCTTCGGCGCTCAGCCTTCTTCACAGTCCAACTCTCACATCCATACATGACTCCTGAAAAACCATAGCCTTGACTAGATGGCCTTAGTCGGCATAGTAATGTCTCTGCTTTTGAATGTGCTATCTAGGTTGGTCATAACTTTTCCTCCAAGGAGTAAGGGTCTTTTAATTTCATGGCTGCAGTCACCATCTGCAGTGATTTAAGTAGTATTAAATGATTTCTCTCTACCAAGAAATATTTTCTACTTTTTATTGCTTCACAGTGTATAAATTTTTAATTATTAATTATTAAGCTTTGTTGGCTTTAGGTCATTAAATTAGCTTTAATTACAAATAAATGTTATACTGTATACTTTACAAAATAAATATTTAAATACAAGAACTTGTCAAAGCATCTCAGACTATATCTGCACACAATTCCTCAGTATACAACTAACTGTGCTCTTCTTGCATAATCATCTGATTATTGAAATATGTGCAAACAAATAACAATCAATACATTATATTTAGCAACATGTTTGATGCAGAGACTTTGAAAAAGTTGATAAATGCTTTATTTTCAAAAAATGTGTTTGAATAGATTGAACAAGTTAATGTTTAAATTTAGGATTTCACATTAAACACAGATACCAAAAGATGAATTTCCTAACTTTTATTACTCTAATGAAAGGTTAGTTTCTAAGACATAAAAATGACTGAAAATAACTCCAAGCCCCCTAAAGCGTCCACATCAAAATATATATCATAGTAACAGAATGAGGGAGCTATTATTTGCAGCTTGAAGAAACTTGAGAACATTTAACATTTGGATCCATAATTTTAAGTCTATCCAGATTTTGTGCAAAATTTAGTTCTCCTCTTTACAATGTCTAATTATTTTGCTAGTGTTGATAATTGTATTGATAATAAGGAAACATTTGCAGCTCTATCAGGTAAATACAGTGTGTGAAAGACCTATGAGAAACATTTTTAAAAATTGGGGAAAAAAGAGAAGTACTTTAAGAACTGCTACCAAAATCAAATGTATCTTCTACTATACTGAAATACATTTCTTTACATACGTCTATCAAGTATAATCCTGGAGTCGGGCATGGCAATCCACTCCAGTATTCTTGCCTGAAGAATCCCATGGACAGAGGAGCCTAGCTGGCTACAGTCCGTACGGTTGCACAGAATCAGACATAAGTGAAGCGACTTGCAAGCAAGTAAGCATCAGGTATAATATCAGTTAAAGCATTGTTTATGCTAGCTACAACTCCTTCTTCAGAGTTTCAGAGACATTAGAAAATTTTCTTTTAGTGCCCCCAGTATATGTTCCCTTTTCCTGATGATTCTTTATTTCCAGAAATCTCGTGAATCAAAAGATCTTTAAAGATGTGTATCTTTAAGACGTGTAACTTTTTGGAATTAGAAAATCTTTAACAAATTATATAAATTCTATCACCTTATGAAATCAGCATTCAGTGACTGTAGATCCTGAGAGAAGGAATATAACATCTCCAAGAGGACAATCTCTAGCCTGCTTGTTCAGTGATGGACCTCAGTAGTAAGACTGCATGACATGTAGTAAATTATCAATGAATATTTTTGAATGATATGTGTAATGAAATAAGAAGAAATATTGGAGAAGAAAAATATTATAAAAGGTGTTTAATTTATCATGAGAAATATCTCCATGAGAATAAAATTTTACTATCTAAATAAAAATTGATTCAATTAACAAATTTAACAAAAATTAAATATTGAATAAATTGGAAAAGAGAAATATAATTTAATATACGTAAGTTAATATCATTGTTTCATGTTGAAGAGAACTGGAGATAATATGTAAATTGCAACTTGTAATTAGTGGCATAAAAATAAAAACAGTAAAAATCAGAGAAGGCAATGGCAACCCACTCCAGTACTCTTGCCTGGAAAATCCCATGGACGGAGGAGCCTGGTAGGCTGCAGTCCATGGGGTTGTGAAGAGTCAGACACGACTGAACGACTTCACTTTCACTTTTCACTTTCATGCATTGGAGAAGGAAATGGCAACCCACTCCAGTGTTCTTGCCTGGAGAATCCCAGGGACGGGGGAGCCTGGTGGGCTGCCGTCTATGGAGTCTCACAGAGTCGGACACGACTGAAGCAACTTAGTAGCAGCAGCAGCAGCAGAATAAGAAATAAAGCCATTTTTATTTTCAAAACATTTTAGTTGAAAAAAAAACAGTAAATTATGTTATTATTTAAAAGCACTATTTACATAACATTTTTATACTGAACTTTAATATTCACTTTTATTCCAAGTCTTGCATATTTTATATACAGATATAATATATAACTATATGTGGAGAAATATGTTTCATTCAACAGTGTCAAAAATAGTCTGTGGTTTACTAACAATACCTTAGCAAAGTAGTGAATATAATTCTGCCTCCACTGATGCCCTCCAGCCGTAGATGTTTCGCTTGCTGTCAGATTGATCTCTATGCTGGCCTTGAGAAGGTGATAATTTGTATGTTTTAAATATAGCATGGAAACGTGATTTAAAGTTTCTAGAAATATTTAATCTCTTCTACAAACAAGCGAATGAATTTCACATGATGACTCTTCACATATAACTAAATGATGGGTACATTATGATAGACCAGCTTATTAATTTCTTAAAAGTAAACCATGTAGGTAATCACATTCTCAGTCTTGTTTTTCTTTTTTTTTAATTGCATTTTTAGCACACTTATAAGTTCACAGTAAAACTGAGATAAGGGTGCAGAGATTTTCTGTACATGCCCTGTCCTTATACATGCCTGTATCCTTCATTTTCAACATAACTCTCCACAGTGATACCTTTGTTACAATTGATGAACCTATATTGACACACTCAAAATCTGCAGTGATAAGTATCCATCGTTATAGTATTGTAGAGATTATTTTCAATCCCTTATTATTTCACAATCACAGGTGTAAAGAAAGATTTATATGTTTACACTTTTACACAAATGATAGTTATTCACTTATATGAGCTTTTAAAATATATTGATACTTCCTTAACTAGATTTTTCAATAAGCTATTCAGTTGTTTAGAAAAATAAACATGCAGGAGAGCTTCAGCATGTGGCAGCTCCAGTTCCAAAATATTTTGACAGAAATGCTCAGATTTTAATTATAGTTTATTTTAGATATCATTGACCTCAACTGTTTGTTTTAACTACAATTTCTCATTTGTGGAGAAAGACATTTACCGACAAAGTTTCTTTCAATTATTGAGAAGTAAATTTTCCACATCTTCAAGTGTTAATTCCCTTCTTATATTCTAGTGAATTTTGATCCAGTTCTATGGTAATGACCTTTGCTCATACTATGTAAGATATTTTATGCACGTTAATTTTTGAACATACAAGGAAATTCCATAATCTCATAATACTATGTTCCCCTATATATAAATGTTATAATTTATATTATTTTATATCACATAATTTATATTTTCTCCATTTAAATTTGCATTACCAAATAATACTACAAATTCTAATTTCATTTTTAGCACGTAATCTATCTAGTTTGTGTGTGTGTGGGGGATATCTCTCAGTAAGGTTACCATAAGTGGTTGACTATCTCCTTGTTTGTCTTATATATCTCATCAGCATTATTCTGTTCTTTTACTGATTCCCTTTTTAAGCTTCTCTCTTGAATTACATGGTACCTAAGTATATATTCTGAGCCCCTTTTTTGATATCTACTGCACAATATGTGGGCCTCTCATGCTTGTGCTGATGTATATCTAGGGTAATCATTGTGACAACTGAAAGGTTACACTCTAAATGCAGTATCTCACAGCAGTTTTCTTAAATTCTCACTATTGCTCCTTCTTTGCCAACTTTTTTAAGAGCAGACTGTCAGCAAAACATGGCTAACATGGTGAAACTTCATGGATATGTGTCAGATATTTAAAATCTGGCATTTATTTAATTTTTAAAAAAATATTGTGAAAGTCCATCCTTACATGCTTCTGACATATTTAATGAACCTGTCAGCTATCAGGCATTTATTTTTTATAACGTGTGTATAACTGACAGGTACAAGAGGCTATAGTAGCACATGTAAAACATATTATTTATAAAAAGGTTAATTATTTATATAGACAATTATAAAACCATTGTTCATTTTTATACTTGCAATATGAGTTTTTTTTAAAGTAAAGGCAAATATAAAAAGGGTGATGGTCTCTCTACCTGCCCTATATATATATATATATATGTATGTATGTGTATATATATATATATACATACACACACACATGCATACATACAGGAAGAAATCACTTCTATTCAAAAGAAAGAAAGAAACAAAAACAAGCAAAACCAGAAACTCTTATGTTTTAGAATTGCTTGAATTTGTAGCAGAAAAAATGAGTTGATCAGTCAAAATTATGCTATCAATATATACTCAGCTTTTGAGTTTGTAATTTAATTTTAAATTAAATGTCTACATACTTTGCTGTGTTGTGCTTAGTCACTCATTCATGTCCTACTCTTTGCAACCCCATAGCTGTCAGGCTTCTCTGTCCATGGGGATTCTCCAGGCAAGAACACTGGGCTGGATTACCGTTTCCTTCTCCAGGGGATCTTCCCCACCCAGGGATAGAACCCAGGTCTCCTGCATTACAGGCAGATTCTGTACTGTCTAGGCCACCAGAGAAACCCAAGAATATTGGAGTGGATAGCCTATCCCTTCTCCAGGGGATCTTCCCAACCCAGAAATCAAACCGGGGTCTCCTGCATGGTAGGCAGACTTTTTACCAGCTGAGCTACCAGGGGAGTCTGTATATCCTTTACAATGAGCCAAAGCAGTACACAAAATTTCACAACACTAGTTATGCCTTATTAATAAAACTTTACTATTGATGACCTCAACTCTAATACCAGAAAACTTGGGCCTCCAACTTAATACATTTTTGAAAGATATATATATATATCTGGGAGAAAAAGAAAGATCCCATGTGAAGAACAGTGACCAAACTTTTGTTTCTGTCTGTTGGCTTTTTGAGGGGCACAAATCTTGAATCTTGAAGTGTGCATTGAAGCAAGGAGTTGCAGAGATAATCACATTCTTAGTCTTTCAAATAAGTGGCTTTGTCTTTGTCAAATATCTATGAAGTAATAGCTTCCAACTATTTTTGCCTTTCATTTATGTAAACCCTAAAGTTAGTGAAGAATCTTCCTAAATTTGGAGAAGTTAGTAGTGTGCCGTAATTTTTGCTGTTCAGTACTGGGATAGGTATTATTTGTTGGATGTTCTCGGTTGATTTTCCCAGTTGAGTCATTATGTGTTCTTTCAATTTGTAGAATCAAGCCTCTTGGTGTGTCTCTCTCTGTCTTTCTATCTCTGTTTGTTTCTTTATCTTTCTCTGTTTACTTTTTGTTTCTCTCTCCCTCTTCTTTCTTTATTTTTTTTTGATGGTTGTGGGGAGGTTGGTTGTCTGCTTCAGGATCCAATCTAGTATTGTGCATTAAATTGTGTTGTCATGTCTCTGGTCTTTATTCTGAAAGAGTTCTGTACCACTCTTTTCATTTCACAAAATTATTTTTTAAATTTTAAAATTGCTTTATTAAAATGTAACTTTCAACATTTTTTGTTCTATAAATTTTATGTAATATTTTTGTCTTCATTTTTACATTTTCCTTTTCATCTTCTATTTTTCTTGTTGCAATTAATTCTTTAATATCTGTCTCTTATTTAGTCAAGGATTTTACTAACACATTTTAATTATTTTTAGTTTTGCCACCTCTGTAGATCTTCCTGTTCTTCAGTCATCTCATATTAATTACTGCTTTTTTCATAGACTCCTTCTTTTTTAAATTTCCTTTTTAGTTATAAATTATTGGTTTGAGCTTCAGGTTTTTTATATATCTCTCTATTCATTCTTTGTTATTGTTCATTTCTTTGAATTCTTAATCTATTTTTTCAGTATTAATTATTCACTTATTTAATAGTACTTTCTACTCCTTTCAAGTTTGTATAACATGATTTTCCTATAGGAAGTGATCAGAATAATTTTTTTTTTCTTTCTTAATCCCAGAGCTCCCTCTTCGGTTTTGTCTGTGAAGTTTTTACAAAATATGGCATTTTATCTTAAATCAGCCACCTCTGTCTTTTCTCACACTTTTAGCTGCACATATTTCTCTTCCTCCACTATTTCCATCCTGGCATAATTTAGATTCTATTTTCAGCAGTTTCTACTCAGTACAGGGATCTTTGTCCAGGCTAGCCAGATTTTATTAATATTACAGGTTCATAGGGCCCATACTACTTCATCTCTGGGAACCTCCTCACACTTCCTTTACCCTAATGTTAGTGCTTGTAGCATCTCTCATGATTTCATCTTCTCACCTCCAATGGGCCCATCATCTTTCCTTTTGGGAGCATTTGACAGTTCTGTAGTTCTTTGATTCCCATGCCTCCCACACATTACTCTTTTTATACTGGTATTGTGCCTATCACTGGTTTACTACTACTCTTTCATGTTTGAAGTTGGTCAGGAAACTTTTTCATCTAGATGTTGTGAATGGATGTTTGGTTTTGCTATTCTGATTGCTTAGTCTCATTTTATCTGAGAATTTAGGGAGATATGAAAAGAGAAAGAAAAACTATATTGTGCCCATTAACTTCTTCTTAAAATCTCCTGTTCTATTTTTTTTTAAGGAATTTATTTTATTTTTAGGCCATGATGCATGGCATGTGGGATCTTAGTTCCCTGACCAGGGATCAAACCTGTGTCCCCTACATTGGAAGAGTGGTGTCTTAACCACCTGCCTGTCAGGGAAGTCCCCTGTTCTATTTGAAAACCATCTTCTAAATATTTTATTCCTCCAAGCTACTAAATCTGCCTTCTGCCTTTGTCAGGATATCCAATGACATGCCTGTATTATTAACTTTGGTTCAATCTTATACAATACATTCTTTAAACACTCTTATATGTCTACTCTGCATATATTCTGTATTTTCCAAGAAACAAAATAAATAAAAATTAATTTATTAATGAGGAACCATCAATATGATAATAAAAATGTTCAAAGAGTACTTGAAAAATTGAGTATTTATAGACATCAAAGACTGTTGGCATAAAATCACAAGGTTATATACATACCTTTAATATCTATCTCTCAGGCAATAATAAATCTAAATACACAGAGTTATTTTTTTAATATAGAAATAGAAATCTTGAATCTCAAATTAATAGAGAGCTCCATTTTAACATGTACATTGAGAGAGTAAATAGCACATAAAATATTCCTTGAAAATCAAGTCATCCTTGGATTTACTTGATAGACAAGGGTCCAGTGTGACATCAGAAGGTCATTCAGCCATCATTTTGCTTCATCTTCAAGTTACTGAAGTATTTCTTAATAATATGTACTATGTTATGCACATTTTGTTATTAAAGAAACTGAGACAGAGAGAGACTGAATAACCCTTACCCAAGATTACATATCTTGAAAGGGTCAAAGCCAAGTTTGAAAAATCATACAGTGTGGCTCTAGAGAAATTTCTACATTAAAATATCTACACTGTGCTGCTATAATTTTATACCAAGAAACAAGACAGCATTACTGAAAAAGTGAAGTCAGAATAAGCTAAAGGAACAACAGAATCTATAATATGTAATGGTTTAAAGAACAAGTTTCTTTCTTTCCCCTGTAACTGTTTAAGGCAGATGATGCTAATTTTAAAGTCACTCAAATCACTGCCTCTCCAGTTTCCTAGAAGGAGAGAAGACCATGAAGGAGTACCTCTGTGTGTATGGAGATTTTTATGCATCAGTCAAAGCACATCTAACTGAAACTATTTTATTAGTGATATGGTCTTATTAACTGAAGATTCCAGAGATGTATAATTTTGTGCACAAACTGGGACATGATGAACACTTTTTAAGAGCTCACAGTCTCGATAATATTTGCATATATTTACTTAAACACATCAGTGAACTTAAAATATTATTAAAGTATTTCCATGTTCATAAGTAAATATGCTTTTCTTTTAATGATTTTATAGTATTTTATCACTTCAAAAAGGTCTAAAAATTTTAATATTTCTAATTTTGAAAATTTCTGGTCCTTCTGGATTCTGTTATTACAAAAATGCTGCAAAGAGTATCCCTATAGTTAATGCTATAAAGCAAATTTTGAGGTTTCACATACACACACACACACACACAGGACACACATATGTGTATGTGCATTTTATATTGCGTGTATCCCAGGTGGTGCTTGTGGTTAAGAATCTTCTTGCCAGTGCAGAAGATATAGGAGACACGGTTCCATCCCTGTGTTGGGAAGATCTCCTGGAGGTGGGTATGGCAACCCACTCTAACATTCTTACCTGGAGAATTCCATGGACAGAAGAGCTTGGTGGGCTGTAATCTGTAGGGTCACAAAGAATTGGACATGACTGAAGCGACTTAGCACACACACACATACATATATATCTATATATGTCCTCATTATAAATATATATACATATGTATGTGATATATGTCCTCATATATATATGTATATGTGTCCTCATTGAAACTACATAAGATGATTTTATATGTTCTTTGTTTAACAATAAATCATATTAATTATTGATCTTAAAAGCTGAAATTGCTTATATTCTCATTTTATTTTATAACTAATTTAATAATGTGTTAGCTCAAGTGGTCTGAAATACAAAAAAGACAATGCACAAAAAATAGAAAGTGGATAAGAATATTATATTATTATTTATAACTTTATAATTTTTACAAATTTCAGTTTAAATTTCTCTTGTGAATTATCTTAATGGTTCTATTTCTTTATCTCTTCCTATATCCATGATTTTTACCATGCACATTTACTCTATCTATGTGAAAAATTTTACTTTTCAAAGATGCCCATCCACAGTATCTCCCATCTTCCATATCTTAGCACAATATGAGTTGTCACTTCCCAACAAAATATAAAGTCTAATTCTGCTCCAAGTAAATTAGGTCTAGCTTTATGACTTACTTGTAATCAATACAGCGCGGTGTCATATTCACTGCACCACTTCCGGGTCTCAATCATGAAAAGTTCATGTAGCTTCTACTTGTCTTGCTTTGATTCTTTATCTGAAGAAATCACTGTGTAAACTCTAACTATTCTGGAACCATCATGCATGAGTGGTTGTATTTACCCATTAAGGTTAACAGTGCTCTCTGGGAACAAAATTGCAGGCATTTCAGCCCTAATCCAAGACTGGTTAACGCAGTCAACTTGGATCCTCTGGCTCAGCCTATCCACTACCTGAGAATTATTCAGTGACAAAAGTCAATGTCATGTCATGTCAAGTAAGAGAGTCATCCAGCCAATCTAACCTATACTCTAGCTATTCAGAATCTTTGATGTATAAATACAATGCTTGTTGTGCTAAGCCCTTATAATTGGGGTTATTTTTTTTATACGGCAGCACTAACTGGACCACAACACTGTCTTAGTTTGATTTCATTTGCCTTCTTTGATCACTATGTCGTAAGAGGGAAGATGTTTGACAATTGCATACATATTCCTGTTGTTTCTGGTTCTCCTGCCATCACTGTTAGAAGGATATAACTGGGCTAGCAGATTGTTTTCATCAGCATAATAAAGAACACGGACAGCAGTGTTGATTGAATGAAGCTTCACCGGGTAGGCCCAGCCTAAAGAATAAACCCAGGCTACTAGCACACAAGTGAGTCCAGCATCTCATAGACCCCTCAGAAAGCCATGCCAGAATCAGAAGAGGCAAATATGATCACCTGAATTCCAGTCAATGCACAGAAGTATTTGTTTTGTAATCCAGAGATACCTGATACACAATGCTCCAACATGATTTCTCATTGAAAAACCTGAATTATTTGAGGTTAAAGAGTTTGCTATGTTCTTTTTTTTTTTTTTAATTTTCCATATACTCTTTAAGTATAAAAACCCCATAGACTGTAGCCCACCAGGCTCTTCTGTCCATGGAATTTTCCAGGCAAGAATACTGAAGTGGGTTGTCATTCTCTTCTCCAGGGGATCTTCCCAATCTAGGGATTGAATTCCAGTGTCCTGCATTGCAGGAAGATTCTTTCCACTAAGTCACCAGGGAAGTCCTTAAATATAACACAACTCCCTAAAATATGTGTAACTATATTTGCAGTGTCTTTTTTAATTAAATATTCAATTTTAAACATGTATATATTTTCTCCAGTTTTAACAGTAAATAAATGCATATAAGAAGTAATGCTCTCAATTTCATTCAAACAACAGCAATACATGTTTACTGATATAGTTAAATGGTATTTAGGATATATACACAACATTAGCTAATTCTTCTTGATAATGCAGAGCAACAGAAGTCAGCAAAAACTGCAATCCATTCAGTGTACTATGTAAAGAAGTGTTAAGATTCACTAAAATTTGCAAAAGATTGTCCTGATAAATAGAACCTAAATACTTACAGCTTGTGTGTAACATAAATATTCCATTTACAGGGAAAGATATGGCTAAAAGATTTTTGTTTAATTTTCACTATAGACAAAATCAGTGTAATTTTGGCAAGTTTTATAGTATATATATTTAGTTTTATTTTCTTATTGCCATCTAATACCTACATTTTTTTTCCCTCTAATACATATACTTTTGAGAGTGTGTGATGAAGTTCAGTTCAGTTCAGTCATGCAGTCATGTCTGACTCTTTGCAACCCTATTGACTGTAGCACGGCAGACTTCCCTGTCACCAAACTCTTGGGCCTTACTCAAACTCATGTCCATTGAGTCGGTGATACCATCCAACCATCTCATATTCTGTCATCCCCTTCTCCTCCCACCTTCAATCTTTCCCAACATCAGGGTCTTTTCAAATGAGTCTGTTCTTCCCATCAGATGCAAAAGTATTAGAGTTTCAGCTTAAGCATCAGTCCTTCCAATGAATATTCTGGACTGATTTACTTTAGGAGGGACTGGTTGAATCTCCTTGCAGTCCAAAGGACTTTCAAGAGTCTTCTCCAACACCACAGTTCAAAAGCATCAATTCTTCGATGCTCAGCTTTCTTTATGGTCCAACTTTCACATCCCTACATGACTAGTGGAAAAACCTTACCTTTGACTAGATGGACTTTTGTTGGCTATGTAATGTCTCTGCTTTTTAATATACTGTCTAGATTTGTCATAGCTTTTCTTCCAAGGAACAAGCATCTTTTCATTTCATGGCTGCAGTCACCATCTGCAATGACTTTGGAGCCCCAAAAAATAGTCTGTCATGGTTTCCATTGTTCCTCCATCTATTTGCCATGAAATGATGGGACCAGATGCCAAGATCTTAGTTTTCTTAATGTTGAGTTTTAAGCCAACTTTTGCACTCTTTGTTTCACTTTCATCAGTTCAATTCAGTTCAGTCGCTCAGTCATGTCCAACTCTTTGTGACCCCATGGACTGCATCCCACCAGGTCTCCCTGTCCATTCCCAACACCTGGAATTTATTCAAACTCATGTTGACTGAGTCAGTGATACCAGCCAACCATCTCATCTTCTATTGTCCCCTTCTCCTCCTGCCTTCAATCTTTCCCAGCATCACGGTCTTTTTCAATGAGCCAGTTCTTCACATCAGGTGGCCAAAGTATTGGAGTTTCAGGTTCAGCATCAGTCTTTCCAATAAATATTCAGGACTGATTTCCTTAAAGATGGACTTTCATCAAGAGGTGCTTTTGTTCTTCTTTGTTTTCTGCCATAAGGGTGGTATCATCTGCATATCTGAGGTTACTGAATTTTCCCCTTGCAATCTTGATTCCAGATTGTTCTTCATCCAGTTTGGCATTTTGCATAATGTATTCTGCATATAAGTTAAATAAGCAGGTTGACAATATACAGCCTGTCATACACCTTTCCCAATTTGGAAACAGTCTGTTGTTTCATGTGTTGAGTGAAGCACTTTCACAGCATCATCTTTTAAGATTTGAAATATCTCAACTGGAATCCCATCACCTTCACTAGCTTTGTTCATAGAGATGCTTTCTAAGGCCCACTTGACTTTGCACTCCAGGATGTCTGGCTCTAGGTCAGTGATCACACCATCGTGATTATCTGGGTCGTGCAGCTCTTTTTTGTACAGTTCTTCTGTGTATTCTTGCCACCTCTTCTTAATAGCTTCTGTTAGGTCCATACCATTTCTGTCCTTTATCGTGCCCATCTTTGGCATGAAATTTTCCCTTGGTATCTCGAATTTTCTGAAGAGATCGCTAGCCTTTCCCATTTTTTTTTTTTTCTCTATTTCTTTGCATTGGTCACTTAGGAAGGATTTCTTATCTCACCTTGCTATTCTTTGGAACTCTGCATTCAAACGGATATATCTTTCCTTTTCTCCTTTGCCTTTAGCTTCTCTTCTTTCATCAGCTATTTGTAAGGTGCTTCTTCAAACAACTATTTTTCCTCTTTGCATTTATTTTTCTTGGGAATGGTCTTGATCCCTGCCTCCTGTACAATGTTACAAACCTCCGTCCATAGTTCTTCAGGCACTCTGTCTGTCGATCTAATCCCTTGAATCTATTTGTCACTTCCACTGTGTAGAAGGACGTGCACTAATCTTCTCCTGAGAAAACTCCAAAATTACAACTCACTGCTGAACAGCTGCCAACAGGAGAATATTTGATCCCACCAAAGAAAAAGATACCCCACATCCAAGGGCAAAGGAGAAGTCCCAGCAAGATGGTAGGAGGGGTGAAATTCTGTTTAGAATCTAATCCCATACCCACCAGAGATGCTCAGAGGGCTCAAACAAAAGCTTGTCAGCACCAGGAGACCCCACAGAGACTGAACCAGACCTACCTTTGAGTGAGTGTCTCCTGTGGAGGTATGGGTCAGCAGTGGCCTGCCACAGGGGCAGGAGCTCTGAGTACAGCAGACCTGGGTATGACCTAAGCCCTCTTGGAGAAGATCACCATTAACTCCACAATAGAGCCTCCAGAACTTACACAGGACTGGAAAAACAGACTCTTGGAGGGCACAAACAAAACCTTGTGTACACCAGGACTCAGGAGAAAGGAGCAGTGACCCTACAAAAGACTAACACAGACTTGCCCGTGGGTATCCATAAGTGTCCAACAGAGATGTGGGTCAGTGGTGGCCTGCTGCAGGATTGGGGGCACTGATTGCAGAGGTGCCTGTATGGGACATTTTGAAGAAGATCACCATTATCTTCATTACCTCCACCAAAGTTTGGCCTCAGATCAAAAACAGAGAGGGAACACAGCTCCGCCCATCAACAGAAAAAATGGTTTAAAGATTTACTGAGCATGGCCTAAATTTGGCAATAAGGAGTTCATGATCTGAGCCACAGTCAGCTCCTGGTCTTGTTTTTGTTGACTATATAGAGCTTCTCCATCTTTGGCTGGAAAGAATATAATCAATCTGATTTTGGTGTTGATCATCTGGTGATGTGCATATGTAGAGCCTTCTCTTGTGTTGTTGGAAGAGGGTATTTGCTATGACCAGTGCATTTTCTTGGAAAAACTCTATTAGTTTTTGTCCTGCTTCATTCCGTATTCCAAGGCCAAATTTGCCTGTTACTCCAGGTGTTTCTTGACTTCCGACTTTTGCATTCCAGTCCCCTATAATGAAAAGGACATCTTTTTTGGGTGTTAGTTCTAAAAGGTCTTGTAGGTCTTCATAGAACCGTTCAACTTCAGCTTCTTCAGCATTACTGGCTGGGGTATAGACTTGGATTACTGTGATATTGAATGGTTTGCCTTGGAGACAAACAGAAATCATTCTGTCACTTTGGAGATTGCATCCAAGTACTGCATTTCAGACTCTTTTGTTGACAGTGATGGCTACTCCATTTCTTATAAGGGATTCCTGCCCACAGTAGTAGATATAATGGTCATCAGAGTTAAACTCACCCATTCCAGTCCATTTTAGTTCGCTGATTCCTAAAATGTCGACATTCACTCTTGCCACCTCTTGTTTGACCACTTCCAATTTGCCTTGATTCATGGACCTGACATTCCAGGTTCCTATGCAATATTGCTCTTTACAGAATTGGACCTTGCTTCTATCACCAGTCACATCCACAGCTGGGTATTGTTTTTGCTTTGGATCCATCCCTTCTTTCTTTCTGGAGTTATTTCTCCACTGATCTGCAGTAGCGTGTTGGGTACCTACTGACCTCGGGAGTTCCTCTTTCAGTATCCTATCATTTTGCCTTTTCATACTGTTCATGGGGTTCTCAAGGCAAGAATACTGAAGTGGTTTGCCATTCTCTTCCCCAGGGGACCATATTCTGTCAGACCTCTCCACCATGCCTCGCACCTTGGTTGGCCCCACAGGGCATGGCTTAGCTGCATTGAGTTAGGCAAGGCTGTGGTCTCAGTGTGATTAGACTGACTAGTTTTCTGTGATTATGGTTTCAGTGTGTCTGGCCTCTGATATCCTCTCACAACACCTACCGTCTTACTTGGGTTTCTCTTACAATGGACATGGGGTCTCTCGTCATGGTTGCTCCAGCAAAGCACAGTCACTGTTCCTTACCTTGATGAAGGGTATCTCCTCACCACCACCCCTCCTGACCTTGAAGGTGGAATAGCTCCTCTAGGCCCTCTGGCACCCACATAGCCACCACGCCTTGGACGTGGGGTCGCTCCTCCTGGGCGCCGCCCCTGGCCTCGGGTGTGGGGCAGCTCCTCCCGGCCGCCATCCCTGGCCTCCAGTGGGGGTAGCTCCTCTCAGCTGCTCCTGTGCTGTTGCAGCCTGGCACTCTTGGCCAACTCCCCTGACCTTGGATGCACCGTAGCTCCTCTATGTTGCCATCCCTGACCTCATACACAGGATAACTCCTTTCGGCTGCCGCCCCGACCTCAGACTTGGGGTAGCTCTTTTCAGCCGCCACCTCTCGGGCGTGGGATCCTCCCAAATTCTGCCCCTAACCTCGGACGTGGGGCAGCTCCCCTCGGCCACGCTCTGCGCGTTGTCGCAGCCACCCACAACTGTGGCTGACTGTGGCTCAGATCATGAACTCCTTATTGCAAAATTCAGACTTAAATTGAAGAAAGTAGGGAAAACCACTAGACCATTGAGGTATGACCTAAATCAAATCCCTTATGATTATACAGTGGAAGTGAGAAATAGATTTAAGGGCCTAAATCTGATAGATAGAGTGCCTGATGAACTATGGAATGAGGTTCGTGACATTGTACAGGAGACAGGGATCAAGACCATCCCCATGGAAAAGAAATGCAAAAAAGCAAAATGGCTGTCTGAGGAGGCCTTACAAATAGCTGTGAAAAGAAGAGAAGTGAAAAGCAAAGGAGAAAAGGAAAGATATCAGCATCTGAATGCAGAGTTCCAAAGAATAGCAAGAAGAGATTAAAAAAAGCCTTCCTCAGTGATCAATGCAAAGAAATAGAGGAAAAGAACAGAATGGGAAAGACTAGAGATCTCTTTAAGAAAATTAGAAACACAAAGGGAAAATTTCATGCAAAGATGGGCTCAATAAAGGACAGAAATGGTATGGACCTAACAGAAACAGAAGATATTAAGAAGAGGTGGCAAGATTACGCAGAAGAACTATACAAAAAAGATCTCAAAACCAAGATAATCACGATGGTGTGAACACTCATCTAGAGCCAGACATCCTGGAATGTGAAGTCAAGTGGGCCTTAGAAAGCATCACTATGAACAAAGCTAGTGGAGATGATGGAATTCCAGTTGAGCTATTTCAAATCCTGAAAGATGATGCTGTGAAAGTGCTGCACTCAATATGCCAGCAAGTTTGGAAAACTCAGCAGTGGCCACAGGACTGGAAAAGGTCAGTTTTCATTCCAATCTCAAAGAAAGGCAATGCCAAAGAATGCTTATACTACTGCACAATTGCCCTCATCTCACATGCTACTAAAGTAATGCACAAAATTCTCCAAGCCAGGTATCAACAAAATGTGAATTGTGAATTTCCAGATGTTCAAGCTGGTTTTAGAAAAGGCAGAGGAACCAGAGATCAAATTGCCAGCATCTGCTAGATCATGGAAAAAGCAAGAGTTCCAGAAAAAAACATCTATTTCTGCTTTATTGACTATGCCAAAGCCTTTGACTGTGTGGATCACAATAAACTGTGGAAAATTCTGAAAGAGATGGGAATACCAGACCACCTGACTTGCCTCTTGAGAAATCTGTATGCAGGTCAGGAAGCAATATTTAAAACTGGACAAGGTACAACAAACTGATTCCAAATAGGAGATGGAGTATGTCAAGCCTGTATATTGTCACCCTGCTTATTTAATTTATATGCAGAGTACATCATGAGAAACACTAGCTGAAAGAAGCACAACTGGGATCAAGATTGCTGGGAGAAATATCAATAACCTCAGAAATGCAGATGACACCACCCTTATGGCAGAAAGTGAAGAAGAACTAAGAAGCCCCTTGATGAAAGTGAAAGAAGAGAATTAAAAAGTTGGGTTAAAGCTGAACATTTTGAAAACTAAGATCATGGTATCTGGTCCCATCACTTCATGGGAAGATGGGGAAACAGTGAAAACGTGTCAGACTTTATTTTTGGGGGGCTCCAAAATCACTGCAGATGGTGACTGCAGCCATAAAATTAAAAGACGCTTACTCCTTGGAAGAAAAGTTATGACCAACCTAGATAGCATATTCAAAAACAGAGACATTACTTTGCCAATTAAGGTCCACATAGTCAAGGCTATCGTTTTTCCAGTGGTCATGTATGGATGTGAGAGTTGGACTGTGAAGAAGGCTGAGTGCCAAAGAATTGATGCTTTTGAACTGTGGTGTTGGAGAAGACTCTTGAGAGTCCCTTGGACTGCGAGGAGATCCAAACAGTCCATTCTGAAGGAGATCAGCCCTTGTATTTCTTTGGAGGAAATGATGCCAATGCTGAAACTCCAGTACTTTGGCCACCTCATGCGAAGACTTGACTCATTGAAAAAGACTCTGATCCTGGGAGGGATTGGGGGCAGGAGGAGAAGGGGACGACCGAGGATGAGATGGTTGGATGGCATCACTGACTCGATGGATGTGAATCTGAGTGAACTCCGGGAGTTGGTGTTGGACAGCAAGGCCTGGCATGCTGCGATTCATGGGGTCGGAAAGAGTCAGACACGACTGAGCGACTGAACTGAACTGAGCATGGTTTTGCCAGAAGAAGACCCAGTTTTCCCCACAGTCAGTCTCTCCCATCAGGAAGCTTCTATAAACCTCTTATCCTTATCCATCAAAGGAGAAACAGTTTGAAAACAACAGTCACAGAAAACTAATCAAACTGATCACATGGACTACAACCTTGTGAAACTCAATTAACTATGAGTCATGGCATGTAGGACCACCCAGGGTGGATGGGTTTTTGTGGAGTTTTCTGATAAAACGTGGTGCACTGGAGAAGGGAATGGCAAACCATTTCAGTATTCTTTCATTGAGAACCCCATGAACAGTATGAAAGGGCAAAAATATAGGACACTGAAAAATGAATTCCCCAGGTCAGTAGGTACCTGATATGCTACTGGAGAAGAGTGAAGAAATAACTCCAGAAAGAATGAAGAAATGGAGCCAAAACAAAAACAACACTCAGTTGTTGATGTGACTGGTGATGGAAGTAAAGTCTGATGCTGTAAAGAGCAATATTGCATAGGAGCCTGCAATGTTAGGTCCATGAATCAAGGTAAATTGGAAGTGGTTACACAGGTGATGGCAAGAGTGAACATCAGCATTTTAGGAATCAGTGAAGTAAAATGGACTGGAATGAGTGAATTTAATTCAGATGACCATTATATCTACTACTGTGGGCAAGAATCCCTTAGAAGAAATAGAGTAGCCCTCATAGTCAACAAAAGATTCTGAAATGCAGTACTTGGATGCAATCTCAAAAATGACAGAATAATCTCTGTTTGTTTCCAAAGCAAACCATTCAATATCACAGAAATACAAGTCTATGCCGCTACCAGTAATGCCGAAGAAGCTGAAGTTAAACAGCTTTATGAAGACTTACAAGACTCTTTAGAGTTAATACCCCAAAAAAGATGTCCTTTTCATTATAGGGGACTGGAATGCAAAATGAGGAATTCAAGAGATACCTGGAGTGGCAGGCAAATTTGGCCTCTGAGTACAAAATGAAGCAGGGCAAAGGTTAATAGAGTTTTGCCCAGAGAATGGACTGGTCATAGCAAACACCCTCTTCCAACACACAAGAGAAGACTCTACACATGGACATCACCAGATGGTCAATACTGATATCAGACTGATTATACTGATTATATTCTTTGCAGCCAAAGATTGAGAAGCTCTATACTGTCAGCAAAGACAAGACCGGAAGCTGACTTTGGCTCAGATGATGAACTCCTTATTGCCGAATTCAGACTTAAATTGAAGAAAGTAGGGAAACCACTAGATTATCCAGATATAACCCAAATCAAATCCCTATGATTATGCAGTGGAAGTGGTGAAGTTAGGTGAGTAAAAACAGTAAAGCAGGTGCAATTTCTCATAACAGGTAAACATAAAGCATATATGATTAAGGAAAGTGGCAATTTGATCAAGAAGCTAGATCTCTTCAGCGATAAAGTTCTCGCATGTGATTTGTTTTTCAAGCTGTTACTTTCTCATTTATTTTAAAAAGAGGGCAAAATCTTTTATTTTATATTGACACCCTAGAATTACAGGAGAAATCTTGACACAAATGAGAGCTAGCAATTGAAACCACTTTTATTAATATATTAAATGATGTAAACTAAATGATCTACCTCCTCCATTTTTTTTTTTTTTTGGTGGCTTCATTCAGCATCAGCCATAGCATCTTACAAGCTGCATGAGTGGATTTGTTTTTGTTTTTGTTTTTTAAGATATATCTTGTGAAGACACTCAAAATTAGTAGTGTAGCATCTTCAGATTTACCAGAATGAATTTATATTCCACTAAGGCTATGTTTTTTTGACCTAATTCTTCAAACTTTAAATGCTCAACAGGATTGATGAGGCTATTTAGCTACAAACCAAGTAGTAAGAATCAGCATTTACATATATATTTCAATCTAGAACCACATTTTCTAATCAAACTTTATATCACAATATAATGTAAATATATACTGTGGAAGAGACTAGATTAGAAATGAATGTATGTGATTAAATTTTAAAAAGCAAAGGCTTAATAGTTTCTTCTTTGCCATGATTCCAACTATTTTTTGTCAGTGACTAAAATAATCTGTTTGGGCATCCCTGGTAGGTCAGTAGTAAAGAATCCACCTGCCAAGTAGGGGATGTGGGTTTGATCCCTGGGCCAGGAAAATCACTTGGAGAAGGAAATGGCTTCTCACTCCAGTATTCTTGCCTGGAATTCCATGGACAGAGGAGACTGGCAGGCCACAGTCCATGGGGTCTCAAAAGAGTCAGATATGCCCTAGCAACTAAACAACAACAAATAATCCATTTGGAGTAATTGAAATCAAATTTAGAGATTGTGGTAGTATATTTAGGCTGTTATAACAAAATTCTGTATACTGGATGACTTATAAACACAATGATTTCTCACTGCTCTGAGGCTAGTAAGTCCAAGATCAAAGTGTCTGATGAAGGACTAGTTCCTGGATAATAAAAGATACCTTCTTACTCTATCCTCACATGTAGGAATGAAGGATCTCTCTGGCGCCTCTCTTACAAAGACACTAAACCCATTCATGAGAGATTTGTCCTCATGACCTGATCACCTCCTAGAGGCTCCACTTTCTTTTGTGAATAGAGCACATACCAATTTAACAGAAACTATCCACACTAAGTTAATTTTCTTGCAGTCTTTGATTTCCATCCTTCCATTCTAATTTGTAAGTCATTAACCTAATCATAAAGTCTTTATTGGAGCTTTTCTGACATTAATATCACAAGGGAAAATTCTATAGTCTGCTGTTCTAAATTTATTTTATTAGTGAGTTCTGGTTCCCTGGAGAAACTTCCTTAATGTATTATGCATTGCAACTCCATTCTCCAAAGTTGTTTGCTCAGTTTATTAACATTCAGTATATTATTATTGATATTAATTTTATAATTAATATAAGTATATATTAATATTTAGCAATATATTTTTATATAGTTCCTAAGTTAAACTAAATAGCCACTTTTGGGGAACTAATCCTTTAGAGCCATCTGATAATGAGGCTATCCATTATTTAAAAATAAACAAAGAAAAGTAAACAGAAACAAACAAAAAATTCTGCCCAAGTTATTCAGATATATAGCTGGTATAAATTCAGAAATCTATTCTATTTCTCCTTGATTGACTATTGCTATAGTGTTTGTAGCTAATGCCTCTTCTCAGAAAAGAGAATGTAGATGGAGAAACAGAGAAATTCAATAAGAAATAAAAATAAATGGAAGGTAACCCTTAGATTCTTTATTATGACACACTTACCTATATTTACCTATTTCCTTTCCTCTTTTATTATATAAATATTAATTATGTGTTGGTTTTGATTCCTTTGCAGTGTAATCTTTATTTCAATAGCATGACTTTGAAGAATAGTGTGACTTTTTCCTCTTCATCAACTTACAATATATTATAATGCTTATGTTTATCCTAAATATAGTATGCTATGGGTTAAGCCAGTAGCTCAGCAATAAAGAATCTATCTGTAATGCAGGTAATGTAAGAGAAGCAGGCTTAATCCCTGGGTCTGGAAGATCTCCTGGAGAAAGAAATGGCAACCCACTCCAGTATTCTTGCCAGAAAAATCCCATGGACAGAGGAGCCTGACAGGCTGTTTTTCAAAGCACTGCAAACAGTTGGACACACACATACACACACTGATTTCTAGATTTGTTGCAATTTCAAATCAACTTAATGTTCTTCCATCATTTGATGATTGTGTAATTTACACTGAAAACCTTATTTTGAGCTTAGAGAACAATTCTCTTCCTATATTATTTCCTCCTCAGAAATTTGGACTTTACTCATTTGTTTTGCAATGGATAAATCAGTGTACATAGAACTATGAAATATGTCATCTGTTGAGCCCAGAGTGTAGCTAAAGGACACGGCTATTTTTCCTGACAATATATAGAATGATGATTGCATGAATTTTAGTGATATTTTTACCCATTATTAGAAGAAAAGCATCTATTATTCAATTTTTACTCTTACTTTTCTGTAACTAAATTGTAAATAAATAATTGAAAAATCCATAAATATTCTGTATAACAGTCCATCTAAAAACTGAGTAGGTATATCTGTAGAGGAAAATAATTTGACTATATTTAACATATCCTTTGATTCACTACCCTGCATTGAGAATTGTATAATTGTGGGAACATCTGCATTTAGAAAATGTATTATTTTTCCACAAGTCAACAGTATTCAAATCAAAATATTTTGCATATTGTATATTTAACTTAGCAAGCTATCATACTGTGCTTCCTTGACACTCATCACAAAATGAAGTCATTTTGTTTTCTTAAAATCAAACAATTGTTGTAATTGCAGACTAGTTTATGACTATCTTCATCAAAAGTATAAGTATATTAATTGTTGAGCACATAAGCAACTTTTCACAAAGTGATTACATTGTTTAAAATATAATGAGCAGAAATGGCATTTCAACAATAATAACCTTGTTTTATTCCCCTCAAAACAAAAATAATGCTTTCTGATTCTCGTTATAGATATGGAATTGTCTGTACAAAAGAAGTAGAGATCCTTTCTTTCTTTTCAAGCATACTTATCATTTTAGTTCCATAAACTTTTGAGTGCATTCTTAAGGCTATTAGTATTTGCATACCTTTTGAATCTTAAACTTTACAGTTGCATACTTATTATATAAACATTCAAAAAACTGGTCAATTACTTAAGCCTAGTTTACATTGAGTTTTTACTTAAAATAATAACTATATGAGCTGTTATAAATCCCCAACTATCATATATGAATATATTTATAGAGTATAGAATTTCTATAATCCTATATTAGATATGAAAAAAATTAAATTTCAGGAAATCAACTAATAAATGTGAGATTCAGACTTTGAATATAGACCAGCTGTAAAACAGTCTGATGTTTGTTCCACTAGACTACACTGTTTTCATCAGCTCTATCAGTGAAGGTCATGGAATGAACTTATATAATATTAATAGAATTGCAGGTATAGCAACAACTATAACAACTACACTCATTTATTCATCCCCTTTTCATGTGAGGGACCTTAACTCAGCAAATTGCATTTTAATACTACAACTATGAAAAAAAAAATAGCAAAAGTTAAGTAAACCTGCCCAGGGCATTTTTAAAATAAACCATATTGGGTTCTATTATCCACAGAATTCAAATTAATTCTCCATACAGTAAATTTAATTACCTAGAATGCTATAGGGGGTATGAGAAATCTCAGTTAATTATTATATTTTCTAGAGAATATGATGATTAGCTATTTTTAAATTCTTGGAGCCTAATAGAATTAGCCCAGTGCTAAACATATTATTATCCTTTTGAAGAGTCAGAAACTACACTGATGTAGTTTCTTACAGTACCTCAGAGTTATTATTGTGAACAAGAATTGTCACTATTTAGAATGTATGGGTTTGAACAGACAGAAAATTGAGGGAGGTAGAATTCTAAATGAACTTTTTCTGAAAATAGTTGAGAGTTAATCACTGGGCCTCTAGGGTACTCTTTAACACATTTCTCTTATTATGCTAAAGAAGACTTCAGCAAGCCATTAAGACAGTTTAGTTTTCTAAGTTGGAGAAGAAAATGGCAACCTACTCTGGTATTCTTGCCTGGAGAATCCCAGGGACAGGGGAACCTGGTGGGCTGCCATCTATGGGGTTGCACAAAGTCGGACACAACTGAAGTGAGTTAGCAGCAGCAGCAGTTTTCTAAGTATAAAAATTACTACCAAGGTAAACTTAGAAACTGAAAAAAATATGATAGTTATTACTACTATATCTATACATGTTTGCTTAGGATAAACTATGTACAAATATTACTCATTATTGATATAAACATCGTAAAATCATACACTGAAAGAATATAAGTCCATACATCTCACACCATCAAAGCTTATAATACTTAATCACTACATCTATCTATGCATATCTCTACATCAGTCTATATCTAGAATAGTCTATAGATAAATATAGATATAGATAATCTACTATCTACTTTCAGATATATAAATATACAGAGTTTGATATAGACATAGGTATAGATATATAGAGATAATTTCCCTTGTGAAAATAGTCATCAGTTAGAAAATCATCATTCCAATTAAATGATATACTGCATTTTGTCAAGACTGTAAATTAAAAGCTGACCTTTTTAGTCTGTTGGGTACACATCTAAAGTTTTTTATTATATAAATACATCATTTATATGTAAGATAATTTTTCAATTTTCTAATTAAAGAATCAACTTATAATACATTTAAAAAGTCAAAATATGAAATGAGGAAAGAAAATAGTGACTGATTGCTTTTACTATTTTCAAAGTTTACTTTATATACATTAAACTAATTTAAATTTTATAACAAACTTTCAGGTAGGCAAAATAACCCCCAACCTATTTTCCTAGTGAAGGCCCCTGAAACAGTTTCAGCAACTCTCCTATGGGTGCATCTTTCAAATAAATAGGGGGGAAAATTGTTAAAGAAAGAGTCACACATTAATGGAAGGCAGAACTCTCTCCCCCTATACATGTATCTGTTCTCCTCCAAACCCCACTCCCATCCACACTGCTACATAGCATTGAGTAATGTTCTCTGTACTATACAGTTAGTGATCTATTTTAAATATATCAGTGTATACATGCTGGTCTCCAACTCCCTAGAGATTGTCATACTGAATGAAATAAAGCAAAATATCATATGATATTCTTATATCAGGAATCTAAAAAGAAATGACACAAATGAACTTATCTAGGGCTTCTTTGGGCTTCCCTGGTGGCTCAGTTGGTAAAGAATCTGCCTGCAATGTGGGAGACCTGGGTTTGATCCCTGGGTTGGGAAGATCCCCTGGAGAAGGGAATGACAACCCACTCCAGTATTCTTGCCTGGAGTCCTCATAGTGGAGCCTGGTGGGCTGCAGTCCATGTGGTCACAAAGAGTCAGACACGACTGAGCAACCAAGCAAAGGGCTTTTTTATTCCCCTGTTGGCTAGTCCTGGTTGCTCTCCTGTTCTGGTATAGCAAATCTTACCAGAACCTGAGCTTGCAGATTCTGGAATCTTTTATTGCTTTGGTGTTCATTTGAAAAGGGAAAAAATGCCCTTGTCATGGAGTTGATGGGAAGAAAAGTATACTGGAAACACCCAGATAAACACTGCGACCTATGATCTTGTTGTATTAGGCAGACTAATTTTCACTTCTCTATTATTAGCTGTAATACTTACAATTCTCATCTTTTTTACCCTCTTACTTTTTTCTGTCTTGAGAAAACATCACAAAGGCAAGGCCTTAATTTTAATTCTACTCTTTAATATTCCAAAAGCTACTAGTTTATTTTAAATCTTGTTTAATCTTACTCATCTTCTTTACTTCATCTTTTTTATAAAAATAGTTTAGTCATTTATCTCCTTTGATGTTTTAGCTCCTATTTTATAGATACATCATCTGATCTGTTGATAGTACTAAAAATAATGGCTAATGTTTATTTAGAAATTACCATTTGCCAGACATTATGCTGAACAAAGGCTCATTTAATCTGTGCAACCATATGATGTGCGAATTTATTTCATAGATGGTGCCAGGAGATTAAGTAAATTGTCTGAGGTCATAATACTCTGAAATTGTAGAGTTGACTCAACCTAGCCCATCTGAGTAGGGCCCGTGTTTTTAACCACTTTATGCACAATGATTGCTTTAAAATTCATTGCTTCTTATAGTAATTAATTTCCAAATGTCTGCATCCCTGTGATGAATTCTTTTCCTATAATTTTGTTTGTCAGATTTTGTTGATCTTGTTTTATGTTTAACCTCTGAATACAAATATGTTTTATCAGAACTATTTATGCTTCCCTTTGTGGTAAAAGCCATCCTTCTTTGTTATTTTAAAGTTCTCTCAATATAGCACTCAATGTATTTCTAAGCTGTCATGGATATTTTCTTGCATTTGGTGACTGATTCACTTTAAAGCTGCAGAATTAAATTTGCTCTTAAGGAATGTTACTAGAAATATTTTTATTTCAGCTCAAACCAATGCATACAGAAAGCAGTGTGGTTCTGCTATATATGAGAATGAAACTAATTTATGTATCTGAGTGGATATATCTGTATTTTAATACACAAAATAACTAAGGACCAATGTTTGTTAAAAAGAAGTTTCTAGCATTCATGTAAGATATCTCCACCTTTACTATATGTCACACTGCATTCTGTGAATATTTCTACATAAAATTGTTGAATTAATTCTGCCAGTATTATATTCCTCAAGAAAATGTTAATTATCTAAAGAGATTCAAAACTTGTATATAACTTGATATTTTAAAAAGTTTGTGTTAGTCTCTCAGTCATGTCTGATTCTGAAACCCCATAGACTCTAGCCCATCAGGCTCTTCTGTCCATGGAATACCCTAGGCAAAAATATTGGAGTGGTTAGCCATTATCTTCTCCAGGAGACAGGGACTGAACGTAGATCTCCACCATTGCAGGTAGACTCTTTATCATATGAGCCACTGTGTTTAAAAACATCAATAAGTATCTACTGAATTAATATTGGCTTTAGACATTTTCAATTTAAAATAATTTTGACTTATTATTCATAATTTTATGTCATTTAGTGACCCTTATTTATTTTGTTTGTTTGCTTGATTTGAAAAGAAAAGTTTACTCTTTTTGGAAAACAATATGCACATTTTATTTTGCAAAAATGTGTTGGCAAATTTTTAAAGGATAGTATGATACAAAGTACCAGTAAACAAGATGGTCTGATTTTAAATGATTTCATCTTTCTACAGAATAAGTAAGCTTATTTTCAAAAAATCTACTGGAATAAGTAAGCTTATTTTCCAAAAATCTACTACAGTTGATGTTAACTAGATGTGTTTGAAGAGAAAATATGCAGTATTCATAATCAGAAAGTTGATTTACACATTTCTTCAGTTAATAATTTTAATATGAATATTCAAAACACTAACCAGGATTTGTCTCCAGATAGGAAATGATATATTTAAATAACTATAATTGAAATATATATATATGTGTGTGTGTGTATTATATCATGCTATTATAACATAAACTCAACATTCAAAAAACAAAAATTATGCATCTGGTCCCATCACTTCATGGCAAAGAGAAGGAGGGAAAGTGGAAGCAGTGACAAACTTTATTTTCTTGGGCTCCAAAATCACTGCAGATGTTGACTGCAACTACAAAATTAAAAGACGGTTGCTCCTTGGAAGAAAAGCTATGACAAACCTAGACAGTGTATTAAGAAGCAGAGATGTCACTTTGCCAGTGAAGGTTCATATAGTCAAAGCTTTGTTTTTTTTCAATAGTCGTGTACAGTTGTGAGAATTAGATCACAAAGAAGTCTGCCAGCTGAAGTATTGGCACTTTTGAACTGTGGTATTGGAGAAGATTCTTGAGAGTCCCTTGAAGAGCAAGGATATCAAACCAGTCAATACTAAATGAAATTAGTCCTGAATATTCATTGGAAGGACTGATGCTGAAACTGAAGCCGCAATGCTCTGTCCACCAGATGGGAAGAGCCAACTCATCGAAAAGGATCATGATGTCGGGGAAGATTGAAGGCAAAAGAAGAGGGCAGCAGAGGATGAGGTGGTTAAAGAGCATCACTGACAATGTACATGAATTTGAGCAAACTCCAGGAGACAGTGAAGGACAGGGAAGCCTGGTACGCTGAGTGCAAGGGGTTACAGAGTCAGAAATGACTTAGTGACTGAACCACCCCAACAAATTATGGCATAATTACACATGTAAAAGTTCAAGTATTCATAAGAACATTGCATTATTTTGTGTTGTTTACAAAGTGAATGCTATATGTTTCTAAGTAATCCCTGGCAACCTATACTTTATTGAAAAATGGTGTTATTATCAACAGAGGTGTTAAATTTAATTACTATAATATTTGAGCTTATTTAAGGAAATTTAAAGTTAGAACTGGACATGGAACGACAGACAGTTTCCAAATAGGAAAAGGAATATGTCAAGGCTATATATTGACACCCTGTTTATTTAACTTATATGCAGAGTACATCATGACAAATGCTGGGCTGGAAGAAGCACAAGGTGGAATCAAGATTGCCGGAAGAAATATCAATAACCTCAGATATGCAGATGACACCACCCTTATGGCAGGAAGTGAAGAGGAACTAAAAAGCCTCTTGATGAAAGTGAAAGAGGAGAGTGAAAAAGTTGGCTTAAAGCTCAATATTCAGAAAACGAAGATCGTGGCATCTAGTCCCATCACTTAATGGGAAATAGATGGGGAAACAGTGGAAACAGTGTCAGAGTTTATTTTGGGGGCTCAAAAATCACTGTAGATGGTGATTGCAGCCATGAAATTAAAAGACGCTTACTCCTTGGAAGAAAAGTTATGACCTAGATAGCATATTCAAAAACAGAGACATTACTTTGCCAACAAAGGTCCGTGTAGTCAAGGCTACGGTTTTTCCAGTAGTCACGTATGGATGTGAGAGTTGGACTGTGAAGAAAGCTGAGCACCGAAGAATTGATGCTTTTGAACCATGGTGTTGGAGAAGACTCTTGAGAGTCCCTTGGATTGCAAGGAGATCCAACCAGTCCATTCTAAAGGAGATAAGTCCTGCGTGTTCTTTGGAAGGACTGATGCTAAAGCTGAAACTCCAGTACTTTGGCCACCTCGTGCAAAGACTTGACTTGTTGGAAAAGACTCTGATGCTGGGAGGGATTGGGAGCAGGAGGAGAAGGGGACGACAGAAGATGAGATGGCTGGATGGCAACACCGACTCGATGGACAATAGTTTGTGTAAACTCTGGGAGTTGGTGATGGACAGGGAAGCCTGGCGCGCTGAATTTCATGGGGTTGCAAAGAGTCAGACATGACTTGGTCACTGAACTGAACTGAAAGTTATATAATTAAATAAACTTCATCATTTTATAATTATTACAGCTTTATTCTAAAACTTCTTAAAAGGAAGAACACATTTGTGATCACTAACAATTTTTAGGTTAACAACTTATATTCAGATTTGTTTGTACAAGTTGAACAGACATCCATAGACTAGGGACTTGTGTTTCTATGTATTCAATAGAAAACAATAAAGATTTTGTGTCAGATTTTAAAATTTTTAGAGTTTAAATTACAATAGAAAGTTTTATATTTTCTTGGAAACAACATGAGTTTGGCATTTAAAGGAAAATTAATTTTCTTTCTAACAAATACATAGATTTCTTTTTTGCTAACCACAGGACACCATTCTTATAGTCACCTTAAACAGCCTAAATTTCCTTGTATAGATGATTATACATAAATCACATACCTATGTGTACACATTGCATAGATAGAAACAAATTTGTATGCATATTTTATTAAGCTCATAATAAAACTGTCATTAAATGTGGTTTTTAAAAGTCCTGTTACATAGATTTGTTTGTTTACTTTTAGAGATAATTTTTACATCAAAACTTGGATATGGGTATGTGTATGTACACCACTTATTTCTTAATAAACAAATGCTATGGTTAAATCAAAAAGTTAAAATTGTATGTTGTAAAACAGAGCCAAACAGATGTTCCAAAATATCCAGATGCTTGGTGTAATTAAAATGAAACATCTGGATTATTAGCAGATTGAATATTTTTTAATTGAAAAGGCTGGAGGCTTTGAAATAATGACATTATGTTTTAAAATGACATGATTTGTTATTAACAATATGAAAGCCTAAGACTTTTGTCCAGTTACAATTTAATATGTGTTATGACAGAAGAGATATTCTGTGTACCTAGTACTCCCATATTCACTATCATTGTGCTAGATATCTGATTGCTTTCTTTTCACATTGTTTCTTTAAAATATCTCAATTTAGTCCTTAGATGTAATTAAATTTAAGAATTTGTATTTTTTTTTAAACTAACTATGCCAGTTAAGCTGGGCTTCCCTGGTAGCTCAGCTGGTAAAGAATCCACCTGCAATGCAGAAGACCCCAGTTCAATTCCTGGGTTGGGAAAACCCCTTGGAGAGAGGATAGACTACCCACTCCAGTATTCTTGGGCTTTCCTGGTGGCTCAGGTGGTAAAGAATGTGCCTGCAATGCAGGAGACCTGGGTTGGAGCCCTAGGTTGGGAAGATCCCCTGGAGGAAGGCATGGCAACCCATTCCAGTATTCTTGCCTAGAGAATCCCAATGGACAGAGGAGCCTGGTGGGCTACAGTCCATGGGGTCACAGAGTCAGACACGACTGAGCAACAAAGCACAACACAGCACATATCAGTTAAGCTTCTTTAAATAAAACTATTTCTTGTAATCATGTATGAATATAAATCATTGTTTATTACTGAATAAAAAAGTAAAGTAGATACAGTTCATTCCAATACTTTAGAAAATTGATTTATTTTGACTCTTGAGTAAAACAGGTAATTATATTAATGTATGTTTTTGGTTTATAATTTTAATGACTGGCTCATTTAGTAAAATTTTGACATTTAAAAAATAATGGTCATGTATAAATATGAGCATCAAATGCCTTCAAAAATGTACTTTTAATTACTTTATTAACTCTAAACTTCATGTTTTTATATTTGAGTGCTTACTTATGGTGATTAATAAAATGCCTAAATTTACTGAGGAGAATAATTAAAATCCAGAAGAGTAGACTCCTAATACAGAAAATTACAAAATTCATGGTCTTTCTTTTAAAGGGCTCATATTTATTTTCAATGTGTTGTGTGATTTTTATAATTTAGACATCTCCAATACTCTCAACATATATACATGTAAATACATATATCTATAAAACGAAGATCATGGCATCTGGTCCCATCACTTCATGGGAAATAGATGTGGAAACAGTGTCAGACTTATATATATAATTTCAAAAAACACAATTTCATGTATTGTGTCCTCAGACAGTATATACTTAAATGCAATGAATAAAATTTAGAATAAATTCTGAGATAGATTAAATGACTCCTGATCTTCATTCACTCCCACCTCCTGTCTCCTTAAGAAAACATTTAACTTCAGTTTAGCTGGGCTTTGGCTACAAATTGGGCTGATTATTTATCCTCCCAGCTTGCCTATGGGCTCAGCCATATGACTTACTGCGACAAATGAGATATTTGTTTGTTATATGCAGCTGTTTCTATTGTGCCTCTGCCATCATGGAGAAATGGTTTCCCTGCATAAGGATAACTGCTCCTTGATGTGGGTCCAGAGTGAACACTGTTGCTATACACTAATAGTAGCCTGCAGTGAAGAGTCAGACAGGGTCCCTGGCTAGAAGCAGAGTCTCTAAATTGGGCTTCATTTAGATTAGCTAATCTAAAGTAGATCTATAGACTCATTAACATGAGTTGTTATTATTGAATACCATTTAGTTTGGGAGAGCAGTGGTCCATTATCTTTTCTCCAGTAACTAATTGATACAGGATGACTTAATTACTTTGCATATCTATAGATATCCATGATATTGGTGTTATCACTGAATGGTTTTAGATATATGAATTAATGACAAGTTAAGTGTGTGTGTGCTCAGTGATGTCTGACTCTTTGTGACCCCTTGGACTGTAGCCTAATAGGCTCCTCTGTCCGTGGAATTTTTCAGACAAGAACACTGGACTGGGTTGCCATTTCCTCCTCCAGGAGATCTTCCCAACTCAAAGATCAAACCCACATCTCCTGTGTATTCTGCATTGGCAGGCAGATTCTTTACCATTGAGCCACCTGGGAAGCCCCAATGACAAGTTAGTTTCAGCTATTAATATGAACTATGTATTTACCTCCATATGGCCTGTCTTCTAAATCAATGTGAAACATGTTTAACAATGCATGAGGCAAAAGAGGAAGAATTTTATCAGCTATTTGTCCAGATGTCCATAAAAAGAGAGACCATGATATCTTTTGTGCAAAATTTGACAATTGTAAAGCCTTGTAGAATTTTTTAAAAAATCTTTCATTTAATTATATAAAAGAGACCATGATGACCATTCTACATGTCAACATTTGTTTTTTAATCTTATTAATAAAATATATAATTTATGAAAATAAGCCACATCTTCTACTTATTCTTTAAACTTTGGCTAAGTCTTTAGCACTTATTCTTTAAACTTTGGCTAAGTCTTAAACGGGAGAAGAATCTTGGCTGATGATTCAACTAATGTATGCTAAAGACCTAACATGATAATCAAAGAGCCACATGATAGGCAGGAACTATGAAGAGTAAACTGGCTAATTGTAATTTGAAAACTTCTGGTCAATTCTTCAATAAAATATATTAGCTGATAATTAGTCATGTAGTATCTTGTTGACTCTGTCTATACAGAGATTGTAATAGAACAAATTGTTATTGAACAAGTTTATTGATCATAGGAGATGTAGTTGGAAAACTTGCATCTCTATCCTCAAATAATTAAATAACTAAAGGTCTTCCTAAAAAACAATACCCTAAAAATGCAAAAAGCTCTCTCTCTAAGCTAATAAAAGACATAGAGAAGTGGACAGTGAATTAGAGGAGGAAAATGGAATTGCATAAACATGAAGGATACATCAAAACTTCTAATCTCTTCTGATTTATCCCAAAGAGTTGCCCTGGAGCCCTGGTGATATACCTATTGTTTGAAAATATAACTATGAAGAGCAAACAAAGCATTCTTTCCATTTACCAGCAACATAGAAAAAGTAGAAGTAGAGTGGTGATGAGAACAAGAATCAGGTATATGGGCAGTTTTAAATATGAAAGAAAAGGAAGATATTTTATTTTAGCATATATGTAAATGTTAAAGGCTTCTCTCATGGCTCAGTTAAATCATTCAAAAATGAAAATCAGACAGCTTTCCAATGATTGGTGCTAGATTGCTTCTCACATAATGTGTTTGACACACAGATACCCTGCAACTTGAAAACAAGATACAGGAATCAGAAGCTACTCTTCTAAAAAATGAATTAGTATTGTGTGGGAAAACATCATTATTCTAAGAGTGTGTCTGTGTGTGAGTGTGTATTTATGGAATCTGTCATAATTCCAGGACAGGTGGCTAAGTCTCTTATACATGGAGATATTGCCTGCTTCAAAATTAGATCCTAGATATTTTAGCATGTGGGGTCAGTATTTCTAGATGGGGCCCAAGACAGGAGCATAGGGGCTAGAAATAAACTCTTCTGTAATCAACGCACCCATATTTAGATGTGAGCATGCTTTTATAAGAAGAGGAAACATTTTCAAATGGGAATATGTGTCTTGCTCTCCCATCTGCATTTCAATATCACCTTGACATGGGATACAAATTTTAGTTTCAGGACTTTATTACCAAGTGTGCAAAGTTCAAAGGTCTATGTTTTTGTAATGGGTGTTTTTATATACAGAGAGGCACCATACTGAATTATACTAAAGAAAAAAGGCAGAGGTGAACAAACTGGACCAATGCTTTTTTATAAAAAATAACATAAAGGAAATTTCTGTTATATATATATATATATATATATGTCAATTTGAGCATATTATTTTATATTTAGATCAAAATAGCCCTTCCAGCATATGAATAGAGGATTTACTTTCTCTAAGAAGCACTGCTATTCTTTAAGAGTATTGTGCATATGCTTTTTTGTGTTTAAACAGGCAAGTGTATATAAACCTTGCATTTATGTATGTCTGTTTAATTTTAAAATACCTGCTGAATGACAACAAAGGTTAAGAACTTTAATCTTTATCTCACACTACACACTAAAATAAAACTCAGATGCCAGAGTATGGGCTGTCAAAGCCCTATTTTAGATGCACTCTAAAGGGTTCTGGGTTATTATATGTGCCTCCTTTCTATTACCTTGGCTCTGTCAGTTCTTAGTTTAGTTGGTCTGTCCTTTGTGAGTAGCCCAACAGTGCTGTGCTTTCTTTTCTTGATTCCCTATTCCAGCCCACACCATTGTATGCAGATGATTCATTAAGCTTTTCTCAAGTTTCCCAATTCAAACACAGCCTGAATGAGAAACCTTGGTGTTTCCATCTGGGTTAAGATCAATTAACAAGATTTTGCTTCTTTTGTTAGTAAAACTCAGAGCTTGATTATAACCAAAGTAAAAATAAAAGAGCATTTGGCAGTATAGATGTCTCAAAAGTATTAAAAGGCTAAATTTTCAGGAAACCAAGAAAATAGTATTTCTAAATTAGTCATATATATCTTGTTCAGTCATTCAATCATGTGTGACTCTTCACTACCCATGGGATGCAGCACGCCAGGCTTCCCTCCACTTCTCCATCTCCCAGAGTTTGCTCAAACTCATGTCCATTGAGTTGGTGATGCCAACCGACCATCTTGTCCTCTGTTGTTCCCTTCTCCTCTTGCCTTCAATATTTCTCAGCATCAGTGTCTTTTCTGATGAGTCAGCTCTTCCGGTCAGGTGACCAAAGTATTGGAGTTTCTACTTCAGCATCAGTCCTTCTGTTGGGGAATCAGACCGGAGCCATGGCAGGCTCAACAGGTTGCACTAGGCCTAGGTTTTGAATTCTTGTAAACCTGGGTCATGATTCCAGGAGACTACCCCCTAGGAGGGTTCCACTCACCCTAGGATGAAGGGCCTGAGCTACTCCATCTTGTAAAATAATTCCATCCTGCAAGGTCCCGGGCAAAAGAACTTTGGACATTACCCAACCTAAGCCCACTACCCATAGCCAATCAACCCTCAGATTACCTAACCTAGCCCCACTGTACACGAGCCAATTGCCCACTAGGCTAAACCTTCTGACTTTACGTTCAGGAGCTCGTGATTTACCTTGGAAGTAAAAACCAATCAAGAATCTACACACAAATCCTATGGATGGAAGTAACCAACCAGTTATCTGTCAACTTAAACACCCTCTAAAGTGGCCAATCAGTTGTCCTCCTGCTTGAACACCCCCTTTTGTACCCTTTTACCTGATTAAATTCCCTATAAAAGCAGTGCAGCCCAAGACTCAGGGCTCCCTCCCTATAGCCGCTGCATCACTGCTGATGGGAGCCCTAGCTCGAGCTAGCAATAAACCCCTTTATGCTTTTGCATTGCTGTGTATGTCTTATTTCTCTCAGTTTTGGGGACTCAAACTTCAGGCATAACACTTCCAATAAATATTCAGGGTTGATTTCCTTTAGGATTTACTCGTTTGATCTCCTTGCTGTCCAAAGGACTCTCAAGAGTCTTCTCCAACACCACAGCTTGAAAGCATCAATTCTTCAGCACTCAGTTTTCTTTACAGTCTAACTCTCACATCCATACATGACTACTGGAAAAACCATACCTTTTACTAGACAGATCTTCATCAGCAAAGTAATGTCTCTGCTTTTTGGTGTGCTAAGTTTGTCATAGTTTTTCTTTCAAGGGGCAAGCATCTTTTAATTTCAAGGCTGCAGTCATGTATTATATATATATATTTATATATATATATATATATATATATAAAACATATAATTCCCTGCTTTCTTTTATTTTTAAGTTGAAGTTAAATTGACATATGACATTATATGTTTCACGTGTACAACGTTTTAATTCAACATCTGTTTACATTACAAAATGATCACCAACAATAGTTTAATTATCTTCCACTACTGTACAAATCGGAGCAGGAGATGGAAACTCACTCCAGTTTCCTGCCTGGAGGATCCCCTGGACAGGGGAGCCTGGTAGGCTATAGTCCATGGGGTCACCAAGAGTTGGACACAACTGAGTGACTAACAACAACAGCTATATAATTGGCACTTCCCTGGTAGCTCAGCTAGTAAAGAATCCACCTGCAGTGTGGGAAACCTAAGTTCAATCCCTAGGTTGGGAATATCCCCTGGAGGAGAGCCTGAAAACCCACTCTGGTGTTCTTGTCTGAAGGATCCTCATGGAGAGAGGATCCTGGCAGGCTACAGTCCATGGGGTTACAAAGAGTCAGAAACTAAGCACAGCATGGCACAGCACCATACAGTTGATCCCCTTCACCCTTTTTTTCTTTATTAATATTTGACAATATAGCAAATAAACCATTTTATTGATTGGATTTAAAAAATTTTTCCCCAAATCCTCCCCAATTCTCACTTTGTAAAAGAAACATATTTATAAAAATCATCAGTATTTTGGATATTATTATGAAAATGCAGTGTGAATAATTCATTTCTGGAGATAATGTACATGTAAGATAGATGAAATATGAAAATCTATTGGGTACTACTACTTACCTGGTTCCAGCTCTTCTACCTCCTATTTCTCTTCATTCTGCTTTTCTCTTTCTCCTGACCCCCAAATATTTTGAGAGAGAGGATTTCAGGTTTCAGTCATAATTATTCAACTATGCTGTTTATATCCCAGGAAAAGCAATATTTAAATACATGTGAGTGGCTATGTCTTAATAAGTAAAAATTCATCAACCCTGATATTTGAAATTCAAATAATTTCCATGTGCCATTTAAAAGGAAGGATCCCCTCTCTGCTGAAATATCTTTCTTATCTTGCAGACCGTGCAAATACTGGCAATGGACAAGATTCAGCCTTCTCCGAATAGTTTGTTGATCTTCAACCTGGAAAAAAAGAAAAAACTCACTATGTATACAGAAACTTTCCCACATATGTATGCTTAGTCATTCAGTCCTTTCTGACTATTGTGACCCCAAGGAGTGTAGTCCGCCAGGCTCCTCTCTTCATGGGACTCTCTGGGCAAAAATATACAGATACTTTCGCACATCCTCCAATAACTGTTTCCTGTGGAGTACGTTGGACTCTAGACAGTGCTTTCCTACAGAATTTTTGGTGATGACGGGAATGTTTTATATCTGTTCTTATGACATGGTAGTCACTAGACATGTAAGTTAGTGGAGGTGATGGAATTCCATTTGAGCTTTTTCAAGACCTAAAAGATAATGCTATGAAAGTGCTGCACTCAGTATGTCAGCAAATTTGGAAAACTCAGCAGTATCCACAGGACTGGAAAAGATCAGTTTTCATTCCAATCCCTAAGAAAGGCAATGCCAAAGAATGCTCAAACTACCGCACAATTGCACTCATCTCTCACGCTAGCAAAGTAATGCTCAAAATTCTCCAAGCAAGGCTTCAACAGTACCTGAACTGTGAACTTCCAGAGATTCCAGCTAATTTTAGAAAAGGCAGAGGAACCAGAGATCAAATTGCCAACATCCGCTGGATCATTGAAAAAGCAAGAGAGTTCCAGAAAAACATCGATTTCTGCTTCATTGACTATGCCAAAGCCTTTGACTGTGTGGATCACAACAAACTGGAAAATTCTGAAAGAGATGGGAGTACCAGACCACCTGACCTGCCTTTTGAGAAATCTTTATGCAAGTCAGGAAACAATAGTTAGAACTGAACAGGGAACAGCAGACTGGTTCCAAATAGGAAAAGGAGTACACCAAGGCTGTATATTGTCACCATGCTTATTTAACTTACATGCAGAGTACATCATGAGAAATGCTAGGCTGGGTGAAGCACAAGCTGGAATCAAGATTACCAGGAGAAATATCAATAGCCTCAGATATGCAAATGACACCACTTTATGGCAGAAAGTGAAGAAGAACTAAAGAGCCTCCTGATGAAAGTGAAAGAGGAGAGTGAAAAAGTTGGCTTAAAGCTCAACATTCAGAAAACGAAGATCATCGCATCCGGTCCCATCACTTCATGGCAAATAGATGGAGAAACAGTGGAAACAGTGGCAGACTTTATATTTTTGGCCTCCAGAATCACTGCAGATGGTGAGTGCAGCATGAAATTAAAAGATGCTTACTCCTTGGAAGGAAAGTTATGACCAACAGCATATTAAAAAGCAGAGACATTACTTTGCCAACAAAGGTCCATCTAGTCGATGCTATGGTTTTTCCAGTGGTCATGTATGGATGTGAGAGTTGGACTGTGAAAAAAGCTGAGTGCTAAAGAATTGATGCTTTTGAACTGTGGTGTTGGAGAAGACTCTTGAAGGTCCCTTGGAGATCTTTCAAGGACATCCAACCATTCCATCCTAAAGGAAATCAGTCCTGAGTATTCATTGGAAGGACTGATGCTGAAGCTGAAACTCCAATAGTTTGGCCACTTGATGTGAAGAACTGACTCATTGGAAAATCCCCTGATGCTGAGAAGATTGAGGGCAGGAGGAGAAGGGGACAACAGAGGATGAAATGATTGGATGGCATCACTGACTTGATGGAGATGAGTTTGAGTAAACTTGGGAGTTGGTGATGGACAGGGAGGCCTAGAATGCTGCAGTCCATGGGATCAAAAAGAGTCGGACACGACTGAGCAACTGAACTGAACTGAGACTTGTAAGGCTATTTAGCAATAGGATGTGGTTAGTATGACTTAGGAAACTGAAGTTTTAATTTATCCAAAATCAATTAACAAATTTAAACTAAAAGAAAAAAGGTTTGAGGGGGAAGTCATGGCTAGTGATTTATTTTTCAAACAGCACCTTTCTAACATCTTTCTGATTTTCAGTTGTTTCGATCATGAGTATTTGAAAAGGTCTACACTTTCTAACAGTTGATGCTATTGCAGCTCTGTTAAAGGTGATTTTTTTATATTATTAGTAGAATAATAACACTTCATGACTTATTAAAAATCAACATAGAAAATTGTATTGAGTATTAAATATATGCATAAATTCTGAACATTTACATGTATAATTTTTACCAGAGTATATGCACAAATAGCTTTTAAGTATTTTTTTGATTTAAGATATACTTGACATATTAGCTTTTGGTATACAAAATGATGGAAAATATGTATATATTACAAAATAATCACCAGGATAACCCTTTCAAAAGCTACACTTTCAGCAACTTTCAAATATACAATGCAGTATTGTTAACTGTATGGTCACCATACTGTATGCATCATTTCCCCAGGACTTGTTTATATTATAACTGGAAGTTTATATCTTTTTGACCATTTCACATATTTTTACCTGCTGCGGGAGTTTAGCTCCAGCAGCCAGGGATTCAACCCGAAGAGATGAACAGTATCAGTGAATGAGACAGCCTCTCAGTTTTCTTTTGGACTGCCTATTTATTTCAAGTTTAAGATTCTCTTATACTTTAAAAAAAACATTAGGTCAGAGGTTAGACATTTTCAGTTCCCCCTCTCCCAGATTTATAATCTCCATAAATCATTGTTGCTCTTCAAACAGAGTTCCTGCTTCAGTGATTCTCTTGGAATCAGCCTTATCATCTATTATCTACCTCCTCTAATATGTCCTATAGTTAACTTATGATTACATTGTAACTCATGCTACATTCCTCAGTTTACTACTTATCTTCCTAAATCCTGTTTGCCCCTAACATCCTGAGCTCACTATCTTTTAAAAAGGCTTCTAGCTATAGTAGCTCTAAAAATTCCTAACTCCTATAAGCTATAGTGAAATATGCTAACTTTACAACATTCCTTAAATCTTTAATTTCTAACTATTTTAATTATTTCTAAGCCCTAAATTCAGTAAACTCCTTTGCCATAAACATTCTCCTCACAAATAGGCTTCAGATAGCAATCCCTCCCATGGCCTCAAGCTACGGCCTATGTGCTCATCCTGGAAGACTCTTTCATAAAAGTCCTTAAACAAATGTCAGTGATTAACTTTATGAATTATTCTCTGAGCACAGCTGCAGAAGGCTTTGTGCCTTCTCATGCTCCTCTCAAGAACAATAAGCACCTTAATATTCCTTTTTAGTCAGCTCAGCCGAGGAGAGGAAAAGACAAGTCAGAATTACAAGGCCTAACTCCTTTATCCTGAGGCTGTGCCTGCGGAATGAGGAGAGGGGGCCTGGGGCCGTTCCTCCATTTTGTCAGTAATGCCTAATGTGGCTCCTGACAACCTGCCCCTATCTGATCTTTGAAAATTAAAAATATAGGAATTATCAATTACTAGTGAATTATTAAGCAAATATTCATTCATAAATATATACAATGTATATCATAGTATTTTAGTATCTGTGAAATGATGTAGAATTTCACTACACCTTAATAATAAATGCAATAAATGAAAATAAAGCTGCCATGTTAAATGAATATTATGCTTAGAAAATTCCAAAAAGGAATTACACAATTCATGCATTTATTCACAATTTACTAATTCTTTGATTCATCTGATATCTATTTAGTGTCTACTGTTTTTAAGAATGCTGTTAGAAATTAGCAATGTGGGGAAAAAGACAGTCCTCACTTTAATTCTTAAATAACTGCAAGATAGAATACAAAAATATACAAACATACATACATATAAATATATAATTGAACAATATTATGGAGATTTTATAGTACAAGTTATTCTCAGAAGGTAATAAAGATATAGTCAGACTATGATAGAATTTTGTTTTTGTTTTAATTATTGTTTATTTTTATTCAAATATTTTCTCCTTCTTGGATGGCAGTGTGCAAAACAACTTTCCAACTGAATTGGCCCTTTGACTATAACTTGACAACCCTGTGCTAAATCAATAAACATGTCTTGCTTAAGCCATTGCTTTTATTTTTTGATATGTTTATTGAGGAAACCTTAGCATATATTCTGTGTAATAATCCATATAGTAAAGATACACATAGAAAAAGAATAGGAAATGAGGTCAAAGACAGTTAAAAGATTTTAGGGAAAAAAGTAAACATGAGATAATATTTTAACAAACTCCCATACAAATGCAGTAGTAGCATGTGTGTTAGAAATCTAGGGTTATTAAAAAATGCACACACAGGTAGTTATCCCTGATTATGCTATTTGAATTAAAGATTTTCATCATCAAGTCAGTTAGTGTTTTAACAAGATTTATGCTAAGACTACAGCTATAAATATTTGAACTTCTATGTAAGAGTTTGAAGTTGAGAAAGTCAAGGAACTGAATAAAATTAATGGTTCAAAACTAATACATAGGGACATTAAATCTTGTCAAGTGATGAAGAACCAAGGATGGAGAGTTAGACACTGAATGACATACCAGTTCTTAGGGATGTGGGAAAAAAATTTATGTGACAGCAGAAAAATATTATTTGTAAAAGCTTATTCCTTCTTCAAAATATATTATCTCCCATTTTAATCAAATAGTTCATGAATTGTTTCACAAGAAAATTTCTCTGCTGGGGATGGTCTCAGAGGAAGCAGAGTCCTCCAAGAAACTTTATGTAGCACTCATGATAATTCTAAGGGGATTCTCAGGTGGCTCTAGTGGCAAAGAATCTTCTTGCCATGCTGGAGACAAAAGAGATGATGATGTAATCCCTACGTGGGGCAGATCCCCTGGAGTATAAAAAGGCAATCCATTCCTGCCTTCTCACCTAGATAACTCAAGTTTTTCCCTTAGAAAGAGTGGATGGCACTATTTACAGAGAAAGAAAAGATAAACGCTAGAAATAGAATTGGGGTCACTATGTATCATAGGTTTTTTCATTAGCCATACTGATTTTGAGATACTTTGGGAGTATTTAAATAAATAAGTCAATCATACAGCTAAACATATCATTTCAAGAAACAAATCAGGAAGCATGAAACTATAGGCAGAATGTGAGAAATTTTCCAAAAAAGAAAACAGAATAAATGGTTACATGTTAGATGAAGCTTTAGCTATATCAACCAAATATAAGGTATGTGTTTTCCAGAATTTATTTGGATCTTGATTCAAATAACTCAATTTTTGTAAAAGCAATTTCAATATATTTTGCAAAGTTGAAAAGCAAATGGGTATTTGATAATATTAAAAAATTATTATCTATTTTGTTGATAATTTATTGTGTTTACATTTTTTAAATGTATGCTAGGAACACATATGAAAGTTATTATTTGCAAAAGAATGTGAGGTCTGTAATTTTTCATTTCAATACTTTGAATAGAGAGAGGATATGGAGTTGCAGAATATCAATAATTTTGAAGATGCATGATGGGTGCTGTAGGTTCATTATATTAGTCCCTCTACCTTTCTGTGTATCAATATTTCTGGGTTTCCCAGGTGGCACTGGTTATTAAGACCCCACCTGCAAATGCAAGAGAGGTAAGAGATGAGGGTTCCATGCCTGGATCAGGAAAACCCCTGAAGGAGGGCACAACAGCCCACTCCAGTATTCTTGCCTGAAGAATCCCATGGACAGAGGAGCCTGGTGGGGTACAAGCCATAAGGTTGCAAAGAGTCTGGACACAACTGAAGCGAATTAGCATACAATCACACACATAGCGACTCAGCACTCACACACACAAAATTTTTATAATGAAGTTAGAAATCTGTTAAATGTGTGAACAAAGATTTGAATAAATATTTTAAATATTATCTTTAAATAGTTTTCTATTTCCCCAAAGTCTATTTCTATTTTCCCATAAAATTATGTACCTCATTGACATAGGAAATATTTAAAACTATTTAAATATGATACTTCTCTCTATTTAAACAATTTTTTGTCACTGTTATGGTTCCAGTAGGAATCTAACTACTAAAACTATTTTTCTGGATTTTTTGATTTTATAATTACAGGGATACTTCATTTTATTGCTCTTTATTGCATTTTTCAGATTTTTTTTAAAAAATTGAAGGTTCATGCCAATCTTGCATCAAACAAGTCTATTGCTGTCATTTTTTTGTTATATTTATCATGGTAATCTGTGATTTTTTGATGTTACTTCTATGACTCATTAAAGGCTGAGATGATAGTTAGCACTTTTTAGCAATAAAGTATTTCTTAACTTATATGCAGAGTACATCATGAGAAACGCTGGACTGGAAGAAACACAAGCTGGAATCAAGATTGCTGGGAGAAATATCAATAACCTCAGATTCGCAGATGACACCACCCTTATGGCAGAAAGTGAAGAGGAACTAAAAAGCTTCTTGATGAAAGTAAAAGAGGAGAATGAAAATTTTGACTTAAAGCTCAACATTCAGAAAACGAAGATCATGGCATCCGGTCCCATCACTTCAGGGCAAATAGATGGGGAAACAGTGGAAACTGTCAGACTTTATTTTTGGGGGTTCCAAAATCACTGCAGATGGTGATTGCAGTCATGAAATTAAAAGACGCTTACTCCTTGGAAGAAAAGTTATGACCAACCTAGATGGCATATTCAAAAGCAGAGACATTACTTTGCCGACTAAGGTCATCTAGTTAAGGCTATGGTTTGTCCAGTAGTCATGTATGGATGTGAGAGTTGGACTGTGAAGAAGGCTGAGCTCTGAAGAATTGATGCTTTTGAACTGTGGTGTTGGAGAAGACTCTTGAGAGTCTCTTGGACTGCAAGGAGATCCAACCAGTCCATTCTGAAGGAGATCAGCCCTGGGATTTCTTTGGAAGGAATGATGCTAAAACTGAAACTCCAATACTTTGGCCACCTCATGTGAAGAGTTGACTCATTGGAGAAGACTTTGATGCTTGGAGGGATTGGGGGCAGGAGAAGAAGGGGATGACAGAGGATGAGATGGCTGGATGGCATCACTGACTAGATGGACGCGAGTCTGGGTGAACTCCGGGAGTTGGTGATGGACAGGGAGGCCTGGCCTGCTGTGATTCATGGGGTCGCAAAGAGTCAGACACGACTGAGTGACTGAACTGAACTGAACTGAACTAATTAAAGTATGTACATTATTTAGACATAATATTATTGCACACTTAGTAGATTGCAGTAGTGTAACATTATTTTTATATACACTAGGAAATAAAAATATTTGTGGGATTTGCTTTATTGTGATATTTGCTTTATTGCAATGTCTGGAACCAGACCTACAATGTCTCAGAGGTATATCTGTATATAATTGATTAAAACAATATAGGAATACTTCAAAGTTAGATAAATAGCCTTTGACCTTAGAGGAGCTTTTAAAATTAATCTCTTTATGATCTCAGATTGATTGTACTTTTCTTGCTGTGGGTAGGGTTGTTGTTTGGGTGGCTTGTCTAGGTTTCCTGGTTAGGGAAGCCTTTTTCCTGATGTCTGTGTTCTGGTGGGTGGAGCTGGATTTCTTCTCTCTGGAGTGCAATGAAGTGTCCAGTAATTAATTATGAGATGTCAATGGGTTTGGAGTGACTTTGGGCAGCCTGTATATTGAAGCTTAGGGCTATGTTCCTGTGTTGCTGGAGAATTTGTGTGGTATGTCTTACTCTGAAACTTGTTGGCCCTTGGGTGTTGCTTGGTTTCAGTGTAGGTATGGAGGCATTTGATGAGCTCCTGTCGATTAATGTTCCCTGGAGTCAGGAGTACTCTGCTGTTCTCAGGATTTGGACTTAAGCCTCCTGCTTCTGGTTTTCAGTCTTATTTTTACAGTAGCCTCAAAACTTCTCCATCTATACAGCACCATTGATAAAACATCTAGGTTAAAGATGAAAAGTTTCTCCACAGTGAGGGACACCCAGAGATGTTCAGAGTTACATGGAGAAGAGAAGAGGGAGGAGGGAGATAGAGGTGACCCGAATGAGATGAGGTAGAATCAAAAGAGGAGAGAGCAAGCTTACCAGGAATCACTTCCTTATGTGCACTCCACAGTCTGGACCACTCAGAGATGTTCACAGAGTTATACAAAGAAGAGAAGAGGGAGGAATGAGACAGAGGTGGCCAGGAGGATAAAAGGTTACAAAAAGAGAGAGACAGATCCAGTCAGTAATCAGTTCCCTAAGTGTCCTCCACCATCTGGAACACACAAAGAGATTCACAGAGATGGGTAGAAAAGAGAAAGAGGAGGGAGGAGATAGAGGCGACCTGGTGGAGAAAAAGGAGAGTCCAAAGGGGGAGAGAGCAGCCAAGCCAGTAATTTCACTTCCAAGTAAAAATGGGTACTGAAGATTGGGTTCTTAAAGGTACAAAATTGATAACAAATATCAAAAAAGCAAAGATTAAAAAGCTAGAATAGAGGTTGGATTTTCAAAAATACAATATTAAAGAAAAAAAGTCACAAAAATTATGAAGTTTGCTTTAAAAATAGGGTCCCTCTTTTTTATTTTGCAAAGTAATGGTAGGTTTTAAAAATGAAAATTAAAGGAGTAATAATAGAAGATTTAATAATTACAAAAAAAGAAAAATAGTAAAAAATATATCTAAGACTTTCTCTGGTGTTGTTGTGAGCAGTGTGGGGTCAGTTCATTTTCAGATAGTTCCTTGATCTGTCTTATATTTCCCAAGATCGATAGGCCCCTTCCTATGTAGTCGATACTAACTATAGGGTTTTAATCTATTGTACCTTCCAAGGAGGTTCCCTCTGTTTTAGCTTCTGTTTACTGGTCTCTTCCTTCAATGTCTAATTTCCGCCCTGGCACAGGGGGCAGTGGTGGACACCTTTTTAGGCTCACTTGTTCAGTCGTGCTGTGGGGAGGGACGCTGCAAACAAATAACACTGGCAGGTGTTTGGCAAGTGCGGTTGCTGCAACTTATCACCTCCCCCATTCCTGCCGCTCGGTTTTCTGGGTGTACAAACAGTGCACCTTCTCAGGTGGATGTTGACTGTCCAGAATCCCAAGAAGTCTTGGTTAACAACGAAGCCTGCTTGCAGATTGGTAAATGATGCCTCTCTGGGGCTGCGACTGCCCCCTTCCGTCTCTGGCTGACCTCACCTGCTTGTCACCAGAGGTGGGGGATGGACCAGTCTGCTGGCAAGCTCTGCTCAGTCCTTTGTTCTGTAGCTGGCCTGACAGTTTCTTCAGTTCAGTTCAGTTCAGTTCATTTCAGTCGCTCAGTTGTGTCTGACTCTTTGCGACCCCATGAATTGCAGCATTCCAGGCCTCCGTGTGCCACATCAACTCCCAGAGGATACCCAAACTCTTGTCCATGGAGTCGGTGATGCCATCCATCCATCTCTCCCTCTGTTGTCTCCTTCTCCTCATGCTCCCAAACCCTCCCAGCATCAGTCTTTTCCAATAAGTCAACTCTTCACATGAGATGGCCAAAGCATTGGAGTTTCAGCTTTAGCATCATTTCTTCCAAAGAACACTCAGGACTGATCTCCTTTAGAATGGACAGGTTGGATCTCCTTGCAGTCCAAGGGACTCTCAAGAGTCTTCTCCAACACCACAGTACAAAAGCATCAATTCTTCGACACTCAGTTTTCTTCACATTCCAACTCTCACATCCATACATGACCACTCGAAAAACCATAGCCTTGACTAGATGGACCTTTGTTGGTAAAGTAATATCTCTGCTTTTGAATATGCTATCTAGGTTGGTCATAACTTTCCTTCCAAGGAGTAAGCATCTTTTAATGTCATGGCTGCAGTCACCATCTGCAGTGATTTTGGAGCCCCCCAAAAATAAAGTCTGACACTGTTTCCCCATCTATTTCCCATGAAGTGATGGGACCAGATGCCATGATCTTAGTTTTTTTAATGTTGAGCTTTAAGCCAAATTTTTCACTCTCCACTTTCACTTTCATCAAGAAGCTTTTTAGTTCCTCTTCACTTTCTGCCATAAGGGTGGTGTCATCTGCATATCTGAGATTATCGATATTTCTCTCGGCAATCTTGATTCCAGCTTGTGCTTCTTCTAGCCCAGCATTTGTCACGATGTACTCTGCATATAAGTTAAATAAGCAGGGTGACAATATACAGCCTTGACGTATTCCTTTTCCTATTTGGAACCAGTCTGTTGTTCCATATTCAGTTCTAACTGTTGCTTCCTGACCTGCACATAGGTTTCTCAAGAGGCTGGTCAGGTGGTCTGGTATTCCCATCTCTTTCAGAATTTTCCATAGTTTATTGTGATCCACACAGTCAAACTTTTCCCATGATCCAGCAGATATTGGCAATTTGATCTCTGGTTCCTCTGCCTTTTCTAAAACCAGCTTGAACATCTGGAAGTTCACAGTTCACGTATTGCTGAAACCTGGCTTGGAGAATTTTGTGCATTACTTTACTAGAGTGTGAGATGAGTGCAACTGTGCGGTAGTTTGAGCATCCTTTGGTATTGCCTTTCTTTGCGATTGGAATGAAAACGGACATTTTCCAGTCCTGCGGCCACTGCTGAGTTTTCCAAATTTGCTGCCATACTGAGTGCAGCACTTTCACAGCATCACCTTCCAGGATTTGAAATAGCTCAACTGGAATTCCATCACCTCTACTAGCTTTGTTTGTAGTGATGCTTTCTAAGGCCCACTTGACTTCACATTCCAGGATGTCTGGCTCTAGGTGAGTGATCACACCATCATGATTATCTGGATGGCGAAGATTGTTTTTGTACAGTTCTTCTGTGTATTCTTGCCCCCTCTTCTTAATGTCATCTGCTTCTGTTAGGTCCATACCATTTCTGTCTTTTATTGAGCCCATCTTTGCATAAGACGGTGTCTTAGGTTAGGGCTTTTCACATGGTAGCTATCCCACAGTCTGGTTTGCTATCCCAAGTTAGTTCCTTCAGATTGCTCTCAGGGCATTCAGGCCTGGTCCTTATTCTAAGCAATGCAGCCCACGCCTCCCTACCCAGCCCCCTCTTGCTAGTGGGGGATGCAGATGTTTGCACTGCTTCTTCACTGGGGGAGTTACTATTGGGCACATAATCTGTGGGTTTTAATTATTTATTTATTTTTCCTCCCGGTTATGTTGCGCTCTGTGGTTCCAAGGCTCGCCACAGACTCTGCAGTGAGAATGTTTTCTGGTGTTTGGAAACTTCTCTCTTTTTTAAGACTCCCTTCCCAGGATGGAGGTCAGTCCCTACCTCTTTTGTCTCTCTTTTTGTCTTTTATATTTTTTCCTACCTACTTTCAAAGACAATGGGCTACTTTTCTGGGTGCCTGATGTCCTCTGCTGGCATTCAGAAGTTGTTTTGTGGAATTTACTCAGCGTTCAAATGTTCTTTTGATGAATTTGTAGGGGAGAAAGTGACCTCTCCATCCTATTCCTCCACCATCTTAGGACTGCCTCCTGATTGTACTTTTCATAATTAATGTACTTTTATTTGAATAAATTCCATGCATTGCTCTAAGACAGTATTTACCATCAATTCTAAGTCACTATTCTGTTTCTATAGATAAAAGCTGAATAATTTTCTTCAAATAAGGACATGGAGAATAGCATTTAGATATTTGAATTACTTGTGAGTTTTAAGCAAAAAAAAAAAAAAAAAACATAGTGTTCTTTTATGGTAAAGAATCTATCTGCAATCGAGAGACGTGGGTTGGATCTCTACATTGGGAAGATCCCTGAGAAGGGAGCAGCTACTCATTCCAGTATTCTGGCCTGGAATATTCCATGGACTGTATAGACCATGGGGTAGCAAAGAGCTGGACATGACTGAGCGACTTTCGCTTTCATCCTTTCATCATCATCATCATTTTACTACAAACTTTTTTTTTTTCTTGTCAGCAGAAAAAGTTTATTCCTTTTAAGGACAATGAAACTAAATCCCAGGCCTTAATCTAAAATGAATTATAATGATCTCTTAGTTGGCAATTGCTTTGATTCCTTCTTTAAATACATAAAAAACAAAGAGTTGAAATTTTGACTTAAAAGTGCAATTGCTATGAGGTCTTTAGAACTATTTAACATTATATTAATATCAGCAGGATTCTCAGTTAGAGATCTTAATATTCTCTCACACTTCACCTGTGTCATGGGCTGTGTTAAAGTAAGCTCTCCTTTTTGCCTATTTTAGCTTTCAAACAATTTCTCACTCTTCTGTTAAACAGTCTAACACTTTATATCTTATAACAGCTGTTTGTATTTATATCAACCTGCAATTCATTGCCTTACTTCATGGTTTTATCTTAGCATGTGGCATATGTCAGGAAAATTGCCTCTGGAGTGAAAGTACTGGCTAGATTTTGTGAAACCAGAAGCAATGCCGTAGACTTTTCTTACAGGCAGCAGAGGTATTGGCACATTCAAATCCAGCCTCCAACATGCTTTCTTTACTGAAATTGTAAGCCAGTATCTGGACTTGCCTCTCTGGCTTAAAATGGAATTAGTTACCAGTCATGCAACTTTCAGACTTCCCAGGTAGCGCTAGTGGTAAAGAATTCACCTGCCAATGCAGGAGATGTGAGAGATGTGGCTTCTATCCCTGAGTCCAGATTATTTCCTGGAGGAGGGCATGGCAACCCACTCTAGTACTCTTGCCTGGAGAATCCCATGGACAGAGGATCCTGGCAGGTTACAGTCCATAGTGTCACAAAAAGTTGGACACGACTGAAGAAACTTAACATGCATGCTCGCATGCTACTTTCACAAATCAAGATCCCCAGATAGCTTCCTAGAGCTGATCAAGCAGACCTTGGCCTCCATATGCTAGCAGTGGTCTTCTTGCTGGGCTGCAAATAAGATCCACCTCTTAATTCAAAACACTGTTTATCCAAATATGTCTCAAGTAAATTTTGATTTGAGTTGTCTCAAAATTTTGATTTCTCCTCTTAGTGCGTGTGTGTGTTAATCACTCAGTCGTGTCCAACTCTTTGTGACCCCATGGACTGTAGCCCGCCAGGCTCCTGTGTCCATGGGATTCTCCAGGCATGAATACCAGAAGGGATTGCCATTCCCTTCTCCAGGGGATCTTCCTCACCTAGGGATCGAACCTGGGTCTTGTGAATTGCAAGCAGATTCTTTACCGTCTGAGCCACCAGGGAAGCCCTTCTCCTCTTAATGTTCTTTCAAATATCTATAATCTGATGTTAGTCACAAACTCTTAGTTATGAAAGTTCTCTCACTTGTTTTGCTGTCTAGAATCCCTCCATCACTGAAAAGCTCACATAAAATACTAGTCTTTTATTTCATAGATTTATCTATTTTTATAGCTTATTTATAGATTTTTATAGATTTTTTTCATAGATTTTTATCTATTTTTCTGGGCTCCAAAATCACTTCAGATGGTGATTGCAGCCATGAAATTAAAAGATGCTTACTCCTTGGAAGGAAAGTTATGACCAACCTAGATAGTATATTCAAAAGCAGAGACATTACTTTACCAACAAAGGTCCACATAGCCAAGGCTATGGTTTCTCCAGCAGTCATGTATGGATGTGAGAGTTGGACTGTGAAGAAGGCTGAGTGCCAAAGAATTGATGCTTTTGAACTGTGGTGTTGGAGAAGACTCTTGAGAGTCCCTTGAACTGCAAGGAGACCCAACCAGTCCATCCTAAAGGAGATCAGTCCTGGGTGTTCATTGGAAGGACTGATGTTGAAGCTGAAACTCCAATACTTTGGCCACATGATGCAAAGAGCTGACTCATTTGAAAAGACCCTGATGCTGGGGAAGATTGAGGGCAGGAGGAGAAGGAGACAACAGAGGATGAGATGGTTGGATGGCATCCCTGACTCGATGGACGTGGGTTTGGGTGGACTCTGGGAGTTGGTAATGGACAGGGAGGCCTGGTGTGCTGTGGTTCATGGGGTCGCAAAGAGTTGGGCATGACTGAGTGACTGAACTCACTGAACTGAACTGAGCTATTAATAATGATTACAGATAGATAGATATACAACAAAATTTCTAGTTCTTATAAATGTAAATAAATATTCCACCTAAAGAAGACTTCAGTCCACTGGGACAGTCCTAAAATTAAGATGTTATTTCAATTATGGCTTCCCTGGTGGCTCAGAGGGTAAAGCATCTGCCTGCAATGCAGGAGACCAGGGTTCGATCCCTGGGTTGGGAAGCTCCCCTGGAGAAGGAAATTGTAACTCACTCCAATATTCTTGCCTGGAGAATCCCATGGACAAAGGAGCCTGGTAGGCTACAGTCCACTGGGTCACAAAGAGTTGGACACGACTGAGTGATTTCACTTTTTTTTTTTTTTTTCAGTTATGACAGGTTCTACTTACTACACTGGGGAAATATGAAAACATATAGGAAAGGAGTTTTACCTAGTAAAGGAATGAAGTAGTACTAAACTCAATGCATAAATTTAGATACAAAACATGAGTGACCAAAAGATGAGAGGATGAAAGCGGTTGTTACTAGGTAAGGAACAGTATTATAAAGACTTTCTCAGTTGACTCAAAGTTGACAGCTTGGTTGTTCAGCAACCTATAAAGAATTCTGTATCTTGGGAAAGCTAGTGGAAGAAATTTGTTTGAGAGATTTGTTTGGGAGATGTTAAGTAGCTGCCATATATATAGTATAAATTTATTTCATAGTGTTCTTAAGAAAAATTCAGTTGAAGTAGATAACAGCATGGTCAAATGATTTCTCTAATAATCATTCTTTCCCATACTTTTAATATATAGTCAATTTCATATATGTAATTTTTCCAGAGGAGAAAAATAAGCTATCACATAGAAAGCATAGCTCATAATAGGATAATTAGATAAAATAAGTTGGGAGCCATTCATATTCTCCTATTGGGAGTTTTATTTTAATCATTAGCAATTTGGCATTCTTAAAAGATGACATTTTATCTCAAAGTTAAGGACATAGGAGTCTAGAGGGGTGTCTGTAAATAAAACACTATGCAACATCAACACAGTAATAAATAATTTTAAGTATAAGCTCTATTGACTACAATATTAAAATCATTTGTTTTGACCATTACTTTTAAGAATCTTAGTTTCATCTTGAAGATGAACATGTAAGCATAATGTTGTAAAGATGAATTACAAAGTTTGAAAATTACTACTACTCTAACTCTAGAATAGAAAAGCAGAAAATGCATTTAGTGGAGAGAAAATTAAACAAAAGAAACTTATCTTTCAAAACATAGGCAAAATTCAAATGCACAAGTGCAAAGAAATAGTCCTGAGTTATCAGAAACAAGATGAATAGAGAGGAAAAAGTTCCATCAAAACACATTTTGAAGTGATATTCCTTTTTTTATAAGAAATTCTACAAAAGTGGCAATTAGCAACTCTTGTTTATTGTGCGACTGCAATTCTATTTTAGTCTTGTTTGGAAGAAAGCCCAAAAGTAGAATTGCATAGTTAAGATCCTTTAAAAGAAGAGTAAGATATTTTGATAACCCTGAAAAAGCATATGTTATGCTTCAGATGACTGGATTAAATGGCTTTTTATTTAAAGCGTTTATGGAAACAAAAATAAATGTACCACAAAGTAACAAATAGCCAAAGGGCAGATGGAGGACGTCAGCATCTAGAGAAAGGACAGACAGAATTTATGGGTTGCAATTGGCATGGAACATTACCTTAATTTTTCAGATATAAACTCAATGTTTGCAAATGACTGTAAGAGCATATTTAAATGAATAACAAGTAAATTAAGGTATTTTACTGGCCTAAACGTATTTTTATCTTCCAGCGCTTTTCAACATTTTCCTACGTTGAATATCTACTAAGGTTATAAAATAAGTTAATATCAAATGTATGTATTTTAAAGTTTTGACTTGAGGAAAAATGTTTTGTAGCTTTTGTAGAGTCAGATAACTAGTCATATTTGTTCCCCAAACCCACCTTACCTATACTGCATTTAAATTTCTTATGTGTATTCAACAATGACAACAACAAAATAACCTGAAACCAGAGAATGTTTATGTGACATTTCCTGATACTTTTTAGTTTTGTCCCGGATTCAATTTACCAGTTATCTCATACTTCAGTTAAAAACCATAGGTTTTTTCCTGATGGCAATATTATAAAATATATATATATGTATATATATGTGTGTGTATATATATAAAGGCAGAGGAACCAGAGATCAGATTGCCAACATACACTGGATCATGGAAAAAGCGAGAGAGTTCCAGAAAACATCTATTTCTGCTTTATTGACTATGCTAAAGCCTTTGACTCTGTGGATCACAAAAGAACTGTGGAAAATTCTGAAAGAGATGGGAAAATACCAGACCACCTAACCTGCCTCTTGAGAAATCTGTATGCAGGTCAGGAAGCAACAGTTAGAACTGGACATGGAACAACAGACTGGATCCAAATAGGAAAAGGAGTACACCAAGGCTGTATATTGTCACCCTGCTTATTTAACTTATATGCAGAGTACAGCATGAGAAACGCTGGACTGGAAGAAACGCAAGCTGGAATCAAGATTGCTGGGAGAAATATCAATAATCTCAGATATGCAGATGACACCACCCTTATGGCAGAAAGTGAAGAGGAGCTAAAAAGCCTCTTGATGAACGTGAAAGTGGAGAGTGAAAAAGTTGGCTTAAAGCTCAACATTCAGAAAACGAAGATCTGGCATCCAGTCCCATCATTTCATGGGAAATAGATGGGGAAACAGTGGAATCAGTGTCAGACTTTATTTTGGGGGGCTCCAAAATCACTGCAGATGGTGATTGCAGCCATGAAATTAAAAGATGCTTACTCCTTGGAAGAAAAGTTATGACCAACCTAGATAGCATATTCAAAAGCAGAGACATTACTTTGTTGACTAAGGTCCGTCTAGTCAAGGCTATGGTTTTTCCTGTGGTCATGTATGGATGTGAGAGTTGGACTGTGAAGAAGGCTGAGCACTGTAGAATTGATGCTTTTGAACTGTGGTGTTGGAGAAGACTCTTGAGAGTCCCTTGGACTGCAAGGAGATCCAACCAGTCCATTCTGAAGGAGATCAACCCTGGGGTTTCCTTGGAAGGAATGATGCTAAAGTTGAAACTCCAGTACTTTGGCTACCTCATGCAAAGAGTTGACTCATTGGAAAAGACTCTGATGCTTGGAGGGATTGGAGGCAGATGGAGAAGGGGATGACAGAGGATGAGATTGCTGGATGGCATCACGGACTCGATGGATGTGAGTCTGAGTGAACTCTGGGAGTTGGTGATGGACAGAGAGGCCTGGAGTGCTGCGATTCATGGGGTCGCAAAGAGTCGGACACGACTGAGCGACTGAACTGAACTGAACTGAACTGAATTATTTAAATATAGATATGACTTTATTAGTTTATCTAAATTGCTAATCCTAAAATTTGATCATTTTCACCAGTAATTTTTGTACATTGACCAACTATATTGCATTTCAAAAGCATTGGTTGGATAGCTTCTATAAAGCTCAATAGTTAAGGTGTGATATTGCTAGAAGAGAAGGTGGCAGACCACAGGAATGATATGTGAAGCTTATAACAGACCTAAATATTTAAGGACAGTTGATTTGACAAAATGAATTTACAGGATAGTGAGTAAAGGAAGACATTTTTAATAAACAATCTACCTTATATTTCAGAAAGGCCTGATATTGTTTGCTGCTGCTGCTGCTGCTAAGTCGCTTCAGTCGTGTCTGACTCTGTGCGACCCCATAGACGGCAGCCCACCAGGCTCCTCCATCCATGGGATTTTCCAGGCAAGAGTACTGGAGTGGGGTGCCATTGCCTTCTCCCTGATTTTGTTTATTACTTACTTATTAGATAAATAGTAGCACTATCTTTTAAGGCTTCCCAAGTGACTCAATGGCAAAGAATATGCCTGCCAATGCAGGAGATGTGGGTTTGATCCCTGGATCATTAAGATCCCCTGGAGAAGGAAATGGTAACCCACTCCAGTGTTCTTTCCTGGGAAATTCCATGCAGAGAGGAGCTTGTCAGGCTACACTCATGGGATGGGAAAGAGTCAGACATGACTGAGTGACTGAGTACAATGAATAAATGAACATTGCATGTAGAACCAAAAATGCATACATTTAATATCTTTAATTATCATTTTTAGAGGAGATTATGGCACATTTCATTTAACATGTTAGAATCATTGACATTAAATTCCTTTTATAGGAATCTAAAATTTTACAGCACCTGGAATATAAATGATACTTGCTAATAACATTGTACAAATCATTATATTTATTCATTCAGTAATTTTTAAATTGCTTTTCCTTTTATTCCTATAAAACCAATTTAAAAATTCATTTTATAAAAAGTTTCATATTTATAAAATAATTTTTCCCATATAATAAAGGTTAGTCATTGAAGCATTATTTTACAATAAAGAAATTGAGATTCAGAACCCTTGGTGGCAGTGTTCATCACTGTCATGTCCAACTCTTTATGACTGCATGGACTGTAGCCCACCGGGTTCTTCTGTCAATGAGATTCTCCAGGCAAGAATGCTGGAGTGACTTGTCATTTCCTTTATCAGCAATTGAACCCAGGTCTCCCACATTGCAGGCTGATTCTTTACCATCTGAGCCACCAGGAAAACCCTCAGAGCTCTTAAGTTTCCATTTTGAGTAACTGTTTGTTTCAGCACTAGAATTCCAATCATTAGATGTGCATTCAGGTTTCTTACCATCTGTATTTTTCTAGTAAATCCCTGCTACAGCTGATAGCAATCAGAACTTTAGACTACCCAAGAAAAAGGAGAGAAACATTTCCTCTACCTCCCAGAACTTATGAGTCAATATATTATTTCATAGTTTCATTGGTTCATACTTTCCTTTTAACTTCTAAAATGATCCAGGGGCAGTATTGTAGGTAGATTTATTTTGAACTTTTTCACAAACCGAGGGCTTTTTCTTCTTTCTATTTTCAGTTTTTTGATGATTTACATGGTTGCTTTGTTTTTATACTATTAAAAATAAAGAAATAAATAAAAGACACCATAGTTATTATATAAAGAGCTGTGAAAATGAAAGTGGAAAATTGCATTATATCTTCAGGTATATGAATGCATCTCCTTGGAGTGTTTCTTGTTTTCAATCAAGCAGGACAGGTCTCTTTTCCACTCTACTAATAGTTTTTACCATTAGATTCTGTGGGGCATGAGTCATTACCCTAATATCCATTTCCTTAAAAACCAAAAGCATAAGCAAACCTCAAGGGAAGATGCATTCTTATAAATCTAAAAATAATAATAATAAAGCATTTCTAGGACGTTTAGCATACCAGAAGGAAGATGATATACCTGTCTAGTTAACTCAATTCTACTCTATATCTTTAGTTAGCATTTTCAAACTGTTGCTGTTTACATTTTGCACCTGGATGTAAATCATACTGTTTTTCACCTGAACAGCTTCTTTTGGATGGTTTCCCAGATTGGAGCCATTTATACACAAAATTGCCTTTTTGGCAGGAGAAGTTCTAAGTGAAGCAAATAGTCTTGATTGGTCGGTACATAAAACCCACAAATGTACAGTTAGGAAAAGAAGAGTTGGTACTGTAATTGTCCAAAAAACAGTTTTTGGCATTTGCAGAATGAAGTATTTTTATTTGATTCTTCTATACTAAGAAGGAGATAAGATTGTAGGTTTTTTTTTGGTAAATGGAATAAATCCAGCCCTTGTAATTTTCCATTCACTTTGAGATTTTTGTTTCCAAGTGCTGAGAGAGTGATACTCCAAATTGATTTGTATTCTTGCAGCTGAGCCTCACCAGGCTTTAGGAGCAAAACAAGTGCTGCTGCTACTGCTGCTGCTGCTGCTGCTAAGTCGCTTCAGTCGTGTCCAACTCTGTGCGACCCCATAGACAGCAGCCCACCAGGCTCCGCCGTCCCTGGGATTCTCCAGGCAAGAACACTGGAGTGGGTCACCATTGCCTTCTCCGATGCATGAAAGTGAAAAAAGAAAGTGAAGTCACTCAGTCGTGTCCGACTCTTCGCAGCCCCATGGACTGCAGCCCACCAGGCTCCTCCGTCCATGGGATTTTCCAGGCAAGAGTACTGGAGTGGGTTGCCACTGCCTTCTCCGAAAACAAGTGCTAGCTGCCGCTATTTTGAATTTATGGATTTTTGAATATGCTGTAGGTTCTGTTTATTTGGATAAGTGAAAAAGATTGTGCAAGTGATTAGGCTACCAGTGAAGTACTTTGGCCACCGCATGCAAAGAGTTGACTCATTGGAAAAGACTCTGAGGCTGGGAGGGATTGTTCTTCTTCATCCTTTATAACAAGCCAAAATATAGAAAATGCGTAATATGATATGTATGAGGCACAAATGAGGTGATATATAGAAAGGATTAATTTCTGTTGGTGATCATAATACTATTTGCTTATTAAGATTAGAATTTTTATATTCACATAAATCTCTTGAAGTTAACATTATGAACATTTTATTGTTTTATGCTTTTTTAAAGATAAAAAAAATAGAATTCAGGAATATTAAGTGACTTCTTCCTTTTCAAGTAGAGGAATGAGACCCAAAATTATAAGTCCTTGTTTCTTCATATGTGATTAAGTATAAGGATAAGCATTCAGAATTTCAGTGCTTGCTTGTTTTTTTTAAAGGCTTTGTTTTAAGATCTTGCCATACCTTGGTTTATTATTGTGAATATCATCTAGCGTGCTTTTGTCTTATTATAGAACTGAACATTGTATGCACTTGATACTTTGTATGTTGTACAAGTTTTATGCCATATATTAGAATATATATTGGATATAATAGATGATATTAATTATTCACTTTTTTGCATAGGACAAAGTGAAAAATTCACTTCCAAACCAACAAATTTGATGTTCTTATTTGAACTTATTAGAATAATAGAAAAAAGTGAGAAGTTCTGGACAAATTTAAACTTATTGGTGCATTGGTAGTATGTGATACTGTAAAGAAAGGAAGCCCTCATACAGGAGAACATAAATAATTAGAATATATAATAAATAATAACAATAATAACAAAATTGGCTTTTATCTATAAGCATATTTGTTACTTTTAATCTTAGAAGCAATTTCATAAGCAGCCTGAAAAGGGAAACATATTACCAGTGGAAAATTTATTTGAATCTATTTGAAAGATAATTTCTAGATATTATTTGTCCCATTAAAAATTTTGCTTGCTGAAAATGAGCTCCTTTTTAATGCTTTCTCGAATTCAATATGTGTCATTGATGACTCAGTTTGCTCTACATATTTACTTATTTGAGACATATTCAAGTATAGTTTCTATACATGTCACAATAAACACAATCCTAGCCAAAATGGACTTGCAGTTTACTTCAGAAGACACCTATCATGATGGTTAATTTGGTGTGCTAATTTGACTAAGTTGAGGGATGCCCAAGTGACTAGTAAAAAATTATTTCTGAGTGTGTTAGTATGAATGTTTCTGGGAGAAATTAGCATTTGAAACAGTAGACTGACTTAATGCCAGTGGGCATCATCCAGTCCTTTGAGAGGATGAATAGAATGCAGAAGACCAAATTCTCTTTTTTAGTTTAGTATTTAATATAAAAAAAAAGATAATCCATACATTCGAGAGGCTCAACAAATTCTAAGTAGAATGCATTTAAAGACATCTGTTACTAGTCACATCATATTCAAACTGTTAGAGACTTTCTTGAACACATCAAGAGAAAATGACTCTTCAGGTTTGGAAGAGAAGCAATTAGATTAATAGCAGTCCTCAGAAACTCTGAATTATTAAAATTCTTATTCTTCTTGTCATCTGGTCTACACTAGATCTACACTTACATCGATGTATATGTCTATATCTATATCTATGTATATGCTGAGGATGTGTTATTAGTTCATAGTATTCATGCCTGGAGAATCCTCATGGACAGAGGAGCCTGGCAGACTACAGTCTATGGGGTCACAAAGAGTCAGACATGAATGAGCAACTAAGCACAGAACAAAGTATATGGACCATAATACACTGTTACTTAAGGAATGTCAGTCTTGATTTTTTTAGGAAACCTCCTGATTTAAAATCTGTGTGCTGGGTGCTAATGTAACTAAACCATTCTTTGCTGAATTTTTACATGCTATATCATTTTCAGATTTTCTTTTCACCTTGTGTCTTATTTATTTATTCGTATATTTATATTTTAGTGTGTGCCCTATAAACAGCATTGAGTTGGACCTTTTATTTTATCCAATTTTTAATCTTTGTCTATTAACTGTGTGCTGTGCTCAGTCACTCAGTTCTTTGTGACTCTTTGAGACCCTTTGGACTATAACTTGCCAGGCTCCTGTGTCCATAGGATATTCAGGCAAGAATATTGGAATGGATTGCCATTTCCTTTTCAGGGGATCTTTCCAACTCAGGGATCAACTGGCCTCTCCTGAGTCTCTTGCACTGCAGGCAGATTCTTTACCCTCTAAACCATCAGTGAAACCCTGTCTATTAACTGTAGTCTATATTAATTTTTATGCAATCATCATTATAATTCAGTCAGTTCAATTCAGTCACTTAATTGTGTCCAATTCTTTGCAACGTTGTGGACTGCAGCATGCCAGGCTTCCTGTCCATCACCAACTCCTGGAGCTTGCTCAAACTCATGTCCATGGAGTCCATGATGCCATCCAACCATCTCATCCTCTATCATCCCCTTTTCCTCCTGCATTTGACCTTTACCAGCATCAGGGTCTTTTCCAGTGAGTCAGTTGTTCACACCAGCTGGCCCAAGTACTGGAGTTTCAGCTTCAACATCAGTCCTTCCAATGAATAGTCAGGACTGATTTCATTTAGGATTGACTAGTTTTAACTCCTTGCAGTCCAAGGGACTCTCAAGAGTCTTCTCCAACACCACAGTTCAAAACCAACCATTTTTCAGTGCTCATCTTTCTTTACGGTGCAACTCTCTCACAGATAACTACTGGAAAAACCATAGCTTTGACTAGATGGACATTTGTTGACAAAGTAATGTCTCTGATTTTTAATAAGCTGTTTAGGTTTGTCATAGCTTTTGTTCCAAGGAACAAGTGTCTTTAATTTCATGGCTGTAGTCACCATCGATAGTGATTTTGGAACCCAAAATAATAAAGTCTGTCACTGTTTCCATTATTTCCCCATCTATTTGCCACGAAGAGATGGGACAGGATGCCATGATCTTAGTTTTTTGAATGTTGAGTTTTAAGCTAGCTTTTTCACTTAAATCAAGCGGCTTTTTAGTACTTCTTCGCTTTCTGTCGTAAGGGTGGTGTCATCTGCATACCTGAGGTTATTGATATTTCTCCTGGCAATCTTGATTCCAGCTTGTGCTTCACCCAGCCCAGCATTTCTCATGATGTATTCTGCATATAAGTTAAATAAGCAGGGTGACAATATACAGCCTTGACATACTCCTTTTTGATCATTATAATTAAAGTTCAACAATTTGCTATTGATTTCTCCTCTTGCTGAATCTATAATTCATTAATTTAATCCATCTGCCCTGACATTTTTGCATTAGTCAACAATTCTAATTTCTTCTTCTACCATTTTATTATCATTTAAAAGAGAAAAATTGCAAGTATATTTTCTCAGATGATAAAATTCACAGACAGATGAAGTCTCATATGATGCCCAAGTGGACTGCCAAGCACATCCTCCAAAGCAGTTTTTTAATTTCTCTATGGTTAAAACACACAGTGATATTCAGTGTCACTCTACAAGTTTAATAATGAGCTATTAGATATAATCTACTTTTCCATACTGCTTGAATTGCTTTATCTATGTATATGGGAGCCAGAGAAGTGATTAAATAGATTAAATAATGAAGATAAAAATATTAAAAATTATGACTCATAAGAAAGCCATTTGCAATGATAAGTACATAATAAGTGCACAAAGATTTTGACATTTGGCACTTTAAATGTTTAAACTGAACTTCACAACTAAGTTCTAATTCTAAATATAACTTGTATTTTTACCATTGATAGGCATTTTATTAATGTTCTAGTTAAATTAATAACTTTTACAGAAATTTGAGATCATTGAGGGCAATTTTTTTTTTCCCAAGGATGCATTCAAGCAAACCTGGGCCTAGATTTAAAGTTGTCTATTGGCCTAAAATACACAGCTTATTGTTACTGTTTAGTTGCTAATTCACATCAGACTCTCTTGGGACCCCATAGTCTGTAGCCTGCTAGGCTCCTCTACCAGTTTTCTAGAGATGTAAATCATTTATTGCTATAAAAACACTGTATTTTCTTGTACATGAAACCTCAGACTCAGGAAAAAATGGCTTTTTTTTTTCAATTCCATGAAGTTTTGTTAATATCTTTCTGCAACAGCAACAATTTTTTAATTTTGTTTCATAATTCTTCTTTTGATGAGGCAATTAATGTACATCATTTTTGTCTCTTTTAACTGTATACAAAAATTAGAATACATATTAATTTTAAAAGTATGATAAAACAGTACAGTGAAAAAGAAAGTATGATGATCTGTTCATCAGTTTTAATTATTAATACAGAACTTGAGGTTTAAGTTCAGATTACTTCGTAGAATGTATGGGAAATAAAGTACATCTCATCTCTAATAAAAACAAGAGATTATAAGATTCTTTCTCATTTTTGAAACTTAGATTTACGTTAAGTAAAATTGAAATAAACTCTTCCAGGGATTCCATGGAGAAGGGCATTTTAATTTTACATAATGGGGGCTTTCCTGATATCTCAGCTGGTAAAGAATCCACCTGCATTGCAGGAGACCCCAGTTTGACACATGATTTGGTAGGATCCCCTGGAGGAAAGCATGTATTCTTGCCTAGAGAATCCCCATGGACAGAGGAGCTTGGCAGGCTACAGTCCATGGGATCACAAAGAGTCAGACACGACTGAACAACAAAGGACAGCATAGCACAGCAAAATTGAAATGTATGTTTGAGATAATATTGCAGAAAATTCTATATAAAATATCAAAATTGTTGTTTTGTGATGAATATAATACTAAAATCAATTCACACGGTAGAAACTAGGCAAGAAAATTCACTGTGATTTTCATTGTTTTGGTGATTATTACTTGACCAACAATATCAATTAATTCTGCGTCTATGTCATCCTGAAATCATATCCATTCATAGTCATTGAACTTTTTATTATTACATATTATGATACCATTGGCAACCCACTCCAGTACTCTTGCCTGGAAAATCCCATGGACAGAGGAGCCTGATAGGCTGCATTCCATGGGGTCACCAAGAGTTAGACATGACTGAGCGACTTCACTTTCACTTTTCACTTTTATACATTGGAGAAGGGAATGGCAACCCACTCCAGTGTTCTTGCCTGGAGAATCCCAGGGATGGTGGAACCTGGTGGGCTGCCGTCTATGGGGTCGCACAGAGTTGGACACGACTGAAGCGACTTAGCAGCAGTAGCAGCAGCATGATACCATTTATACACTTTGATTATATTATTCTTTCCTCTCTAGGAAAATAATTATGTAACATCAGCAAACAATTCCCTAAATGATTGCTTCTAAGTTGAAATATCTTTATTGTATTTATAAAAATTTTTACCTTGTAAATTTAAAAATTTCCATGATATAACTATACACAGCCAAATATATACCTCCAAAATTTAGAAAAACTTTTTAAATTTGATTATTAAATGTTGAATGAACAAATATGGAGTCCTCAATAGCAAAAATTAAAAATGTCATTTAGAACTCTTTATTAGTTAAATCTGTCAAAAATAAAATAAAAATTCCAGGCAATGATAAAATGTCTATACTTAATTTATTTATTTTGCTTCACTCCTCTCTTATTGAATCTGACTAATTTATTCCTCAGCTCTAAGTATACCTGTCTATTCTTTCCACTAATGATATCAAGCTAAATTTATAATATCCCTTTTCAAATTAATGGAGAATAGATCTAAGCTTAATGCAATTACTGTTTGTTTTGCTTCTACATACTTTCCAATTGCAAACTGTTAGATATGGACATAGGCATAAATACAGATGTAAATGTAGACAAAGATGGCAGTGTGGACTTCAGTAAAGATGCATGTTAGGTAGTCATTTAGTAGTAGAAAAAAACTAAAAATACAAATGGAATTTGTTGAGCATTTATTTATAGTATCCATGAACTTTCTAAGAACTTTATCTGCTTTTATTCACTTAATTCTCAAAATATTTCTGAGCTGTGGCTATTATTATTCTTATTTTTCATAAGTGGTCTATGAGACTCTGAAGGTTTAAAATGCCCAGGTTGTTTAGCTAGAAAATGTTGGATCCAGGATTCAAACATCATCCTGTTTTTATCATAGTTATAGAACCCAAATAAAGTTTAACATTTATCTGAGCCCTGAATCATTGAAAAATTATCACAAAGCTCTCAGGATAAAAATATTAATATATAGAATTTTCTCTATTGTTACCATCTTAAACACTTATAGAATGGATATTGCTTTGTTTTTGAGAAGGAAATGCAACCCACTCCAGTATTCTTGCCTAAAGAATTCCATGGACAGAGGAGCCTGATGGGCTCGAGTCCATGGGGTCACAGAGAGTCAGACGTGGCTGAGTGACTAACACCACCACCACATCATTGCTTTATTTTAAGGACAACATAAAAAAAAAAAAAAAAAACTTTCTTATATGATTTTCATATCTCAGAATATCAGAAGCAGCCAGTTAGGATACGAAATCTATTAAATAAGTCCAAATGCACTGAAAATAGGAGTGACTACTGATAACCTATCAGTGTGGGAATTTAGGAAAACTTCTCTAGTGTAGTCTTGCATGTGTGTGTGTGTGTTAGTCTCTCAATCGTGCCCGACTCTTTGCGACCCCATGGACTGCAGTCCACCAGGTTCCTCTGTCCATGAGATTTTTCAGGCAAGGATACTGGAGTGGGTTGCCATTTCCTTCTCCAGGGGATCTTCCCAACCCAGGGATCAAACCCGGGTTTCCTGCACTGCAGGCAAATTCTTTACCAAATGAGCTACAAGAGAAGCCCTGTAGTCTTGTATACGAATTAATATTCATTCATGTAATCTTGTATACAAATTAATATTCATTCATGTGAGATGACTTATCATGGGAGAATTAGATTACACTGAGTATATGTGTGTGTGTGTGTGTGTGTGCACGCTCAGTTGTGGCTGACACTTTGCAACCCCATGGATCATAGCCTGCCAAGCTCCTCTGTTCATGGAATTTTCCAGACAAGGATACTGCAATGGGTTGCTGTTTCCTACTCCAGGGGATCTTCCTGACCCAGGTATCAAACCTACATCTCCTGTGTCTCCTGCATTAGTGGGTGGATCTTTCACCAGTGTGACACGTGGGAAGCCCATATTGAGTATACCTTGCATATAAATAAAGTAGGTAGTATGTTGTAGTCTCATTAGAAATAAGGCTTGCATTAAGAAAATGAACATGGAGATACATAAAGAGGTAAGATTCAATTAAGAGCAGAAAAATAACTTATGAAGAAACACCATATCCTTAACAAATAGTATCAAGCCAATGTGGAATTATTTTGTGTGTATGTGTTGTGCACAGAACATGTGTTTAACAGGGGTTGTGCAGGGGTTTAAACATTAAGACCTGATTTATATGAATTTTTGTATTCCTAATATATATATCAGATAAGGCAATGGCAACCCACTCCAGTGTTCTTGCCTGGAGAATCCCAGGGACAGAAGAGCCTGGTGGGCTGCCATCTATGGGGTCACACAGAGTCAGACATGACTGAAGTGACTTAGCAGCAGCAGCAGCAGCAATATATATATATATATATATATATATATATGCAAATATATATGTTAAGGGGGCTTCCCTGGTGACTCAGCTGGTAAAGAATCTGCCTGCAATGTGGGTGACCTGGGTTCAATCCCTGGGTTGGGAAGATCCCCTGGAGAAGGGAATGGCTACCCACTCCAGTATTCTAACCTGGAAAATTTCATGGACTGTATAGTCCATGGGGTCACAAAGAGTCAAATACGACTGAGTTTCACTCACTCACTCACTCACTTATATATTAAGGACTTCCCTGGTGGTACTAGTAATAAAAAAAAAAAAAAAAACAACCCTGGCTCAGGAAGATTCCCTGGAGGAGGACATGGCAACCCACTCCAGTATTCTTGCCTGGAGAATCCCCATGGACTGAGGAACCTGGTGGCTACTGTCTGTACAGTTGTTTGCAAAGAGTTGGACCCAACTGAAGTGACTTAGCATCCATGCACATATGTTAAACCTGAAAACTTAATATCATGAAGAATGAAAGGGTAAATATTCTTATCTTGTGGTATTTGAAGAGTTTTATGAGAAAGTCATATATATTCTTATAAGTTGTAGCTTCAGAAGCAAAATTTGGGTTAAGAAGTAGTATAAATAGAATCATATAAGCAGATATTTTTCTAAAATCAAGCTATATATAAAAATGGAATAAGGTGTCTCACAAATGAAGAAGCCTTCCAAAGTAGAATTCAAACACAAGTTAAATAGACTATTATCAGTGATATTGTACAGAAATGTTAGGTGATCTCCAAAATGTTTATGTAAAGAATTGAATGATCTCTAAAAATGATTCTAGTTCTTTAAACCTATAATATTTTATAATTTCTGTCCAGTATCTTTACTGAGAAAAGAAAAGAAAACCTTTTATTTTCCTCTAATAACAGCTTCTTTATTGTAAATACTGTTGCATGGTCTAGCTGTGACTATACAGAGTGTGTATGTACATGCAGTTCTTTGCCAAATTCTCTAGAGATATTGTAAAGACATTCAACCAAATAATAAAAAACTCTTAAACTCTGCTTCCTTGATTTTATCAATTCTCTAATATTCTCATGACTCTGATCATCGAAAATACTTGTATCTACTTTCTGTAGCAACAATTAATGTGATACACACACACACACACACACACACAGATGGAGCTACATACCTGCCTCGTTCTGATGAATGACATATCAATAGTTCCGATTTGACTTTGAGAGAATTAGATAAAAGAATTACCTGCTACTTACTGCAGAACAATTTTGTCCTTTCATTTCAAGATTAAACTGAAAACTACTTCACTTTAGGAACAATCTTCTATCATGCTTTGGCACACCCTTCTACAAATGTCTTACTATGAAGGAGGCAGAGAACTGATTGTTTTGATCCTCCTTGGGTTTCAGGCAAGTACTCACATGAATCACTAGAGTCTTCTTGCCATGAAGCTCTTTTTTTTTGCCTGAATTTTCTAATTCCCTATTAAATATAATAATCTAGTTGCTGAACTCACATTCAGGTGCTCACCTCTCGAAAGCCAATACTCAACAGACAAGTGTTGGTTAGAAAAGAAAGGCTGCTCTATTCAGGAGATAAAAAACCTGGGGAGAAGGCAGACTTGTGTCCAAGAAAACCAACTCCAAAGATTCTGCTAGACAATAAAAGTGTATGTGTTTTATTATTATTATTTTTAAAGTATAGTTGGTGCCTCAAATGGTAAAGAATCTGCCTGCAAGGTGGGAGACTCAGGTTTGATTTCTGTGTTGGGAAGATCCTCTGGAGAAGAAAATGGCAACCCACTCCAGTATTTTTGCCTGTAGAATTTCATGACCAGAGGAGCCTCATGGGTTTGCAAAGAGTCAGACATGACTGAGAGACTAACCCTTTCACTTTTCACATTCCTAGTTGTTTTACAATGTTGTGTTAGTTTCAGGTGTTCAGCAAAGTGATTCAGTCTATGTGTTTATGTGTATATGGGGCTTCTCTGGAGACTTAGTGGTTAAAGAATTCTCCTGTAATGCAGGAGATGCTAGTTCGATTCCTGGGTCAACAAGATACCCTGGAGGAGGGCATGGCAACCTACTCCAATGTTCTTGCCTAGAGAATTCCATGGCGATAGTCCATAGGGTTACAAAAAGCTGGGCACATTCGAATGACTATTATATATATATATATATGTTTCTGTAAAATCATGAACCTCTGTAAAGGGAGAAAGGTGAGGTTAATCACAGTTAGTCATTTGGGAGGGAATCAGAGTCTTCATTATCTTTCACTGTGTGAAGACTTTCTTGGGATTGGTTGGTGGTGAGGTAGCAGAATGGAAACAGTGGAGATATTGGAAACAGTGAGAGACTTTATTTTCTTGGGCTCCAAAATCATTGCAGATGGTGACTACAGGCAAGAAATTAAAAGACACTTGCTCCTTGGAAGAAAAACTATGATGAACTTAGACAGCATATTCAAAAGCAGACACATTACCTTGCCAACAAAGATATGTCTAGTTAAAGCTATGGTTTCTCCAGTAGTCATGTATACATGTGCAAGTTGAACTACAAAGAAAACTAAGTGCTGAAGAATGGATGCTTTTGAACTGTGGTGTTGGAGAAGACTCTTGAGAGTTCCTTGGACTGCAAGGAAATCAAACTAGTCAATCCTGAAGGAAATCAGTCCTGAATACTGATCGGAAGGACTGATGCTGAAGCCCAAACTCCAGTGCTTTGGCCACCTGATGCAAAGAACTGATTCACTGGAAAAGATCCTGATGCTGGGAAAGATTTTGAAGTCAGGAGATATTTACAGAAAAAAAAAATCTTATTTCTATTAACTGCTAGTATTATCTAGGAATACTGATAACATTTGAAAATAAAAAGTCATCATGTAACATAACATGAACTCTGATCTGCTAAGGAAATACACAGATATGAATTTTCATATGGACTTTTACAATCATTTGTTAACGTAATACATTTTGGGCTTTGATCCAGGAATAACCTAGTCCTACATGTGGAACTTGGCAATGATTAATATGTAAGCACCTGGAAAATTGTCTGTTTTCAAAAATTAATTTCTAGGCCCTGTAAATGAAAAGGTCTTTTGAAGCAGAAAATAGGGAAAGATTATGAGTGTGTATGTGTGTGTGTGTGTGTGTGTGTACATCTCTGTTTAGAGAGGCTAGAAATAAATATATGTAATCATTTAGATACTACTTTATTCTCTAAACAGCTAATACAAGAAGATCTTGAACTAGATACTGCCCTTTATTGAAAAAATATTTTAAAGGCTCCAAACTATAGAACTCGAGTTAGCTCAAAGGAAGCAAGAAGAAACTTTGAGTAACAAGGGAACGATAAATGTCAAGTTTTTGGAGAATGAGCATGAAGTTTGCTGAAGTCAGAGGTAATTAAGATATCTAACGCTTCATATCAGTTTTACTGGTGGCTCAGACAGTAGCAAATGTTTAACATAATTTTAAAATCATGATCTGGGAGCATGTGATTCAAACCTATTTTGTTGAATTCAAGCCTTCAAAATCATATCATGAACTTGACATTGCTAACTAGCATTGCCATATTATTCTTTCCATATAAATGATATAAAATTCAGATTTCTATACATAGATGGATCTTGTATAAAGAGGAAGCATATTTGGAACTAGAGCTTGAGAAGACTGGTCATTTTGTTTTTACATACAAATTTATAAAATTCTCTAGTTAATGTTTGACTCTAGTACTTGTAAGCTCTGGTGTAATTGTTGTGTGCTACTGTGTGCTATATTTGCCCAAACTAACTTCCCTCTCTATAAAATTGTGAAGTGTAATCTTGTAACCTTTCCACCTAAGGGTGGGTGCTGTTCATTTGAATACAATTAGTCGTTTCTCTTCCTGTCCGATTCTCTTTCCTATACACAGAATTCTATCAATAACTTTAAGTAATGAAAATTTTTTTTATTTCAGATCCCTTAAACAAAAACATGAAGATTAAATTCATTATATGTCCAATTTAATTAACATATCTTGAAGAAAGCTACTAACAAGAAAACAAATATCAACTTATTATATTTAAAAATAATTATTACACATGATATTGCTTACTGTACACAGTGACTACAGTGCTAATTCATAAAATTTGCTTTAAGTTGTCAGGATAATATGCCAGCTGAAAAAATTGTGTAGTTGTCATAATGTGAATATTTTTTAAAAAGTGCACACACATATTTATAACAGAAGATCTAATCTACAATAGAAGCTCAATCAATTAAGATAACCTCCTTCTCTAAAAATTACAAATATCAAGTCATACTCAGATTACCATATTTAAGTGAAACTTAGAGATTTATAAACACTGTTATAGCTTATATACTTATATCCTTTCTATTTTCAGCTTTATTTATTTAGATTTCTAATAATGACCTGAAAAGAAATTGAGTTTGGTTAGCAGGTGACTGCTTTTTTACTAATTAGAATCTTATTGCTATAATTTCACATTTTTTCTTTTTGTCCAGAAGATGCTGCTGCTGCTGCATAGATGCTGATACAACTTTTGACTAGTGCTGCTCTGTAGTCTCACTGTCACATTCTTTTTGACTAAAAAAGAGATTGATGTATTTTTTTTTCTTACTGATATTGCTGTTCATTCCGCCTTCTGATTACTACAATCTTGGGAAACAAGGTATCATAAAATGTAAAGGGTATTCTAAGAAATCCATTTATGTTATCTGATCCAGGAGAGAAGCAAAAATGAAGATTGGATTAAGATGGGATCAAGCAGTGAAGATTTAGGAGTGGAAGGGTAAAGGTGATAACTGTGCATTTGCAAACACTTCCAAGACCCAAAGAAATTATTTTAACTCAAAAGCTAGCACTCTACAGGAGAATACACTGTAATAAAAGAGAATGGCATGTTCTAAGAAGGGGAAAAAAGAAAAGAAAAATAATGATTAGATTAGGAATAAATGAAATCAGATAACCAGTTTTCCTATTTTTGTTTATTTATTCTAAGGTATATGAAAATTAAAATATATATCTTTTTAAAAATCCACATTTTAGCTCAAGGAGCTACTATGTATGATGCTGCTCATGTATATGTTCTGTTCTTCATCTTCCAATTACAAAATTAATTAATAAAAATAACTGGAGTGGAATTCTAAGAGAGTATAGCTCTGCTTTTGCTCCATAAAGATGAAGGCATCTTTACAGCAATACACTAGTCCATCTCCCGATCTCCTTGTTTATATACTTGCTCACTAACCACATCTCTGTTTCCTCCACAGACACACAGAACACTGCACACACAGATACACATACAAGTGATGCTAGAATAGTATTTAATACTATATAGGTCAGGTTTACAGGCTTTTTCTTGTTTTCTATTTTTTTTTTAACATGGACCATTTTTTAAAAGTCCTCATTGAATTTTTTACACTATTGTTTCCGTTGTTTATATTCTGGTTTTTTTTTTTTTTTGGGGAGGGGGGAAGGGCAGTGAGGCATATGGAAAGATTGAAGGCAGGAGGAGAAGGGGATACAGGAGATGATATGGTTGGATGACATCACTGACTCGATGGACATGAATTTGAGCAAGCTCTGGGAGTTGGTGATGGACAGGGTAACCTGATGTGCTGCAGTCCATGGGGTCACAAAGAGTTGGACACGACGGAGCAACTGAACTGAGTTGAACTGAATGAGGCATGTGAGATCTTAGCTCCCCAACTGGGGATCAAACCCGCATACTCTGCACTGGAAGGTGAATTATTAACCAATAGACCACCAGGGAAGTCTGGCCATTCAGTTTTAATGGTGTTTTCCAGTAATGCAACTTTGTGGACCATCACAAAATTTAAGTCAGATATTTAAGCTGTTTTGAAGTAAAAATGTTAGTGTGTACATTTTAGAGGTAAAATATTAGTAGTCATTTGTATATAGACAGAATGATAACAAGATTAATGATATAGGCAAGAGACATCTTCAGAACTACAGGTAACTTTGGATTCTAGACTATAAAAGATTACTTCTTGGCAAAAGAATTAAAATTCCTCCTAGAACAAAATAGTTGAAGAACAATGGGAGGTTAGCAGGTAGAATTTCATATGGAGAGCTGAGTATATGAATTAAATACAGTCAAACGGATAACATTTTCTTGACAAAGTATGAGGCAGGATGTTGGTTCACAACCATGAGAGTTCCAGGGTGAGGTTTGAAACTGATTCTGGTAAATGGAGGGCAAGGGAGAAACCAAAGAAAGAAATAGACTGCTCCTGATTGATAGGCAGCAGTTTTAATAAACAAGGGAACTTACATGAGAGACTTATCTTGGGCTCCTTCAAAATGAGTCACTCTCCACAAATGCCCACCAGAATCTTAAGAATTTATATAAAGGCCTTAACTCAGTTCAGTCACCTATAAATTATCTCAAAAATACCTTGCTCTCAAGGCTGCATCCTTGAAGTACAGAAATAATGGGCAGAATGTACATTTCAAGGACTAGGTTAACAAAGCTCCCATTGCCCAGGTCCACTTTGTACTCTCCAACACAAGTTCATCTACTATATGTGGAGAATGAAGAGAGAAGACTATGTGTGGGAATTAAGGAAAAGGGCAGAGATAAAACAATCATTGCAGGATTTGACATATCAAATAACAGAGCCAGTAAGCAAATACTTAATGCTCATCTGTGGGTTTTGGTCATGAATTTTAAATGAACTTAACATAAAAATATGATTGTTTTAAACATGTATGAATGGGAGTATCTTTCATAGCTGTATCTAATTTTTTTTTTCTACATCATAACCAATACTTTTAAAAAAGCATACCAGTATCTTATCTACAGCAGATGTTTAAGATATGATAATTTTCTATAGAGATATTTACTTCTTATAAGTTGATAAATTATTTTCTTTACCATTTTTAAAAGATTTAACTTATTGAACAAACTGTGAAGGCCGTTTCAGTGCTTATCATGTTCAGTTCAGTTCAGTCGCTCAGTCGTGTCCGACTCTTTGCGACCCCATGAATCGCAGCACGCCAGGCCTACCTGTCCATCACCATCTCCTGGAGTTCACTCAGACTCACCTCCATCGAGTCCGTGATGCCATCCAGCCATCTCATCCTGGGTTGTCCCCTTCTTCTCCTGCCCCCAATCTCTCCCAGCATCAGAGTCTTTTCCAATAAGTCAACTCTTCGCATGAGGTGGCCAAAGTATATGTTTTGCATATAATTACATGACAAACGGGCTTCCCTGGTAGCTCAGATGGTAAAGAATCTGCCTGCATTGCAGGAGACCCAGGTTCAATCCCTGTGATGGCAAGATCCCCTGGAGAAGGAAATGGCTACCCACTCTAGCATTCTTGACTGGAGATTTCCACGGATAGAGATGCCTGGGGACCTACAGTCCATGGAGTCACAGAGAGTTGGACATGACTGAGCGACTAACACTTTTACTTTCATATGCCAAATAGTCTGCAAACGCATTAGACATTTTACAAATGGAGGGTAGTTTAAGAATTGGTATTGATTGAAGAATTCTAGACACAACACATGACACTGTATAAACAAGCAATGTCTTCGAGTAGAGAGAAAAGAAAAAAAAAAGTAACCATGGAGAATATGAAAGCAGCAACTTAAATTTGAAAATAACACTGTTGAAGAAAAGAAAATAGAAAGCGGGATTAATCTGAATAGATAGATAGTGTTATGAGCTTGAGGAAGCAAAGTTTTATTTATGCAATGTTGAATTTAAAGAAAGAAGAAAATTGTTTATCTGAAAATGCAAGTACTTGTGCTACATAGGTATATTGTGAAATATACCAGTAGGAAAAAATTACTGGGAAATTTTTCTACAAATACTGCTTTATTCCTGATCTGCTTATTCTTGATATCATATTCATAGCAGAAATTGGTATTTATGAATCTTCCAACTCTATACTATTTCTATTATGATAGATAACTTATGTCCAATAAAATGTGTGTGCTGAGAAATCATATAATATACAGTGAAATATAATGTGCCTTTAGGATTAAACACATTTACATACATAGAATATAAATTCAATAGAGTATGTTTCTAATATTAATTTGAATACTATTTCTCTACAAAATGAATGATAGAATTAGTAATTAATAAGAGCATTTTATTTTTCTGATAGTAGTTTCCTTTTTGATTTCATCATTTTACCATGAGTATCTTTCCCAAGTCAGTGGGCATTTGAGTGTCATTTTCTTAGAATCAGGGCTTTCACTGACTACCTAAAACAGTTCAATTTACTTTAGTCAATAATTTCCTGAAACCTAAACTTTAAATGTCTTAAATGAATATATTAGTGTAAAACTATGTCTTCAGTTACTTTCTACACAACGGCAGTGTGTCTTAGCTTAGTGTCGTTAAGCTAACAAGGACAGATGGGCTGGAGCTGAAACTAAACTTGAACAAATACATCTGTATAGTCTTACATAAGTTACTCTTCTATACATAAGATGTCATTTTTGTAGATATATGCTTCAGAAATATTTAAAGTTGGAGAAAATGTTCATCAATAAAATATAGCTATAGTATTACTCATTTTTACTCTCTGCAAAAAAATAAACTAATTAATTAATTAAAAGGAAGATAATGAATGTATATCACTTTAATTCTGGTAGAAAGATTTAATGAGTTAATATATGTAAAGGGCTTAGAATATTTCCTAGCATATAATAAGTGATTAACAATTAATAGTTATTTTTATCATTGTGAGATGTTTTCTCTTTATTTGTGCCACACTCCAGCACTAAGTTTTAGTCTTCTATCTTACTTCTGCTGTAGCGTTATCATACAAAAAACACTTTAGAGACAGGATGGGAAGATTCTTTGTACTGTAATTAGAAGGTCCTAGGAGAAAGCAATGGCACCCCACTCCAGTACTCTTGCCTGGAAAATCCCATGGATGGAGGAGCCTGGTGGGCTGCGGTCCATGGGGTCAGTACCAGTAGGACACTTTCACTTTTCACTTTCATACACTGGAGAAGGAAATGGCAACCCACTCCAATGTTCTTGCCTGGAGAATCCCAGGGACGGGGGAGCCTGGTGGGCTGCCATCTCTGGGGTCGCACAGAGTCGGACATGCCTGAAGCGACTTAGCAGCAACAGCAGCAGGAAGTGACATTAACAGCATTCAGGATGAATCCAAGTTGAAGAGTAGATGCAATTTCCTAGAAATACAGATTTTGTTGATTTCATTAAACATATATTCCTCCTCTTTAAGAGTTTTTACTGGTTGCTTCATGGTTTTCATTTGATTTATAAAGTAAGATACATATAAAAATTATTTAAAACATATATTGCTTGAGAATTTTCCTGGAAATTCAATTTTGTTCAAATATTTATTATGGTTCTACTTGATACAAAATGCAGTTTTATTAATAACTGTATATTTTAAATTAGGGAAATTATTAACACAAAATAGATATTCTCACTTTTGGGGATTTAGGGTAGGAAATTGTACTTTTTTTAACTTAAAAATCTGATTTGAACTTAGAAAATCAAGGTTAGATTCTATTGTTGCTTATTACCATTACAAGTTCAGAAATGTAAAATAATATATAGACATATCTTTAAATGTGTTTAAATTGTATTATCAAATTATTTTGAATTTATAAAGTATAATCTAGTCAATTAATTTACTATTCATGTTAAATATTTAGGCCCTTTTGATTGGTATTGTTAATTTAATAATGTGCATATATATATAAATATTATGCAATTCAATATTTTAAAGACCACATTGCAAATTCAACAATGTGCAATATGAATCAGTGCAGCTTTAACATTAAACCATGTTCTTAAAAATGCTGTGGGCTTAACTAAATAAAGGAAAGATTTTTGACTATTTATAAACTATCCATCACAGTCGCCTAACTACAATTTACTGTTCAGTTGAATAGTGAAATAATATGATTTATTATCACTTCTTAAGGGAAATGTGTGTTCCAGGTAGTGCTAGTGGAAAAGAACCTGCCTGCCAATACAGAGGATGTAAGAGACCTGGTTTAATCCCTGCATTGGGAAAATACCCTGGAGGAGGGCAAGGCAATCCACTCCAGTATTCTTGCCTGGAGAATCCCATAGATAGAAGAGCCTGGCAGGCTGCAGTCCATAGGGTTGCAAAGAGTTGGACACAAGTGACAAGACTTAGCACCGCACATTAAGGTGAATGGGTTTTGCTGGTGGCTGAGCCATAAAGAATCCGCCTGCAATGCAGCAGACGTAGGAGGCATGGGTTCAATCCCTGGATAGAGAAGATTTTCTGAAGGAGAGCTTGGCAACCCACTCCAGTATTCTTGCCTGTAAAACGCTATGGACAGAGGAACCTGGTAGTCTATATAGTTCATAGGTTCCCAAAGAGTTGGACATGACTGAAACAACTGAACATATTTGCATTAAGGTGAATATTAGGAATCAGAATGAGACTGTAACTCACATTTAGATTTTGCCAGTCATAAAAAAGGTCAAATACAAGTCTGTATTAGACAGAAAATGAAAATATCCCATATTTGATAGTATAAAGTTTAAATTAAGTGCAATAAGTGAGTTCTTATATCAGATTTAAAGAAATATTTAGAATTTGGTTAAACTGAATGCTAAATAATTAGCATATATTTTGAAAAAATATAACAAAAAAAATCAAACATGCAAATGGTGCTAATTTTCATGTATGTAGACTTTTTTTAAATGTTTGAAACACTACCTGAAATTTAGGTGCATTTTGGTTTTCGTATTTTTCCTATAGGAAATAATTTTAATGTGAGTTAACATTATGTTTAAAATCCATATCCATGAAATGTAGCTGATGCTTTGGAAAGCTGTTCCCTGTATTTTAAGTTTCTACTAAACAGTAGATTAACATAATCAACTTCTGATTGTAATGGTAAGTGCATAACAAATGTAAGACAAACCAAAATCAATCTACAGCAACCCAAACAAAAGCACCATTTATCCTTACCATGTTTCATAAAAGAAGGATATTTTGGAAGCTAAGTTTTAAAAATTATATTATCTCACAGTAAAATACTGACTTTTCCCCAAAAATGATATTGCCAGCTTTGTAAGATCTACAGTATAAACATATGTTAAAACCAACAAGGCATAAACAAAATTTATTTCAATATAGTGCATTATGTTGGACTCACTGATACAGTTTTGTTAATTTTGTAGCTATATAATATAGTACAATATAGTTGAATTTCATATTACCTTTTAAAAACCCTAATCTAAGTTTGATGTCATATAGGGTTATTAGCAAAAATGGAAGCAGATTCAACATGTAAAAATTTAATTTTTTGTGAATCAAAAAATTCTAAAAGCTAATATCTTTCTAGACTCTACTATTATCCTTTCCCTTGGGTGTTTTGCAGGGAAGCATATAAACTTTAAAGTTTAATTCACCAACCAACCCCACAGAAAGCATATCACGTCTTTTAAAAAAATGACATTTTTAAAAGTTTAACTGGGTTACTCTGAATGTGTGAGATTTGGCAGTCTTGTTATATTTCATGAATTATCAATATATAAACTCTAATGTAAAATACATTGAAAGTTGTTTAAAAAATGTATACTATATAGAAATTATTTTGATAAAAGTAATCAGAATGTATGTCTAATATCTAGGATAAGAATGCAAATCTGAAAAGAATAACATACCTATATTTATCTCTACATTGCAATTTTAAATAAATTTACTTAAATAACTTTTTATTTCATAATATATGATGTAACTATTTTTTTTAACTTTTATTTACTTTATTGGTAATATATTCTTATAGGAAAGAGTAGTTACCATCTGGATAAATAGATACTTAATGTCTATTTGATTAGAGAGTTGCTGTATGGATTGTAAAAATATTTTTTTCTCTCTGAATAAGCAAATTCTCAGCATTGAAAATAAAAGAATAACATTCCATTGTAAATTTTATCTTGCTCTTTAGTCTTTCTCTACCTCTCTGTACCTGAAATGACTTTCAAATCTTTGCTTACTTTTCTTGTAGTTTAAATGAGTGATTTCAATTATATTATTTGAAACATTTTTCTTTAGTATGTTAAATAATTTTATTTGAACAAAGTCATCTTATGTTCATTAATTTTATTTTCTGTTGAGTTATAATTAGCATACAATATTACATTAGTTTCAGGTATACAGCATAATTATTTGATGTTTCTATACAGTATATTTTACATTTTGATCATTTTGAAATAATCACCGTAATAAAACCAAATAACCATACAAGTTACAACATTATTAACTATACTCCCTAAGTGTACATTACATCCCTGTGACTTACTTATCTTATAGTTGGAAGTCTGTACCTCTTAATCCCCTTCACCTATTTTGTTAGTATCCCATTCTCTCTTCTTTGGCAAGCACAAGTTTGTTTTCTATATTATGGATCTATTTTAGTTTTGTTTTGTTTGTTTAGTTATTTTAGATAGCACATACAAACAAAATTATATGGTATTTGTTTTTTCTGACATTTCATTTGGCATAATACCCTACAATATAGTAAGGCCCCTAGGTGATGCCTTGAACTGTAATTTGAACAGCAAAACTGTACAGCAAGTAGCATAAAGCATACTTACGGTAGTACAATATATGCTACAAAGTAGATCCACTATATTGTGTCAGTAACTCATTCTAAACTTTATTATACTTAGGTTTTTTAATAGTTTCTTTTTATATTGAAAATAAAATGTGTGTAGGTTTATAGCCATAAAGAAATAGAGAAAAATAATAAAATGTCAGTAGTACCCCAATTTGGAGTAGGAAATAGCAACCCACTCCAGTATTCTTGCCTGGAGAATCCCATGAACAGAGGAGCATGGTGGGCTACTGTTCATGGGGTCACAAAGATTTGGACACGACTGAGTAACTAAGCAGTGCCCCAATTATTACAACTACTAATAGATTTTTTCTTATTACTACATTGATTATTCACTATTTCACTTGTTTATATTGTACTTAATTTCTAATTATAGTATTTGTAAAAATAAAGAAAGTATTATATTAAATGAGAAAACAGGAATTATAATAATGAAGGGAAAGTTAGTTCATGAAAATATATGTTATTAGGTTATGTATAAATTAGTTGATTTATTCTATGAAATCAACTATATAATCCTGCTAGGCAAAAAATAATTTAAAAAGCAGAGTCAGTAACAATAATCACAATATGGAGTTAATAAAAAATAAATCTGGAAAAGTCCATCTTTTCTTGGCATTGGGAGTAGGGAATAAAATTCTCTTATAAAATTTAATAAAAATATAGAGAAGACAGTGATATCAACCTGATCTCCAAAATGGGTACCATATTAAATGACACATAATTTATTTTTATAATTCTCAATATGACCTTATAGCCCAAGAAAAATGAATACATAGAATATTTGATAGATAGCACAATGTACTTTTCTTCTTATATAATTTTTCATGATTTTTCTGGTTCAGTCCAATAATATTATTTTACCAGTTTAAGTGTCAAAAATAGCTAAAAAATACCAAGTTGCATTTTTATGTCTCATTATTTTGACTATTTCATACTAATTTCTGCTAATACTCAAGGTATTTAACCTTACTGTAGATGTCAAGCATGTTAAAAATTTCCAAAGTACTTTTTTAAAAAATCAGGAGAGTTTTACCATTATAACTGTTTTTAATTCACACAATGATTCTGTTTGTACCCATACAATGATCTAACCCTTCCATGGGACAAAAGCAAACATACCAAAAACCATACCCTTGAACTTTTTTTTTAATTATTCTAAGTTATGACATAGAGAACCTAACAGAACATTGTGACATATTTTACAACATAAAATTTTAATTATTTCAGTGTACAGCTGAATAAGGAACACAAAGACAGTAAGCTGGAGAGTGCCCTTCAAATATATTTCACTGTAATTTTTAATTTTCTGATATCCTGTTGTTTTTAACTCAGAATGTTTTGTATTAATAGTAAGAAACAACAGCTATCACTTTTATGTGATATCAAGTAAAAATTGATATTAATTTGACATCAAGAATAGAAGAATCATGGCTATAGGAGCAGTGACATCTTGTATGGAGATCTGTAGTCTCCTGAAGACTGTTACACCAGATCTTGATCAAATGTTGGCATTTTCAAAGGTCATCCAGCTCCTCACTACTAGTCAATTACTGAATAACGGGTACTACTGGCAGTTAAACACAGCTGCAAAATTAGCTAAGGCCCTAGAGAGACACCAAGCACTTGTGACAGAAATATTCTGCATATATTTCAGAAAAAAAATTCCTGGTACCCTCAGATTAGCCATACATTCCATTTTGGTCTCCTTAAAATTTTCTGCTATGGGTTATAGGATCAGTCATTATTTCTAGTTTGAGGAACTGACTTGAAATTTGTCCTTTAATGCATTCTACAATAACATTAAAAAAATCTCTTTACAAATGAACTGAATCCTGTGATAATGGTATTAGATAGGGAAATATACTGATTCTTTCGAGAAGGAAATGGCAACCCATTCCAGTATTGCCTGGAAAATCCCATGGACAGAGGAGCTTGGCAGGCTACAGTCCAAAGGGTTGCAAAGAGTCAGACACAGCTGAGCATAGCACAGTACTCTATTACATGGTATATGAGGGCAGAAATCTTTGTCTGTTTAATTCAGTGCTGTATACCCAGTGCCTAGAACAACACCTCACTTAGAGGAGGAACTCACTAAGTATCAAGTAAACAAATAATGGAAAATGAAAAGAGAAATGTGGTATTGGTTAATTTTTCAACAATAAAATTACTGAGGAACCACAATAAACTTAGAAACACATGTGGTTTGAAATAACATAAAGAAAAAAAATACAAACTATGGAGTTAGAAACACAGTTTCACATGCTTGTCTGTGACATCCAGCTGGAACATTGTATAAATGTTCCTCTTGATTAAGATTTTGATCTCTGGAGTGAAACTGCCTTGATCAGGATCCCAATTCCACCTCCTACTTGCTGAACAGTTATGTATAAGGTATTCTATTTTCAGGTTATAGGATTTTCAAATAAAAGATAAAAGTAGAAGTAACACTAATACTAGCGCCTTGGATTAATTTAGAAATTCCATGACATAATAGATTGGAAAAAAAATTTGGCATCGGTAGTGAGTTGAACCATATCTCTCAAAAAATATGTTGAAGATCTAACTCTGAGTACCTTGTGAATATGACCTTGTTTGAAACAAGATCTTTGCAGAGAGGTCGAGTTGAATGCGTACTAGTTAAGGCAGGTATGGACCTGCTTATTGTTGGTTATGGATTGCTGTCCTCCAGAATTCTGAGAAAATAAATTTTTGTCATTTTAAGCCACTTAGTTTATGGTAACTTATTCACTTCAGTTCAATTCAGATTCTCAGTCATGTTCGACTCTTTGTGACCCCATGAACCACAGTATGCCAGGCCTCCCTGTCCATCACCAATTCCTGGTGTTCACCCAAACCCATGCCCATTGTGTCAGTGATGCTATCCAACCATCTCATCCTCTGTCGTCCCCTTTTTCTCTTGCTCTCAATCTTTCCCAGCATCAGCAATCTTTCCCAGCTAACTCTTTCAAATGAATCAGCTCTCCGCATCAGGCGGCCAAATATTGGAATTTCAGCTTCAACATCAAGCCCTCCAATGAACACCCAGAACTGATCTCCTTTAGGATGGACTGGTTGGATCTCCTTGCAGTCCAAAAAGACTCTCAAGAGTCTTCTCCAACACCACAGTTCAAAAGCATCAATTCTTCTGCACTCAGCTTTCTTCACAGTCCAACTCCTACATCCATACATGACCACTGGAAAAAAAAAATAGCCTTGATAAGACAAACCTTTGTTGATAAAGTAATGTCTCTGCTTTTAAATATGCTATCTAGGTTGGCCATAACTTTCTTTCCAAGGAGCAAGCATCTTTTAATTTCATGGCTGTAATCACCATCTGCAGTGATTTTGGAGCCCAGAAAAATAAAGTCAGCCACTGTTTCCACTGTTTCCCCATCTATTTGCCATGAAGTGATGGGACCGGATGCCATGATCTTAGTTTTCTGAATGTTGAGCTTAAAGCCAACTTTTTCACTCTCTTCTTTCACTTTCATCAAGATGCTCTTTAGTTCTTCTTCATTTCTGCCAAAAGGGTGGTGTCATTTGCATTTCTGAGGTTATTGATATTTCTCCCAGCAATCTTGATTCCAACTTGTGCTTCCTCCAGCCAACATTTCTCATGATGTGCTCTGCATATAAATTAAATAAGCAAGGTGACAATATACAGCCTTGACATACTCCTTTTCCTGTTTGCAACCAGTCTGTTGTTCCATGTCCAGTTCTAACTGTTGCTTCCTGACCTGCATACAAGTTTCTCAAGAGGCAGGTCAGGTAGTCTGGTATTCCCATCTCTTTCAGAATTTTCCACAGTTTACTGGTAACTTATTATGTTGGATCTAATATTTTAATTGCTCCATATCTTGATTTCTTCATGGACAAAAAAATGGGGCATAATAATACCCAGCTTGCTAATATTTCTATCAGATTTTTTTTTTCAAAAGCACTTAAATAATACATAGAATCTGCCTGCAATACAGAAGACCAGGTTCAATTCCTGGATTGGGAAGATTCCCCTGGAGAAGGGATAAGGTACCCATTCTAGTATTCTTGAGTTTCCTTAGTGGCTCAGATGGTAAAGAATATGCCTGCAATGTGGGAGAGCTGGGATCAATCTCTGGGTTGGGAAGATTCCGTGGAGGCGGGCATCACAACCCCCTCCAGTATTCTTGTCTGGAGAATCCCCATAGACAGAGGAGCCTGGCATGCTATAGCCCATGTGGTCACACAGAGTGAGACATGACTGAGTAACCAAGCACAGTACAGCTCAGAAAATAGATGATCAAATATCCCTTCAAATTATTCCTGATAAATCATAAAAATATCTTTTAGAAGTAGAGTTTTGGGGAATATTTATTCATGTAAAATAAAGATATCTGGCTAGTTATAGGTATAACATTTTGTTTTATTCAATGCTTTAGAATGTGCACTGTTTATTCACAACTTCCTTAGTAAGCATTACCTAATATTTCTCATTGATATCACTGGTACCAGCACACCTGCACAGAATATTTCTCTTAACCTTGATATTTTTGAGACTAATATTAACATGGGAAATATTTCAGAGGGAAAACAATTTAAAGCAAATCAAAATATTCAAAATTATGCAGACCACCCAAACTTTAAAGTACGTAATTTATTTTCTTCCTTAGGATTGATATCTAACAGAAAAAAAGCCCTCTGAATTAGAGAAGGTAATCCAGATAGATGGGTGTCCTGTTGGCCTCAGACAGCTCTGACATAAAACTCATCTCTGTTGCTGGCTTCAGGGAGGCATCTAATCACACCAGCATAATTTGTTTTCTGTAATTTTCTTCAGGATGCATGGGGTTGCTTGCAGAGTCACATTGCACAGTACACTAAATACGGCATTTCACTTGAAAAATCCCCTCTGTACTTATTTTTTGTCTAAGTTTGCTTATGGTTGTTCTTCCTTCCTTCATATAATACTCAGATCTCTGGCTTTTCTTTCTCCTAGAAAACTTCCACCTAGTTTTTAATTTCTATTCAATCTCTCTTTGATTAACTAGGCCAATTTAGTCCCTGTTATTCTGTTGTCTCCATAAATGAATATTCACATTTAGCAAGAAAAATGTTTTTTCATATATTTGGTGAATTCTTTTTTAGAAATCTCTTTCTTTCTCTCTCCTATCTCTCCAGTCTCTCTAGTCTCCTCTATGCTTTCCTTTCTTACCCAGAAAATTTAGATTATTTTAAGAATGTTTTAAATTCCATGTTTAACCTTCACCTTTCTACATCTATTTAAATCTAAAAGAGAAGTATTTTTACATTCTCTGTGGTCTAAATAAGGTATATTAGAAATGACAACAGGCTTAGATGATAATTTCTTACCACCTCTTTGAAATCAAAGATATATGATGTGTATTATCAGTCCCTTTCTCTGATCCCACATATCTCTACTTGTCCGAGAAATTAATAATTGTCAAGCATACTATAGTAAAAAATGCTAATATGTCTGATTTCTGTCTTGATATATGTATTTCCTACTACTTTAAAATAATTAGAGTTAAAATTCAGCACACATCTATAAAAGATCTGCTGTAATGGGTGTTGTAGTAAGAATCTGCAGATAAGAGAACAAGAGCCATTGGTGAGCTCACAAACTGTGACAGAACAGACACATATGTAACTGAGCATCATACAAATGATAAATGTGCATTTAAATACATATTATTTTACATTTTAATAAGGTCTTACATGTGTCAAGAGGAACAGTGAAGAGTCATCAAGAGAACTCAAGCCAAAATGCAATATATTAAAACACTATTCCTCTACTCACTATTTGATACTGAGTGATTTTCTTAACATCTTTGTGCCTTACTTTGTTAAAGTGTAATAATTTCTCACTTTCTTCCAAGGAAAATTGATCTCAATAATTGGATGAATTTGGTTTGTTAAGTCCAATTAAAGTCTTCATCTTTAACATAATTTTTAGTGTACTTAAAAACTATTGTAAATGAATGCTAGGACACCCAAGCTTCAAACGAAACATCAGATATTTCTGATAAACTTTGTCTAAATAAGTAAATATCATCACTCATTACATGTCATCTATTTGATGTTAAGGTATGTGGGGTAGACTCAGAAATGAAGCAAAGTAAAAAAGTTCCTAGGTTCTATGATGTTTTTTCAGCTACATTTTTTAAAAATGCTGCTATCTGGATAAGCATCTGTACCAGATTATATCTGAGACAAGAACTCTACCATGATTACCTCAAACTTTGTCTTATTCTAGACATTTAAGCGTGAATGACACTTTTAGGTGATGTACCTTTCCAGCGAGAGATTCAGTATGGTTAGCAGACAAATTGCAAGGAATCTGAGTTTACAGTATAACTATTCTTCCATGTACCTTTCAAGTCTAATATTTCCTTGTACTGATAATAATTACTTGCATACTACTTTCCTCAAAACAGAGAGAAGGGGTAATTCATCACTAGACACGACTTGAGATGAGCTTGATATAAACCTGTAATCCTTCTTAATTTGTGAAATGAC